>NW_028261395.1:30327811-30649061 GCF_051295495.1 Thamnophis sirtalis
ACCAAAGCATCTAGGCTGCATGTTTATCATTCTGAAATCAGTTTGGGTATTTGGGTGTTTTAGCCCAGCTTTTTATTGTCACTGCATTGGCTCAGAAATGATTGCAATTAGCCCAAAACTACAACTAACCTACTACCTGAGGACCTAAGGATAAACTACGAATGGAATGGATCAACTATCCTCAGCCAACTCACCACAGTCAACTCATCACAGCTAATTGGCCGTGGGACAACTCACTGTGGGGAAATTCAACAATTCAATTGAATTATTTCAAATAATTTTAATTTTTGTCATTCCTGTTTTATTTTGTCCTTCCTTTGGAATCCTTTGTTTAATGATTCTAGTTGACTATTTCTTTGAGAGTAGTATAACTCTTGTCCTGTGATGAGTTGGCCATGTAGATTGGCCATTGTAAGTTGGGCATGGTGAGATGGTCATGGCGAGTTGGCCATGGTGAGTTGGCTGTGGTGATTTGGCTGTAGTGAGTTGTCATAAACCCAGTTAGGTGTTCTGACCTAGTCTTCCCAAGAGTACGAAGCAGACTCCTCGTCCTGATAAAACCTCTTTTATTTAGGTTAAAGGGAATTCCTCTCCAGCAAAGTCCTGGCCATCAGTCTTTCATGAGATTTCACAACTACAGGTCTTTATCAGGCTTGGAGAGTTGCCAGACCAATATCTTCCAAACGCAACACTGTAGCAGCAATTACTTGGCAAGAAGTCAGGAACAGATCTTCATCCTAATGAATTGAACTAATTGTCTCTTGCAAATCCCCTCCCCTTTCACTCCTCTTTATTCCCTATGGAAGGGGCCATTCACTATCCACCTGTGCCTTTACTCCTGAATTGGCCCTTGTTCCTTAACTGTTCCATTCTCCTGGCAGCTCTGTGCATGTGCACATCAGGAACAGGCTCCAGCTGTTCTTCTGCCCCACTGATATCTGACTCTGAAGTCAGTTGATAACTGTCTGACGGTCCTGGCTCCATCTCTGCCTCCAGCGCAGAGCCCTCATCAGAGCCTTCCCCAGACTCCAGGACTGGGCCATGTTCCTCCCCAATCTCTTCACTGTCTGATGGGCCACAACATTAGGAAAAAAGGGTACCTCCCAATCCAGTCTATTCAGCCAAACTGGACAATATACATGTTATGCAGCATTCCTCTGTTAATTCTGAATGTTGGGCTGTCTTTGGTTTTAAGAGAAGAGCTAAGGATGTGTGTGGTGGGGGAAATCAGCATTTAATAATTTAAGACATCAGTAGCCCTGTTGGGTACAGAAAAGTAGCAGCATTAAGAGCAATAATCCTTAAAGATGGCACATAAATCCATTGTGCCATCCCAAATATCTATGGAATGAGTTGGCAGAAAAGGTGCAGTCAAAAGGAGAAAATTGAAGGCTGAACAGCTGGATGGAGCATCAGAGGAGAATGAGAAAAAGAGATCTCCATTGCTAGATCTTCCACATGACCATTTTGATGTAACTAGATGTTCAAATAAGGTTACATGAGGCAAATAATCTTGAAAACATCTTTGCAGCAAATCCCTGAGTGGCTGACTTTCATTTTAATTAATTTAATTTTAATTTAATTTTTAATTTTAATTAATTTGTTTTGTCAAGCATGCATAAGATAACAGATATAAGTACAAACATAATTATGAATACAGGAAATGGATACAAATAGGTGGAGACAGTAGGACAGGGATGGGAAGCACGCTGTTGCGCTTTTGCATGCCCCTTAGAGACCTCTTAGGAATGGGGTGAGGTCAACAGTAGACAGTTTTAGGTTAAAGTTCTGGGGGTTTGGGGGTGAAACCACAGAATCAGGTAGAGCATTCCAGGCATTGACCACTCTGTTGCTGAAGTCGTATTTTCTTCAATTAAGTTTGGAGTTGTTTACCTTGAGTTTGTATCTATTGTGTGCTCGTGTATTATTGCAGCTGAAGCTGAAGTAGCCATCAACAGGTAGAATGGTGTAGCAGACAAAATTGTGCACTACACTTAGGTCAGACCTTAGTCAGCGTAATTCTAGGTTGTCCAAGGCCAAAATTTCAAGCATGGGGCATAAGGGATTCTATTGTGAGCTGAGGAGTGGAGGACTCTTCTCGTGAAATACCTCTGGACTTGCTTGATTATATTAATGTCCAAAATACAGTGTGAATTCCAGGCAGATGAGCTGTATTCGAGAATTGGTCTGGCAAAAGTTTCGAATTCGAGGTGACGTACATATCATGTGTAACAGGAAAGGGTGAAGGGAAGTCCAAGAAGGGATGATAAAGTAGAGGATGAAAGAGCATTAAGTTCTTCTTTCGTTAAGTTTGTGTCTATTGTGTGCTCATGTATTGCTGCAGATGAAGCTGAAGTTGTCATTGACAGGTAGGACATTGTAGCAGATAATTTTGCGTACTATGCTAGGGTCAGACCGAAGACGGTGTTTTAACGGAGCTGTGTTGGCAAAAGCGGGGATTTACAGTTGTTCGTTCAAGAACATCTGTCGGCTTTAATACTTTCCCCCAAAGGACGTGCAGATCAAACATGGAAGAAAAAAAACCTGTGTTGTAATGTGAGCTCCATGTCACAAGTGGCTCAAGGCAAAGAGAAGCATTGGAATTCTGTGCACAGAACATCATTGTGACATGTTGCCCCATCGGCAAGGCAGCAAACCCTCATTCTGTTTGCGTTTCAGAATAACAGAGTTGGGAGGGACCTTGGAGGTCTTCTAGTTCAAGCAGGAGACCCTACAACATTTCAGACAAATGGCTGTCGACTCTCTTCTTTAAAACGTCCAGTGTTGGAGCACCCACAACTTCTGGAAGCAAGTTGTTTCACTGGTTAATTGTTGTCACTGTCAGGAAATTTCTCCTTAGTTGTGGGTTGCTGATTAATTTCCACCCATTGCTTCTTGTCCTGCCCTCAGGTGCTTTGGAGAATCACTTGATTCCCTCTTCTTTGTGGCAGCCTCTGAGATATTGGAACACTGCTATCATGTCTCCCCTGGTCCTCCTTTTCATTAAACTAGACATATCTAATTCCTACAACCTACGTTCTTGCTCCAGAAATGCCATTAGTCTTCTCCTTCTCCTTCTCCTTCTCCTTCTCCTTCTCCTTCTCCTTCTCCTTCTCCTTCTCCTTCTCCTTCTCCTTCTCCTTCTCCTTCTCCTCCTCCTCCTCCTCCTCCTCCTCTTCTTCTTCTTCTTCTCCTTCTCCTCCTTCTCCTTCTCCTTCTCCTTCTCCTTCTTCTTCTGGCAGTAAATCATTTCCTTTATTTCACCTAAGGTTGAAGATTTCTTCCCTGCCATGTATCAAGATCAGTTCCAGATTTGTATCCTCTTAGAATAATAGGAAATGATTATAATCCGGGGATACAACTGCACCTAATTACAGATTTCAGCAGCTATGGCACTTACAAATGCTTGTTTAAAATAAATCAACATTATAACGTTGATGCGGAAGTTAGAAGCATCAAAAGGAAGCAAGCAAAATTAGGAGGCAGGAACAGAGATTCCAAAGTCTTCTTAACATGATTTATAGATAAGAAAATATTGTATGGATTCAAACAGCAGCCTTGGTTTGGGTTTTTTGGGGGGGGGTGATAATGTGAATTCTAATACAGAGGATCTGCGGGGAAGACTCAAACCAGTGATGTCTTCTTGAAATTTGTTTTTAAAACTTTAAAATTACATTCCACAAAACATGTTAAATGTGTACAGACGCTAGGACCACAACGGAGCCCCAAATTTTTGTTGATAAATGAGGCATCTGTTAAGTGAGTTTTACCCCATTTTATGACTTTGTTAAGTGAATCACTGCAGTTCTTAAATTAGTAACATGGTTATTTATTTGATTTATTTATTTGGTTTGTCAAACATGTACAAGATAACAGGTATAAGTATAAACATGGACATGAACACAGGAAATGAGTACAAATAAATGGGGACAGTAGGGCAGGGACGGAAGGCACACTGGTGCACTTATGCATGCCCCCTTTACAGACCTCTTAGGAATGGGGTGAGGTCCATGGTAGACAGTTGAACATTGAAGCTGTGAGGGTTAGAGGATGTAACAACGGAGTCAGGTAGAACATTCCAGGTGTTGACAACTCTGTTGCTGAAGTCGTATTTTCTGCAATCGAGTTTGGAGTGGTTTACCTTGAGTTTGTATCTATTGTTTGCCCAAGTATTATTGCGGTTGAAGCTAAAGTAGTCATTGACAGGTAGGATGTTGTAGCAGTGTGAAGTGAATCCGGTTTCCCCCTGGACTTTGTTTGTCAAAAAGTTGCCAAAGGGGATCAGGTGACCCTGGGACACTGAGACCATCATAAATGTCAGTCAGCTGTCAACCATCTGAATGTAAACCACATGACCACGGGGATGGGGCAATGGCCATAAGTGTGAAAAATGGTCACACAAATTCCTTTTTTTCAGTGCTCTTGTAACGTTGGACACTAAGTGAACCAGTAGTAAGCTGAGGACTACCACCTGTACTTCAATTTATTTAAAAGAGGATGGGGTATGGTTTCAAGAGAATTTTTTTTCCCCTCTTCCCACGTGGGCCATGATTTGCAAACCTAATGCGATGGATGCAAATTTATCATTTTGGCTTCCCACTGCTCAGTTGAGCTCTCAACAGCTGCCTAAGCCCTTCTGTGTAATAAATCAACATTAAATCAGGAGACTCCCTCCCCTAACACACACACACAAACACACACACACAAAGAGAAAGACTTTATTGTAGTGACCTGGCTTTATTTCATGTTTCTTGTTCGCCACATCAAGTAATTGTCATCAGAAAAGCAAAGGCTTTTGCTCAGTATGATTGAGATGGGTTATTAGTCTAAGAGTAGATAAGGTACCATATTTTTCGGACTATAAGATGCACCAGTGTAAAAGTTGCACCAAGATTTCGAAGAGGTAAGTAAGAAAAAAGTTTTTGTCTTCCCCAGCCCCCAGTAGCACTCTGCAGGCTTCAGCAGGGTTGTGGGAAGGCAAAAACGACCCCATTTTTCACCAAAACGGGAACATTTTTCCCTTCCCCCAGCCCTGCTGAAGCCTGCAGAATGCTTCTAAGGGGGTGGGAGAAGGCAAACACCAATCCCCCCCATTTTAGTGAAAACTGGCCTGTTTTTCACCCATTTTTCAGCAAAATGGGGGTATTTTTCCCCTCTCCCGGCCTTGCTGAAATCTGGGGGAAGGCAAAAACACCCCCGTTTTTGCAAAAAACGACCTGTTTTTTGCCCATTTTTTACAAAAAAAGGGATGAGGGGGGTGGGGCTTCGGGAGGCCAAAAATGGCTGTATTCGGTGTAGAAGATGAACTTTCCACGCTTTTTTAGAGGGGGGTAAAGGTGTGTCTTATACTCCAAAAAATACGGTAATCAAGAAAAGCATTCAAATTCATTGATGGTGGTAATTGTGGTTCCCTTGGGGAGGTCTGATTTACATTTGGGTTAAGTGAGAACAAATATCAATACACAATCAGCAAGGATGTCAGGGTTCCAAGTAACACCCCACCCCCAACCAAAGAAGACTCCGAGGCTTGAAGTTCCTCAAAGTTCTATTTTATTAGAGATGTCATATTGGCACATCTGGGAATACCCAAATCTGAAAACCTCCAAGTTTTCCCCACTCAAAAAAAAAAAGTATAAGTTGTTCTGATCCAGACTTCCTTAAAAAAGCAAGAAGCAGAGTCTTGGTCCCGGCAAAAACCCTTTTATTTACACAACTGTAAATTCCTTTCATTCACAGTCTGCAAGGCTTAGCAAACAGTCTTTCCAAGGAATGTTTATCAACACGAACCTCATCTCGTTTGGCAAGCTGCCAAATAACTAGTTTCCAAACTCAGGGCAAGGTAAAACATGACACAGGGTCTCTTATAGTCACAAACAGAACTTTCCACCCTTGAAACAACTGAATGAATTACTTCCTGCAAAAGCCCACTCCCCCGGTCACTCCTCTTTTATTTCCTATGGGAGGCGACAATCACCTCCAAGGTGTGGCTTTACTCCTAAGTCGACCCTGCTTTCTTAATTGTTCTTGTGTCCATCGCATGGTCCAATCAAAGCACCATCCCAACTGGAGATGCCTCCCAGTCACACTCCTCAAGGTGAAGGGCAGAATGTCCTTGGCTCTCGGAGAAATGAATGCTATTATGACTATATATCTGCCCAGCTCCATACAATCCACCCTCCCAGTTTCCATAGCACTAAATGTGGCAGGCCTGAAGATCCAATGCCCAAGATGACTTCCAGGCTTGGACAGGAAAGTTATAAAGGAGAAGTGTTGCTTCGGTTTGTTGATGTCAAAGTATCGCAATTTCAATCAAAACCCAGTGAGAAATTGTTAACCTACTCCGAACTTAACTCTGCTTTGGCATTTTGAATCCGGATTATCAGAATGCTCAAGAAATAAGAGTGGATAAAACATTTTAATTGCCTGCTATCCAGCCTATTCTCAGCTTCTACAGGTAGTCCTCGACTTACGACAGTTCATTTAGGGACTGTTCAAAGTTACAACCGCACTGAAATAAGTGACATGATTGTTTTTCACACTTATGACCGTTGTGGCATCCCCATGGTCACGTAATCAAAATTCAGATGCCCGGCAACTGGTTTGTATTTATGACAGCTGCAATCATGTGATCGGCATTGAAAATCACTCCATAAAGCCTTAGTAAGACCACACCTAGAATACTGCATCTAGTTTTGGTCACCACTCTACAAAAAAAAAAGATGTTGAGACCCTAGAAAGAGTGCAGAGAAGAGCAACAAAGATGGTTAGAGGACTGGAGGCTAAAATATATGAAGAACCGTTGCAGGAACTGGGCATGACTAGTCTAGTGAAGAGAAGGACCAGGGGAGACATGATAGCAGTCTTCCAATATTTGAGGGGATGCCACAGAGAGGAGGGGGTCAAGCTATTTTCCAAAGCACCTGAAGGCCAGACAAGGAATAATGGATGGAAATTGATCAAGGAGAGATTCCACCTGGAAATAAAGTTAGATTTTCTGGCAGTGAGAACAATCAACCCATGGAACAAAAGTTGCCTTCAGAAGTTGTGGGAGCTTCATCACTGGAAGCTTTCAAGAAGAGACTGGACTGCCATCTGTCAGAAATGGTGTAGGGTCTCCTGCTTGAGCAGAGGGTTGGACTAGAAGACCTACAAGGTCCCTTCCAACTCTGTTATTTTAAGTTTCTAAGGATAAATCAATACGAATGGATGGATGGATGGATGGATGGATGGATGGATGGATGGATGGATGGATGGATGGATGGATGGATGGATGGATGGAACAAGCCTTCCTCTCTTTTTTTGGCCGCTAGGTGGTGACATCCCAGCTACAATTGAGAATTATAGCCTATGTGATAAAATGGGGAAGATCCCAATAGTGGTAGTAACATAACTAAGACCTCTCTTCGTGAGTGTTTATAATCCTTTATAATTTTTTATCTGATCAATGTGTAACCAGTGCATCAAGGTCTCTGATGCTGGTTTTCAGGAACCTTATGTAAGAGCAACATGGTATCTATTTTAAGGGTATAATAATAACAATAATGAGATATGTTGACATTTTGGGAGTGTAAAGATTGTAGTAACGAGCATTACTGAATTTCTGTTTTGTGAAAAATAAAGGTGATTGGTTTGTTTTATTGCTGAATCCATGAAACTGCTGATTAAGGAGCTCTGCAGGATTACTTGTCTAAAATCATTGATATGACACCAGGGAGCTGTAGGGATATACGCAACAGAGATGTGTATATGACTTTGGGGGAACAAATCCAACTGTTAGGAAAGATCCAGATTAATGTCTTAAGGAAAAGCCTTATTATTAAGAATCAATCAAAAATATTTGACCTGGAAAGACCACAGAGAAATATTGTGGTGACTTATGGTAAGGCCAGGAGCTGTTTTGGATTTTCTATGAGTGAAATACAATAAATAGACTCTTCACAGAGGATTTTGAAGTTTAATTTAGCTGTTGGTTTTACCTACAGAATACAGAGTAATAGAGTTGGAAGCAACCTCAGAGGTCTTCTAGTCCAGCCCCCAGCTTAGGCAGGAACAAACTATGCCATTTCAGACAAATGGTTGTCTATTCTCCTCTTAAAAGCCTCCAGTGATAGATCACCCACAACTTCTGAAGGCAAGCCATTCCATTGATTTATTGTTCTCCCTGTCAGGAAATTTCTCCTTAGTTCTAGGATGCTTCTCTCCTTGGTTAGTTTCCATCCATTGCTTCTTGTCCTGCCTTCAAGTACTTCGGCGAATAGCTTGATAGCCTCTTCTTTGTGGCAACCTCTGAGATATTGGAAGTCTGCTATCATGTCACCCCAGGTTCTTCTTTTCATCAAACTAGACATACCCGGTTCCAGCAACCGTTCTTCATATGCTTTAGCCTCCATTCCACCTGTTAACCATGTTTCCATATAATAGATAGATGTCAGGCTAAGTGAGTTGGATAAATAGTGATACAGAAATTTATAAACGGTGTTCAAGGGAGGAGGAATTATTATCTTTGAAATATCGTGGTGGCTCAGTGGCTAAGACGCTGAGCTTGTCCATCAGGTTGGCAGTTTGATGGTTCAAATCCCTAGCTTCCTATAACGCAGTGAGCTACCATTACTTGTCTCAGCTTCTGCCAAAGCAGAAGCTGTTCAAAAGCATGTAAAAATGCAAGTAAAAAAATAGGGGACCACCTTTGGTGG
Organism: Thamnophis sirtalis; assembly: GCF_051295495.1. Lineage (NCBI taxonomy): Eukaryota > Metazoa > Chordata > Lepidosauria > Squamata > Natricidae > Thamnophis > Thamnophis sirtalis. Next base: position 30,336,505 of record NW_028261395.1, read on the forward strand.
GAAGGTAACAGCGTTCCATGCACCTTCGGCATTTAGTCATGCTGGCCACATGACCACAGAGACATCTTCGGACAGAGCTGGCTTTTGGGCTTTAAAACAGAGGGGGGGGGGAGTTTGTATTTTAAAGTTTTGAATAAAATAAAAAAATGAAAGGGAAAAAAAAGACATGACCAGGAACCATTCAAACAGCCTAAGGATGTGCAAAGAATGCCATTGCCCAGCTGTGCACTGCAGGACAACACCATGTATTAGGTCTCCTGCTTGAGCAGGGGGTTGGACTAGAAGATCTCCAAGGTCCCTTCCAACTCTATTAGTCTGTATTCTGAGCTGCACACTGCTTATTCTCAAGGTCTAGCAGTGCCTCTGAATTTTTCTGCGTCCTGAAACAGGGTAATGAGCCAACAGAAGAGAACCAGTATCCGGATTTTGCTGGAACCACTTTCCAGATCTGTGACAGATGCATTTAAATGAATTAACACATGGTTAACCTTTCCCGGACCTTCTTCAAATTAGTATCAGCTACTGGTAATTAACTTTTAACTGAAATTCTCTTTTTTTAAAAAGAAAACCAACAGCTATTGTGTTTGCACTATTGATATTACTATGCAGCCTTTCAATTTCCTCCTCTTTTTGGTTCAACAGATACATTTCAGTTTGCTCAGGGTTTGGCTAATCAAGCTGGGAAAGTTTGAATACAAAGAGGCAACAGTCCTGTTTAAGGAAGAAGGAAGATATTTTTTTCAACCGAGGCTGAAGTTGAGAGGGGAAAATAAAAGCCAGTTCAAACAACAATGACAACAGCACGCTTAAATACTGTTTTTGATGCAATAAGCATAAGAGGATAACCGAGTTGGAAGGGACCTTAGAGATCTTCTAGTCCAACAAAATTATCTGCTACAATGTCCTACCTGTCAATGACTACTTCAGCTTCCACCACAATAATACATGAGCACACAATAGACACAAACCGCTGCAAACTCGATTGCAGAAAATACGACTTCAGCAACAGAGTGGTCAACACCTGGAATGCTCTACCTGACTCTATTATTACATCCCCCAACCCCCATAATTTTAACATGTCTATAGTGATTTCACCCCACTCCTAAGAGGTCTGTAAGGGACACACATAAGCACACCAGCTTGCCTACTGTTCCTGTCCTACTATCTCCATTTATTCATGTTCATAATTATTTTTATACTTATACCTGTTATTTTTTTATATGTTTGACAAACTAAATAAATAAATAAAATCTCTGCTCAAGCAGGAGACCCTACAACACTCCGAAACAAATGGCAGCCTAGTCTCTTCTTGAAAGCCTCCAGTGATGAAGCTCCCACAACTTCTGAAGGCAACTTCTGTTCCATTGGTTGATTGTTCTCACTGTCAGAAAATTCCTCCTTGTTTCCAGGTTGAATCTCTCCTTGGTCAGTTTCTTTAAAAGCCTCCAGTGATGGAGAACCCACAACCTCTTACTAACGAAAATGTAATAATTATGGATTACATAGGGGAACTTCCTGATCAAATAGATGGAGACTTAATCAATTATCATTTCAAGAAGATGCTAAACTAAAATATCATCAAGAACTTCATCTAGTGATGAAACACCCACAGCTTTGGAAGATAAGCCGTTCCACTGATTAATTGTTCTCGTTGTCAGGAAATTTCTTCTTGTTTTTAGGTTGCTTTTTGTCCTTGATTAGTTTCCATTCATCACTTCTTGTTCTGCCTTCAGGTGCTTTGGAGAATTTGTTGACCCCCCACTCTTGTTTTGGCAGCCCCTCAAATACTGGAAGACTGCTATCATGTCACCTTACAGTCTTTCTTTTCAATAGTAATTGATTGGTGATTATATAGTCATTGATTAATGATTGATTGATTGATTGATTGGGAACAACATGTTATTTATGTGATCTTGTCATACCATACCAATTATATGCTCTTCCTTGCAGGGATGGTAGAATAATTGTTTCAACCAAAGACTGATTGGAAGGAGATTCCTGACTTGGTACTGAAAACCATCTACAGCAGAGCTATTTAACCAGGGATTCATAGATTTCATGAGAAGGAATAAAATGAGCCAACCATTTGGAGGTTGTAAGAAGAGACTGGACAACAACTTGGTATAGGGTCTTCTGCTTGAGCAGGGGGTTGGACTAGAAAACCTCCAAGGTCCCTTCCAACTCTTCTCTTCTATTTGTTGTGGCCCTCCAGCGGCTGGTGAAGCTGGCAGCAGAGTCAGACAGTGAGGAGGTTGGGGAAGGACAGGGCCAGTTCTGGATGCTGGGGAAGGCTCAGATGAGGGTTCTGATTGGAGGCAGAAATGGGGCCGAGGCCATCTGGCAGTGATTAGGTGCCTACGGAGCTGGACAGAAGTGAGGCAGAGGAACAGCTAGAGCCTGTTCCCAGTGTGTGCATGCACAGAGCTGCCAGAAGACAACTCAGAAATCAGGGTAGACTTGGAAGTAAAGTCACAGGTGGAAGGTGTTAGGCCCCTCCCATAGGAAATAAAAGAGGAGCAAAAGGGGAGTGGGCTTTTGCAGAAACAATTCGTTCATTCACTCGATAAATTCATTTCAGGAGTGTGAAGATTTGTCCGTGAATCTCAAGGACTCTGTGCCCAGTCTTTCCTTGCACAGCACCTCATTTGGAAAATATTTACATGGCAGCTTTCCAAGATAGATAAGGTCTGTAGTCATAAATATTCCTTTGAAACACTGTTTGCCAGGCCTTTGCTGAATGCGAATGAGAGGAATTCACATTTGCTTAATAAAAGGGATTTTTTCGGGACCAGGAATCTGTCTCGTGCTTTTTGGGGAAGCCTAGGTCAGAACACTATTCTATTCTATTCTATCCCATCCCACCCATCCAAAATTCAGTAAGGCTCATGATAACAAAGTAATTTAAACTTCAAAAATGGTACATTTGTGGCATTATAGATGAAAGTCTAAGTAAGGATACTGTGGAAGTTCTGAACCACTGATTTCTTTCAATCGTAGATGTTTATTTTATTTATTTATTTTCATATACATATACATATACATATACATATACATATACATATACATATACATATACATATACATATACATATACATATACATATACATATACATATACATATACATATACATATACATATACATATACATATACATATACATATACATATACATATACATATACATATACATATACATATACATATACATATACATATACATATACATATACATATACATATACATATATATACATACATACATACATACATACATACACACATACATACATACAAATATATATAGCATAAGGAATTAGAAAGTTGAAATCCTCTTTGCACAGTCTTGTAACTTCCCTTGAACCTTGTCCTAATTTTACTTTCATTACATTGTCATTGTCATTATGGGCATGAAAGCTTGAGTGTTAGTATATTGAGAGTGAACTTTGAATTGGATATTTTGCAATATGTGTGTGCACCCAGTAACTCCGAGTAGGAAGTATAAGGAACTAGAGATCTCATTTTGTACAATTCAAGATAGCAACCTGTGATTAATAACTGCAGAAGCAACTGAGTATCTTTAAATGCTGGCGCAAATACCTCAGTCGACACAACTCATTGTAATTAAATTAGATCTTGTAGCGGAAGAAATTGTGTCCTTCTGCAATGTAATCACACCATTACAGGCCCATTAAAACACAGATACACAGCAAAAGCAATTTGTAAATAATTTAGCCCTCCCAATGTGATTGATGTGGTGATCATCATGAACTCATGAGGAATATCATCACGATAGGCAGATGAAATATTTCATATTTGCTTTCTTTTCAGGGGGAGAGCGATTTATTTTTCAATGCAAAACTGAACGGCAGGACAAGTCATTTATTAACTGAGCATTTATTGATTGAAACATATCTACCATGTTTCCCCGAAAATAAGACAGGAGCTTATTTTGTTTTGACCCCCAAAATAAGCGCTTGGCCTTATTTTCAGGAAGCTCTTATTATTTTTGAGGTGCAGGAGGTGGCAAACGTGGTCACCTCATTGCTGCTGCTGTGCTGCACATTGCTGGGTCTGACACTCTTTTTGTGGTGGCCGTTAGCGTGACAAAACGGGTGTGGTGGCTAAGGATGCAGGAGCAGCCGTTAGGTAAGGGCATGTAGGGTACATGGAGCATGTTGCCCCCTCTCTTTCTCCCCCTCCGGCCTCACCTCCTCACATTGTGTTGTTTCCACATGAAGCAACCAGAGGAAATGGCGGAGGACCGACTGCACTTGTGTTTAAATATTTTCGTGGAGGGCTTATTTTAGTGCATGCACTCAAATGCCCGATTGGGCTTATTATCTGGGGAGGTCTTATTTTCGGGGAAAACAGGGTATCTACTGTGTTTTTCCAAAAAAGACAACCCACCTTGAAAAGAACCCCTATCACGTTTTTGAGTGCATGCAATCAAATTATGCCCCACCCACAACATTAGCTCTAATTAAGACCCCACCCACCCCGGTGGGGCGAGGCACGGAGGTAAAAATTAAGCTAGGGTGGGGATGGAGGGTGAAGCTGCCCTAATTACCAGGCTTCACACACCCTGACACCTGCCCTGACATGAGCCAAGGTGGCGCAGTGGTTAAATGCAGCACTGCAGGCTACTGCTAGATCAGCAGGTCAGCGGTTCAAATCTCACCGGCTCAGGGTTGACTCAGCCTTCCATCCTTCCGAGGTGGGTAAAATGAGGACCCAGATTGTTGGGGGCAATATGCTGACTCTCTGTAAACCGCTTAGAGAGGCCTGAAAGGCCTATGAAGCGGTATATAAGTCTACTGCTATTGCTATTGCTATTGCCTCTTCTTTGTCTACAGCTGCTTCTTCTGCGGCTGCTTGCCGCCAATTGCATGAATCGTCCTGGAGCTCTATCATCAGCTTCAGATGCCTTTCGGTAGGGCGATGCATGCAAGTGGCAGCAAGTGGCCACAGAAGAAGTGGGCCACTACTGCGAGGTGAGTCAATAATCACCCTGTTTCCCTGAAAATAAGCCCTCCCTGGATAATAAGCCCAATCGGGCTTTTGAGTGAATGCGCTAAAATAAGCCCTCCCCCGAAAATATTGCAACACAGCAATTGCAAACACACCGCCTCCTGCACCTCAAAAATAATAAGACCTCCCCAAAAATAAGGCCAAGTGCTTATTTCGGGGGTCAAAAAAAATACCCTGTCTTATTTTGGGGAAAACAATAGCAATAGCAATAGTAGTTAGACTTATATACCACTTCATAGGGCTTTCAGCCCTCTCTAAGTGGTTTACAGAGTCAGCATATTGCCCCCAACAACAATCCGGGTCCTCATTTTACCCACCTTGGAATGATGGAAGGCTGAGTCAACCCTGAGCCGGTGAGATTTGAACAGCTGAACTGCAGAACTGCAGTCAGCTGAAGTAGCCTGCAGTGCTGCATTTAACCACTGCGCCACCTCGGCTCTTGGTAGAATCCTCCAAAAAGAAGGCCTAGCCATTTTTTCAGGGGTCAAAATAAAATAACACCCAGCTTTCTTTTTGGAGAAACACGGAAATTTCCTACTGCCCAGGAAAGTGGTCATTCTGACTGAGTATCGCTTCTCTGCAAGCATTGCAGACTTGTAGTACAGAGGCCCCATAATGCCCTGCTAACTAAAACTGTGAGAATAGCAGCTTTACTCCAGCTTAGTCTTAATACTAAAAAGAGAGAGAGAAAACGTAGAAAGAGCAACATTGAGGATCCAGAGGTTCTTAAAGCAGATTCATTAAAACAGAACTCCGTAGGCCCACAATAGCTCCTGCCATTCTGTTAACCGTTGGCAGATCCATTTCCCTTCCAAACATCACTTGGATTCATTAGACAAGGCTGGTCAGGAACAAAAGATGAAGTCCAGGGGTGGGTTCCTGCCAGTTCTAACCTCTTCTATAGAAGAGGTTCTACAAATCTACAGTGCTGTTTAGAACTGGTTCCAGCTCCCTCCCCCTGCCCGTCCGGACATCATCAAGATGAAAAGCGAGAGGAGGAATTCTGGGAGTTGAAGTCCACAAATTTTAAAGCTGTCATGTTTGAACACCCCTGGTAGTTTTTTTCTAAAGGGTTAGGGGTGCAAGGGTCTTGTAACTTGACATCTTTAAGACTTGCGTTCTTCAAATGCCAGAGTTTTGAGCCAACATTTTGATTGCTAAGCAAGAGTGTTGTTAAGTGAGTTTCACCACATTTTACAAGTTGGCCATGCCCACTCAGTCACACGACTGCCAAGTCACTCCCACTCAGTCACATGGCTGGGAAGCCACTCCCACCCGGTCTCATGGTCAGCAAGTCACTCCCACCTGGTCACATGGCTGGTAAGCCACTCCCACAAAGCAGGCCACAATTACAGAAGAGGTTCTAAAAAATTTTGAAACCCACCACTGATGAAGGTCCAATTAAACTGATTTACTGCTACTCATGCCTATGCAAGGGAACTTCTTAACTAATGGTTAGTACTTGCTTGAAGTTTAGACGGAATTCAAGGGAGGTTGGACTTACTTCACTTGTGGCTATGTAGAGATTCTAGGCTGATTCCCTCTTTTGACTCCACCCCCAGGTCTGGCCATGCCCACATTGGTCACACTCCAGGCCACCTGAGGTCAAATACAACCCTGATGCGATTTCTCAATGAAATTGAGTTTGACCTCAGGTGGCCTGGAGTGTGACCAGTGTGGGCATGGCCAGCATGATATTACCCATGTCGGGGGGCACCTATGGTGGCCCAAGCACTTTGCCAGTGAAAATGAGCTCCATTTTCAGCTGGGACGGCCTCCAGCAACCCTCTGCCAGTGAAAACGGATCTTGAGAGAGCCGCAAATGGGCCTCACAAGCTCCATATTTGCTGGCAGAGCCACTGAGGGCTGGTCCTTCGCTGTTTCCAGGGTGGCCCCGCGGGCCAGATTTAATCACCCCGTGGGTTGGATCCGGTCCCCGGGCCTTGAATTTGACACCCCTGGTTTATAGCATCCCACAGTCACATAACCACGATTCTTGTCTTATTTTGCCAGTTAACAGTGGTTGCTTCTGGTTTCAAGCAAAAAAAAAACATCCATTGGATACAACAGTTTCATTTAACAACCCTTGCATTCACTTAGCAATGGCCATATAAGAACCATGGCATTCTTTTAATGATGTGGTGTTCACTTAATGGCCACAAGAAAGGTCGTAAAATCAGATGCGGTCACATGGTCATCTCTTTAATGACTGCCACAATTCATGGCAGTCATTCTAGGCTCAATTCAGATTATACGTTGAGTATACACTTTGTAGCTCCTCACACACATTCAGCAAATGCGCTCGCATGAGTAAACTATTTAAAGCCAATGTTCAAAAGTGGGAATTATCCTCCAGTTTTCTCTATGCAGCCTTTCCAGGACATGAAACCAAAACATGCTTGGTAAAAATAGAGCTGCATGACTGAAACTTCCTAGGTTTCTTCCCATGAAGTATCTTCAGAATTTCACTACTGGAAAGAGCAAGTGAAACTGTGAAGAAAACTAAGTGTGGTAACCAGATTGCTCTCTGTAGAGATTCTCAGTCGTCCAGGTCATGGTTGTCCCAAAGATGCATTTGTTTTTCAAGAGGCAACTGGACTTTCTGGTTTTTCTTTGAAGACATTTCACTTCTCTTCCTGAAGAAGCTTCTTCATCTCTTTTTCTTTGAAGATGTTTTGTTCTGACCTGGGCTTCACAAAATCACGAAGCAGACTCCTGGTCCAGACAAAACCCCTTTTTATTAAGCCAATGTGAATTCCTCTCATTCACATCCAGCAAAGTCCTGGCAAACAGCCTTTCAAGAGTGAATTTACAACCACAGACCTTATCAGGCTTGGAGAACTGCCAGGCCGATCTTTTCCAAACACAAGGCTGTACAAAACAATACTCGGCAAGGAGTCTCTGAGAGTCATGAACAAATCTTCACACTAATTAAATGAACAAACTGTCTCCTGCAAACTCCCCCACCCCTTTTGCTCCTCTTTATTCCCTATGGGAGGGGCCATTCACCATCTACCTGTGTCTTCATTTCTGAGTTGGCCCTTGTTCCTTAACTGTTCCCTTCTCCTGGCAGCTCTGTGTATGCGCACACTGGGAACAGGCTCCAGCTGCTCCACTGATCTCCGACTCCAAAGGCAGCTGATAACTGTTGGACGGCCCTAGCCCCCCCCCCCTCTGCCCCAACACAGAGCCCTCATCAGAGCCTTCCTCAGACTCCAGGACTGGCCCATATTCCTCCCCAACCTCCTCAATGTCTGAGTCTGCCAGCAGCTCCGCTGGTCACTGGCGGGACACAACACATTTCACTTCTTGGATGAGGAGCAAAGCGTCTTAAAAGAAAAACCAGAAAGTCCAGTTGCCTCTTGAAAAATCACCTTCGGGACAACCAGATTGAGGGGTTTCCCACCCTTTGTTTCTTCCTAAGAGGCCACCCCTCATTTGTTAAACTCTTTAATAAACACTTTGTGAGGCAGACTCTTCTAAGACAAGTAGCCCAGCTGAGTCCTGTGGTTGGTTGCGGATTGGTCATAAGAATTGTATCTGTCACATAAATGATTTCTTTCTAACGGTAATGATGAGATACTGCCCAACTGAAACACACGTTAGCTCAGAGGTGGTATTCAGCAGGTTCTGATGAGTTCTGGAGATACCGGCATACAAACTTAATAAAATAAAATCAAAATCAAAAATCAAATTTTGAGTAGTTTGGGGAACAGGTAAATACCACCTCTGGCTGGCCCCGCCCCATCTTTTCTCTGCCTCCCAAGTCCCAGCTGATCAGGAAGAAATGGGGATTTTGCAGTAACCTTTCCTGCCACGCCCACCAAGCCATGCCATGCCCACCAATCCACACCAACAGAACTGGTGGTAAAAAAAATTGAATCCCACCACTGCATTAGCTAGTATGCTGCAATCATAATCAAAGATGCTCACAGTATTTGTGAAAACTAAGACTCCTAATCTAGTAGATCATGATACAGAAAAAGGTGTGTCTAGAAAGAGTGCAGAGAAGAGCAACAAAGATGGTTAGGGGGCTGGAGGTAAAAACTTATGAAGAACAGTTGCAGGAACTGGGCATGTCTAGTCTAATGAAAAGGAGGATTTGGAGTGACATAATAGCATGATAGATTCCAGTACTTGAGGGGCTGCCATAAAGAAGAGGGGGGTCAAGTTATTATCCAAAGGACCAGAAGGCAGGAGAAGAAGTAACAAATGGAGACTTATCAAAGAAAGATCCAACCTAGAACTAAGGAGAACATTCCTGACAGTGAGAACAATTAATCAGTGAGCCCTCTGGTTGAAGGAGAACTAAAATCTAGCTCTTCCAGATCTCCATCCAGCACATAACTGCTGGGCCAGACTGTCTGCAATTCTACTATGTAGTAACCAATGTGGTGCCCTCAAGATTACAATTCCATAATTTCCTGATCATTGGCTATTTTGCCTGAAGGTCATGAGAGTTGTATTCCAAAACTTCTGAAGGACATCAGAAGTTTACCTACTGTGTAATATTTTTATTCACCTACTGTTTAATACTTTTGGGAGAGAGAAGATCTCTTCCTGTTCTTTCATCCTCTACTTTATCATTCCCTTCTTGGACTTGCCTTCACCCTTTCTTGTTACACATGATATGTACGTCACCTCAAATTCAAAACTTTTGCCAGACCAGTTCCCGAATACAGCTCATCTGCCTGGAATCCACACTGTATTTCAGACATTAATATAATCAAGCAAGTCCAGAGGTATTTCATGAGAAGAGTCCTCCACTCCTCTGCTCACAATAGAATCCCTTATTCCACCAGGCTTGAAATTTTGGCCTTGGGCAACTTAGAACTGCACCAATTAAGTTCTGGCCTAAATGTAGTACACAAAATTGTCTGCTACAATGTCCTACCTGTCAATGACTACTTTAGCGTCAACCGCAATAATATACAGGTAAAAAATAGATACAAACTCAAGGCAAATTGCTCCAAACTCGATTGCAGAAAATACAACTTCAGCAACAGAGTGGTCAACGCCTGGAATGCACTACCTGACTCCATTGTTACAGCCTCAAACCCTCACAGCTTCAACCTTAAACTGTCTACCGTGGACCTCACCTCATTCCTAAGAAGTCTTGAAGGGGTGTGCATAAGCGCACCAGCGTGCCTATCGTCCCAGTCCTATTGTCCCCATTTATTTGTACCAATTTCCTGTGTCCATGTTTATACTTATACCTGTTATCTCGTACATGTTTGACAAACTAAATAAATAAATAAGTAAAAATCCCATTACAGCCACAACTCTAACTGCGAAAGAGGGACTCAGGACTTGTCCCAGCCATCCAATGGAAGGCTAGTCCTGTTAAAGTAGGAAAAGACACATGAATGACTGGAAAAAAATACATATCATTTCAGGGAAATGATAACGCAGAAGCAGTGGGTGCCAAATGTGCAAAATCTCGCCCCAAAGAATGCTTGATTCTGGCAAATCAGCTTGCCGCTGCATTTCTGCAAATGTCACAAGAGAAAGTCAGCATACAGAGAGAAGATAACTTCGTAAAGCACTTCCCATGGTTACAGTTACTAGGGAAACCACTTTCTGGAGATGTAAACATTCTCTGGCTGACTCACTCGGTCTGCATTTCAGCACCCAAAGTAGAGAGTGAGAATAAGTATGCAATGGAAACCAAGTGGTTATAGATATTCTGCAATTTGAATTTTGTACAGAAAAATGTGATTCGAAGGACACATGGACACATAAGCAGCCCCAAACACTTTAAAACTGAGCTTGTGTATCTCACCTCTGCAGCAATCTGTGACACCAGGCCATGCTGCATTTAATTTAAGGTGTCTTTGGGAGGTGCTAAAATGCATACTTCCCACAAACTGTGACTCAAATTTTGCCCTTTCCTAGATCCAGACTTCTTCAACCTACTAGATATGAGCTAACATCCCAAAGAAGATATTTCTTATTTATATCACCGCCTAACAAGCAATGCATCTACCAGTTCTCCAAGTTTATTTGTCCTAAGCATATTTTCAGGGGAAATGTTCATGTTGCCATGTGCATTGTCAATTTTCCATCTATAATATCTCCAAATAACCTTCCTTGGGGCGCTAGATGGATGGACAGATGGAAGGAAGGAGGGAAGGGAAGAGAAGAAGGAAAGAGGAAAGAAGGGGAGGAATGGAAGGAAGGGAAGAAGGGAAGAAGGAAGGGGAGGAAAGAAGGGGAAGGATGGAAAGAAGGAAGGAAGAGAAAGGAAGGAAAGAAAGAAAGAAAAAAAGGAAGAGAGAGAGAGAGAAGAGGAGAGTGGAAGGAAAAGGGAAGGGAATTTCATTCATTTCCAAAAACAAAGTTCTAACCATCAGTGCAAAAATCCCTGAGAGTCCCATGAAACCCTGGGAAATCTCATAAAAGAATTTTCACACCATCTTGGTTTTATTTTTAAAAATTCCTTTCTATTTTTAGGCTGGTTGAAAAAAATACCCAATCTTACCGCTGTAGCCATTAACAAAGAGAAAAACCAAATCATGCAAATGAACCGACAGACTCCAATACAGCAAGAGAGCCAAGCAACCTCTTTCAAGAGTTGCTATCATGATTAAGAAAATGAAACAAAACTTCAGCATTTCCCTATCTGAATAATGAAGTAACAACAGCTTTGTGTATACTTTTGGGACAATTGTGTTACTAAATTTAACAACGGCAATGATTCACTTAATAAATATGGCAAGAAAAGTGGTAAAATGGGCAAAACTCATTTACCAAATTTCTTGCTTAACAACATAAATTTTTGGCTCACTTGTGGTCATAAGTTGGGGACTATCCATATTTTGTGTTGCAACTACAGAATCATTCAGCCAGTAGATGATAGTGTTTGTTCTGAGGAGAGTTTTCTGTTTCCAGTTAACAGTTAAATAGTTGAGCAGTAAAGCACATGGTGACTGTACTTTTCATTTGCTCTGTGATGCGCTACAGAACCAGAATTCCTAACGCAAATTCAATGGGGAAGCCAGATTCACTTAACAACCATGTTGCTAACTTAACAACTGCAATGATTCACTTAACGCCTGTGGCAAGAAAGTTCACAAAATAGAGCAAAACTCATTTAATACTGTCTCACTTGTTTTGCGATGGCCAGAAGTATTTTATTGACAATAAACAAACTGTTGTTGGTCGAGGACTACCCGTATGTAATACAAGAATACCAATAAGTATCAATCAAAATAATAATAATATCCCTCACTGATGGCAACTGAAGGTTCCTGAGTTCACGATTAAAAGGAAAACGTTCCTACAATTTGGGAATCCCTGATTTACAACAAATAACAAATGGGGGATTTTTTAAAGAAATGTATCAGACCAGTCTGCTTCATCAGAAACTTCCCATTTATTTAAAATTAGCACTCTTTCATTGAAGTAGACGTGACTTTTTTTTCCATTTCCTAAAACGGAACTCTGGTCACTCTGTGCAGGAAACCACAAGAAGACTATTATTTGCTCTGTTGAGAAAGATCAGATCAGTGAAAGGACAAACTATGTCTCCCATGTTGGCCTTGTTCTCCTGTTAGGTTACTCCTTTTATTTGTTTTGCTCTTATATTTAGATCAGGAATAGTTGAATAGTTGAATAGAATAGAGCTGGAAGGGACCTTAGAGTCTTCCAGTCCAGCCCCCTGCTCAAGCAGGAGAATGTATATCATTTCAGATAAGTGACTGTTTAGTCCCGGGATGGCGAACCTATGGCACGTGTGCCACAGGTAGCACGAGGAGCCATTTGCTATGGCATATGAGGCGCTGCCCAGTCAGCTAGCCAGTACACATGTATGCGCTCACCAGCTGACTTCTAACTTCTTTTGAGACCGCTTTTTGCTCTTAAAGCCTCCGGAGTGCGAAAAACCAGCCCTATGGGCAAACCGGAAGTTCAGGAATGGACTTCCAGTTTGCTCATAGGACCATTTTTCGCCCTCTTGAGCCTTCAGGATGCTTCCCTGAAGGCTCCGGAGGGTAAAAAATTGGTCCTATGGACAAACCGGAAGTTGCAATTCCTGAACTTCCGGGTTCCCCATAGGTCCATTTTTTGCCCCCCGGAACCTTCAGGGGCCTTCAGGAAGCTTCCCTAAAGGCTCTGGAGGGTGAAAAACAGACCTATGGGTAGCCCAAAAGTTCGGGAATGGTGACTTCCGGTTTGTCCGTAGGTCCGTTTTTCACCCTCCGGAGCCTTCAGGGAAGCCTCCTGAAAGGTCCGGAGGTCGAAAAGCGGCCCTACAGACAAACCGGAAGTCACCATTCCCAAACTTCCAGGTTCCCCATAGGTCTGTTTTTCACACTCCGGAGCCTTCAGGGAAGCTCCTGAGGCCTTCAGAGGACATGAGGGGTGGGGGCAGCTGTTTTTACCCTCCTTAAGCTCCTAGAAAGCCTCTGGAGCCTGGGGAGGGCAAAAAAACTGCACCAAAAGCAGGGGCGCTGGTCTCACTTGCATGCGCACGTGGGGGGGAGTCACACATATAGTGCACAATCCCACTGTGCTCCCCCTGCTTTTGTCACGGGAGCCAAAAAAGGTTTGCCATCACTGGTGTAGTCTTTTCTTTAAAACTCCAGTGATGGAGCGTCCACAATTTCTGAAGGCAAATCCTTTCACTGGTTAATCGTCCTCTCTATTACTTAATTCCAGATTGCTTCTCTCTTTGATTAGTTTTCAACTGTTGATTCTTGTCCTGCCCTCTGGTGCTTAACCCCCTTTTCTTTGTAGCAGCCCCTCAAATATTGGAATACTGCTATGATGTCACTCCTAATTCTTCTTTTCTTTAGACTAGCTAGACTCACAATCTGCAGCCATTCTTCATATGATTTACTCTCCAGGCCTTTGATCATCTTAGTTGCTCTTCTCTGCACTTGTTCCAAAGTTTCATCTTTTTTGTAATATGGTGACCAAAATTGGTTGCAGTATTCCAGGTGTGGTCGTCCTAGCATTTTATAAAGCTAATACTTCACGGGATCTTGATTCTATGCCTCTGTTTATACAACACAGGATTGTGTTATCTTTTTTGACTGATGCTGCACACGGCTGGCTCATATTCAAATGATCATCCATTAGGACTCCAAGGTTCCGCTCACAGTTACTGTTTTTTAGCCAGGCCTCACCTAATCTTTACTTATACCTTTGGGATTTTCCTGCCTAAATGTAAAACTTTACTAATTTGCTACTCCCTTTGTTTTAAAGGAGACGGTGACCAAATTGATGTCGAAAAGAACACAGTGAAATAGCTCCAATTCCACCTGCTGGAAAGATCTGGATGGCAGAGCCATTGTATGATGCTACTCTAAAGAAATGTAAAGTAAGTTGTCTACTATTTATCTTTTGTACTTCTGGGGGAGGGGGCTACATATTCAGGGATTTTGATTTGATATCGTGGCATGTATAAATTCCACTTTCAATATGCGTGTCACAAGTGCACCTATCCAAATTAGTAGATAAATAATATTAATGAGCCGTGGTGGCGCAGTGGTTAGAGTGCAGTACTGCTACTTCTGCTGACTGGTAGTTCCCTGCAATTTGGCGGTTCAAATCTTACCAGGCTGAAGGTTGACTCAGCCTTCCATCCTTCCGAGGTCAGTAAAAGGAAGACCCAAATTGTTGGGGGCAGCAGACTGACTCTGTAAACTGCTTAGAGGGGGCTGTAAAGCACTGTAAAGCAGTATATAAGTCTAAGTGCTATTGCTGTTGCTAATACAAATTGTAATTATGATGACAATGATGATGATGATATCTCAGAAAGCGTGAGGCTCCAAACAGTTATTTTTTTCATTTTGAAATTCAGCAATATTGTGAGAGATATCCAGGGCCAGACTTATCATATGAACTCCGCTACAAAACCCTATAAAGCTCTGCATGGCATCGGACCTGGGTACCTGAGAGACCGCCTGCTGCCGATTACCTCCCATAGACCGATTAGATCTCACAGGTTAGGTCTCCTCTAGATTCCATCTGCCAGCCAATGTCAGCTGGCGACTCCCTGGGGGAGGGCCTTCTCTGTTGCAGCTCCGGCCCTTTGGAACGACCTCCCCGTGGAGATCCGGACCCTTACTACCCTCCCGGCCTTCCGCAAAGCCACCAAGTCCTGGCTGCTCCAGCAGGCCGGGGGGCTTGTGAAACATCCAGCCCCACGGAAACTGTGAATTTTGCGTATTTTTAAAGTGTTGTTTTGTCTATTTATCCCCCTCCCCTTGTTTATTGTGAGCCGCCCGGAGTCCTTCGGGAGTGGGCGGCATTCAAGACAAATAAACTAAACAAATAAATAAACTAAACAAAAAAAAAGGATTTAAATTCAAGTCAAGAAACTTTGTGGATTTAGTCATCTGGCCATATTCAAAAGCTATAAAACCACTAGGATTGTAATGGCAAACCTATAGCACGCATGCCACAGGTGGCACACAGAGCCCTCTGTCAGCATGCGCACCATCACACCAGCTCAGCTCCACTGTACATGAGTGTCTGCCTCCTGCCGACTAGCTGATTTTCAAGTCTCTGTCGTGCGTGCGCAGGGGATGGGGGGCATGCAAGAGATGCACACACATGCATGGGAGGGAGGGAGGAGGGTACCCCCCCACAAACACATACAGAGCCCGCTTTTGCTCCCAGGAGGTGACAGGGAGGCCTACTAGGCCCGAAACGGGGCATGAGGGGTGTTGCACACATATGTGTGGGGGGCAATGAGAGCATAGGGGTGTTGTATGTACAAGTAAAGCGGGCAGGGCATGCAGGGTGTGTGTGCCCCGCATGCATTGCATTATGGGTGTGAGCGCATGTGCACACTTTCGGCATGCAATAATAAAAAGGTTAACCATCACTGCACTAGGAGAGAGACATAGATGATAGATGATAGATAGATGGATGGATGGATGGATGGATGGATGGATGGATGGATGGATGGATGGATGGATAGATGGATGATAGGGGAGAGAGAGAGAGAGAGAGAGAGAGAGAGAGAGAGAGAGAGAGAGAGAGAGAGAGAGAGAGAGAGAGAGAGAGAGAGAGAGAGAGAGAGAGTATTCATTAGAGAAACCACTAGGAGATAGATAGATAGATAGATAGATAGATAGATAGATAGATAGATAGATAGATAGATAGATAGATAGATAGATAGATAGATAGATAGATAGATATGGACGGACGGACGGACGGACGGACGGACGGATGGACGGATGGACGGACAGACAGACAGACAGACAGATTCATAAGTCCTTGCTCCTATCATCAATCACAATCTGTTCTAAATGGTTTTCTTCAAAACGGCCTTTCATACAAAAATTGCAGTGCTGCTAGTGATATGCAGGTTTCTTTGCTGAAGGAAGTTGGACAGAGAAGTACCTGGCAGGGAGATACCTCCATCATGAAGGATTTAAGGGTGACCTTTCCTGTTGTGACTGTTCATGCGTGACTGAACTAATAGGTTACCCTGCAATAAATATTTACGTAACAGCATTTACATTTGAAGATGCTAGATCAAGTCTTCAACCTTGGCCGCAATTCCTTCCAATAACACTGCAGTGTTATTTGAACACATTGGAGGCGGATTTAACAGAATAACAGAATTGGAAGGGCCCTTGGAGATCTCCTAATCCAACCTCCCTGCTCAAGGAGGAAAGTGTGCTATCATTTCAGACAAAGGAGGGACCAGTCTCTTCTTAAAAACACCCACAATTTCTGGAGGCAAGCCATTAATTGTCCTCACTATATTTCTCCTTAGTTCTAGATTGCTTCTCTCCTTGATTAGTTTCCATCCATGGCTTCTTGTCCTGCATTCAGATGCTTTGGAGAATAAATTGACCCCATCTCTTTTTAGTGGCAGCCTCTCAAATACTGGCACACTGTTGTCGTGTCACCCCTTCTCCTTCTTTTCATTAAACTAGATATAATCAGTTCCTGCAACCGTTCTTCTTATGTTTTCATCTCTTTTTAGAATCTCAGAGTTGTCCACCTCTAGGACAAATAATTGGATTCAACCAATTTATCTCTCTCCAAATTCACTACATCATTGTTGTTTTTTTTAAATCATCTTAGATCTTCTTCCACTTGAAACATAACTGATTTTTATTTTTGTTTTACAAAAAATGAAAGTTTTTCTCACTGGAATAGCATCCTTGAGCAAAAAAAAACAACAGAGCCTTTGGTGAGTAAAAAAAAAAGTTAGGCTTCTTTTCCAGGTAATTAAACTTTACCATTGCTAATTTAAACAGCCTTCTAATCAACTAAAATTGGTAGTAAATCAGTGAAAGTAATTAAAACGTATCCAGCAGCTGTAATTGCAAATGTTTGCTGAATTGTCAGCGTGCGATGCACCCAGATGAAGGAGAAGCTACAAAAATAAAACAGATAAAGTGGTAGTGGGATAAAAAGAAAACCAAGATTATTAAATGAGATTTATTGTAGGGACTGATGCAGTTGAGATGTTGTTGTTGTTAGTTGTGAAATTGTGTCCGACCCATCGCGACCCCATGGACAAAGTTCCTCCATGCCTTCCTGTCCTCTACCATCCCCCGGAGCCTATTTAAGCTCAGGCCTACTGCTTCGGGGACTCCATCCAGCCACCTTATTCTCTGTCGTCCCCTTCTTCTTTTGCCCTCAATCCTACTCAGCATTAGGCTCTTCTCCAGTGAGTCCTTCCTTCTCATTAGGTGGCCAAAGTACTTGAGTTTCCTCTTCAGAATCTGGCCTTCTAAAGAGCAGTCAGGGTTGATCTCCTTCAGGACTGATTGGTTTGATTGCCTTGCAGTCTAAAGGACTTGAAGGTGTCTTCTCCAGCACCAGAGTTTAAAGGCCTCCATTATTTGGCACTCAGAGTTCCTTATGGTCCAACTTTCACAGCCATCCATTGCAACTGGGAAAACCATAGCCTTGACTATACACACTTTTGTTGGCAGGGTGATGTCTCTACTTTTTAGGATGCCGTCTAGATTTGCCATAGCTTTCCTCCCCAGGAGCAACCGTCTTTTAATTTCTTGACTGAAGTTCAGATAGCAAGTTATTTTAAGTCTGAAACATCCCAAGAACTGAAGGAGCTTCTTGGATGCAAAGCGAAATGTCTTCAAGGGGAAAAAAAGTCCAGTTGCCTTTTGAAAAAGCACTTTTGGGATATTTCACTAATAGTTGCACAGTTACTATGCACTTCCAAAAGATATTTTTACAGACACACAGCTTTTTCCCCACCCAAAGGGGCATTTTAAAACACTACTGATAAAAACTCCCTACAAATTTCCTTTCTTCCAGATGAGGTACACCAACCATCTGTATCTTCTAAGTCTTTCATCAAACGTCTTGCTTTTCTACGAAGTAGAAGTAAAAGTAAGACATAATATCCAAAAGACATCAAGCCAAGATCAAAGAATAGCTCAAGTCTTGGGGGTCAAATTATTGTTATGTTTGTTTCTTTCTAGTTGAAGTCTGTAAGCACCAGTAATTTTATCTAACTCCCATTTCTTGCTGTTTTGAGTCTATTTTGAGTGAGAACAATCAACCAGTGGAACAGAAGTTGCCTTCAGAAGTTGTGGGAGCTTCATCACTGGAGGCTTTCAAGAAGAGAGTGGACTGCCATTTGTCAGAAATGGTTTAGGGTCTCCTGTGTGGGTGGGGGGTTGGACTAGATCACCTACAAGGTCCCATCCAATTCTGTTAATCTATATATGCTGCTGAGACTCCTGCAGAAAATTCCTGCTTCAATATTTTCATCCCTAGATGGATTCACAATTGGCTGACCAACCAAACTCTGTGTAGTCCTCAATGGAACTTCATCTAAATGGGAGGGAAGCGTGCATTGGGGTATCTCAGTTCAGTCTTGTGCCCAGTACTCTTCAACCTCTTCATAAATCATCTAGACAAGAAGATAGAAAGGGGACTCATCAAATTTGTAGAAGGTAATACTTTGGAAAATAAGCTCGAGATCCAGAAGGATCTTGATAGATTTGACGATTGGACCCTTTCCAACAAGATGCAATTCGGTGGTGAGAAAAATTAAGATCTTGCATATTTGGCAGGAAAAACAGAGTATAGCACAAATATAGAATGCTGTTGACTCAACAGTAGCCACTGTGAGAGGAATCTTGTGGACCACCACTTTAGTATGAGCCAGCAGTGTCCTGCAGCTACCAAAAAAGCCAATGCAGTTCTAGGCTGCATCAACAGATGGATAGCATCAAGACGGTGAGAAGTTATAGTGCCCCTTTACACCACATTGGTGAGATCACACTTGGAATCAATTTCTGGTCACATGAGATTTTAAAGAAACATGTTGAGAGCCTGGAAAGTGTGCAGAGAAGATCAACAAAGATGATATAAAGTTCTGGAGGTTAAATTGTATGTCAAATGGTGAGGGACCTAAGAAGGTCTAATCTATTCAAGAGAAGGTTCAGTCAGAAGAACTATCTCAGTACCTGAGGCACTGTCACAGAAATTAGGAGATTGACTTATTCCCTAAGGTAGCAGAGGCAAGACAAGAATTAATGGGTGGAAACTTGTCAAAGAGAGATCCAACCTAGAAGTAAAGGGAAGTTTGCTGACAGTGAGAACAACTTGCCTCCTGGACTTATGGGGAGGGTCTATGACAACTCGCTACAGGCAACTCCTCATGGCTAACTTGCCATGGCAACTTGCCACAGGACAACTTGCCTTGGGGCAAGAGTTACACTAACATTGAACAAATAGAGGAACAGAATCATTAAAGAAAGGATGCCAAAGGAGTGACAAGATGAAACTCCCAATGAAAAAAAATTTAAATATTTTTTAAACTTTTTAAAATAATTACATTTCATTGTTGAATTGTCCCACAGTCAATTGTCCTGTGGCGAGTTGGCCATGACTAATTGTCTCATCGCAAGTTGGCCATGGTGAGTTGGCCATGGTAAATTGTCTGTGGCGAGTTGGCTGCGGCGAGTTGTCCCATTCCAAGTTACAAGTTCTTCTCCGTCAAGAAGAGGTTGGACAACCCTCTGGCTTGGCTGGTGTAATGTCTCCTGCCTTGAGCAGGGGATTGGAGTAGAAGACATCTGTGGTCTCTTCCAGCTCTATGATTCTATTATTTTACTCAGCCAGAAAAAGAAAAAAGAAAGAACTAACAGGCAAATGTTGAGTCATCTCAGAACCCAGAAAGTGTGAAGTCCAAAAATCCTCCTAGCCACAAGTTGCATCACATGACCTCTACGCAGCGGAAATCTGTCGGCGTCGTGGTTTCCTGGCTCCCAGGGAAAGCCCACGTGACAACCTAAGTATAGACAAAAACATCATTGTGATTCCTACATAGAGCAGTAGTCTAATCGCAGCTAAAAAAACTAATAGACCTGATTTGAAAAACAAGGAATGCTTTATTGGGATTGCTGAAGGCTTAAGTCCCAGGTAAGGATTTGTGGTCAATTATAAATCTCATCTTTCTTTTTTACTCCTGAGCACGGAACATGAAAAGCAACAGCAGGGTGAGGATTATAAATTTAAAACCATTTCAGCCATCAGGACCAACCAAAGGAGTCAGGAAAGTAGTTTAGGAGGTTGTAAAGGAGGTGATTTTTCAAAGAAGAAGTTGGTTTCAGCGCAAACTCTACCTACGATCTTCAAGGTACACCTTAGCAGCTTCAAAAATGAGTTACATTTATAATGTAAGTTATAAATAATGCATCAAAATAATGTAGAAGGCGGCAAATGGACAGAATAGAATAGAAATAGGAATAGGAATAGAATAGAATTCTCTATTGGCCAAGTGTGATTGGACACACAAGGAATTTGTCTTCGGTGCATATGTTCTCAGTGTACATAAAAGGAAAAAAAGAAAAAAGAAGGAAAAATACATTCATTAAGCATCATAAGATACAACCTTTCATGATAGTCATAAGTTACTAATAAGCAATCAAATCATACTAGGAAACAAATAAAACAATTTAAATTGTAAAGTTACAAGCAGCAAGATTATAGTCATAAGTGGGAGGAGATGGGTGATAGGAATGATGAGAAGATTAATAGTAATGCAGCCTTAGTGAATGGTTTGACAGTGGTGAGGGAATTATTGTTAAGCAGAGTGATGACTTTGGGGGAAAAACTGTCCTTGTGTCTAGTTGTTCTGGTGTGCAGTGCCCTATAGCATTATTTTGAGGGTGGGAGTTGAAACAATTTATGTTATGGATGTGAGGGGTCTATAGATATTTTAAGAATTCTCTTTTTCAGTTGTGCAGTATACAGCTCCTCAATGGAAGGCAAGTTGGTAGCGATTGTTTGCAAAGATTCTGTTTGCATTTTCGGAATTATTTTTATGTATGTTCACTGTTATTCATGTTATTCATATTGCATTTATGATTCATTATTATTTTTATCATTATCTCCCACTGGCCAGTTGATTTTTGGGTCTCTGCTGCACATGCGGGAGCCACCCTCGTATTCATGGGCGGGGCAGGGGGTTGTGCATACATGGGTGGGGGGCAGGGGGGTCACAGGTGCAAGGGCAGGAGGCGAGGGGTCATGCAGGGGAGGCTGCGGAACCCCTCCCTGCAGCCCATGTTTGGTCCCAGGAGGCTTCAGGGAGGCCTGCTAGGCCCAAAACAGGCCGCGGGGGAGGGGAGGGGCAGTCACACACATGCATCACTGTTGATGTGTGTGTGTGTGTGTGTGTGTGTGTGTGTGTATGTATTGTGTCACAACCCTTGGTATGCCCAGGTTCGATTCGCAGTAAGGGTATGGCTAGCTGATGAGAGCTAAATAGCTTGAAATATATCTAAACTAGTCTCCCTTTATTTATTTATCAGCACAAATGCAATACACACACACACACACACACACACACACACACACACACACACACACACACACACACACACACACACACACACACACACACATATATATATATATATATATATATATATATATATATATATATATATATATATATATATATTGTGTCACAACTCCTGGTATGCCCAAATATGGGAGGAAGCATACTGCTTCCTTTCTCTCTCTATCGGCTCATCACAAGAGACCATCCAGACAGAAAGCCATTATTTTTACTGTTGCCTTTTGTGTTGCATTTGTGCTGATAAATAAATAAAGGGAGACTAGTATAGATCTATTTCAAGCTATTTAACTCTCATCAGCTAGCCATACCCTTACTGGGATTCGAACCTGGGCTGTATTACATATTAGGCAGCTGTATTAGCCACTAGGCCACAGATTCTCCTCCTTTATCACCTAAGCCAGGGAAATAGGTATGTATTGTGTCACAACCCCTGGTATGCCCAAATATGGGAGGATGGCTTTCTGTCTGTCTGGTCTCTTGTGATGAGCCGATAGACAGAGAAAAGAAGTAGTATGCTTCCTCCCATATTTGGGCGTGTCTGTGTGTGTGTGTGTGTGTCCGTGCGCACGCGTGTGTGTATGTTCTAGCATTACTCTGGAATGCCTCGAGCAATTTCAAACAAACTTGATACACACAAGACTTACGGATGAGTCAATAGCAATAGCACTTAGATTTATATACCACTTCACAGTGGTTTACAGCCCTCTCTAAGCAGTTTACAGAGTCAGACTATCCCCCCCCCCCCTCAACAATCTGGCTCCCCATTTTACTGACTTTGGAAGGAAAGAAGGCTGAGTCAATAGCAATAACACTTAGACTTATATACCACTTCACAGTGCTTTATAGCCCTCGCTTAGTGGTTTACAGAATAAGCTCTGTGCCCAACAATCTGGGTCCTCATTTTACCGATCTCGGAAGGATGGAAGGCATCAGTCAACTTTGAGCCGGTCAGAATCAAATTCTTGGCAGTGAGCTGTGCATAAGCCTGCAATACTGGCCTTCTAACCACTGCACCAGCGCACTTCTTTTAGCAGAGCATTCTTTGAATGAATGAACGTGGAGGCAGGGTTAGGCAGAGAAATCAGGGCACTTTGTAATTGGTGTTTCATCACAATAGGGCAATTCCAAGTCTCTACCAAGACTCAGCCTTGGAATCAAGTTCCTGTACTAGAATGAACTCTTTAGAACTTAGAAGAAAATGTCAGAGAGAGTCAGTTTCCTCTAGGGAAATTAGAAGATTTGTGAGTGCAAGTCTTGCCTAAGCCAATCAAAGCAACTGGATGATTTTGGACCAATCACCAGGAGACAGTGAGTTCTAGTCCCACCTTAGGCAGGAAAGACATCTGCGTGGCTTTGGCTCAATTGCTAGGTGATGGTGATTTCTAGTCCAACCTTAAACAGGAAAGCTGGTAGGGTAACTTTGGATCAATCATCAGGAGATGGTGAGTTCTAGTCCCACCTTAGGCAAGAAAGCCATCTGCGTGGCTTTGGCCCAATTGCTAGGAGGCAGTGAGTTCTAGTCCAACCTTAAACAGGAAAGCCGGCAGGGTAACTTTGGACCAATCACCAAGAGATGGTGAGTTCTAGTCCCACTTTAGGCATAAAAAGTGGCAGGGTGACTTTGGACCAATCACTAGGAGATGGTGAGTTCTAGTCCCACCTTAGGCAGGAAAGCCATCTACGTGGCTTTGGCCCAATTGCTAGGAGACAGTGAGTTCTAGTCCAACCTTAAACAGGAAAGCCGGCAGGGTAACTTTGGACCAATCACCAGGAGATGGTGAGTTCTAATCCTACCTTAGGCAGGAAATCCATCTGCATGGCTTTGGCCCAATTGCTAGGAGACAGTGAGTTCTAGTCCAACCTTAAACAGGAAAACCGGCAAGGTAACTTTGGACCAATTACCAGGAGATGGTGAGTTCTAGTCCCACCTTAGGCATGAAAACTGGCAGGATGACTCTGGACCAATCACCAGGAGATGGTGAGTTCTAGTCCCACCTTAGGCAGGAAAGCCATCTGTGTGGCTTTGGCCCAATTGCTAGGAGACGGTATATGGACTTACAGTGGTTCAAAATGTCCAGTCCACCCAGCCGTTCAAGGACATCACACAATGTGGTGGATATTTTGTCAAGGGACACCACAATCACACTGAGGGGTAGAAACAAGACCCCACGTAAGCAGTGAGTCCTGGCAGACACCATGTTGGGTACGGATTGTGTTCAGAGTTGACCAATGCTGAAGCAGTATATACATCTAAGTGCTATTGCTTTTGCTTTGGTGCATGAAGGGTTAGGGTTAAACTGGGATCAACCCAAAACCTATGGTTCCCTTGAGGTCATTTCAAACAGAATCTGTTCAGGGGATCCACATCGCCGAGCACTGTAAATATTTCTGTTTGCTTTAGGCAGATTTGAGCTGCCACGACATAGTTTCTCCTTGTTTGGAAGGGGGAAAAAATGCTGCATTTTTTTTTTTTTTTAAAGAGGAGGGAAATGACATAGAGGAACAAAATAAACATCAGCTTCTCGTGATGCCACATCAAGTAGGCGTTGTTAGATGTGACCAAGTGGGTGTGGGAGGTTTGACTAAAGCCTGATGGGTTTTGCTTTCTGTGTCAAGTCATGCTTCCCCTCAATGAAGCTGAGCCATCTGATTGATGAGGAGTACATAAAGGTGACTTGCAAGATGCCTGCAGTTACAGAGTATGACCACTTCTGCTTGGAGGCACCCTGCCCAAGTTAGCTCAGCTGCTGACTGTCCTGTAGTTTGCACCACAGGCTGCCGCTCCTTTTCAAGGATTGTAAGTATGCTCTCAATTTAAAGAAAATGTTGGCATGCAATTGATCCGGCCGGTGTTTTGGAATGCATAGCTGCAAATTGGCAGCACTGATCCTATTACGAAAGAAGAAGAATTAGGTAGCTCTTTTTCAATAGAAATCCCATCGGGGATTTTTACTGTAATTTTTCTCGAGGCTGTGGACTAGAATAAAGAGGAAGTTCTGGAAACAGGTATGCAGGAAGAGTTTATACCAGGAACTTAAGAGACTTTTCTTTGTTTGCTTTAAGGCCTGGATAAATTGTGCTAAGTCCTGCTGAGTTGTGCCTAAACAAATGTCTTTCATCTCAGTTGGGTGACGTGCTATTCACCTGAAAGTATTGTTTTACCTTACAAAAGTGGAGACCAAATTTCTTCCTGGAATGTAGAATGGGTAGCTAAAACACATCAAAAAGTTGAGTAGAAGATGGCAGGTAGGTAGGTAAGTAGGTAGGTAAATGGGTAGGTAGGTAGCTGGTGACATCCTTGTCAGGAGCTGATGTGAAAGATAGAAGCTCATCCCACCCCATGATTGCACTCAGGCCTCAAACTTGAGTTTTTTACTTGTCAGTCCAAACTCCTAAACATGTGAGCCACTCTGCCCCATGAGAGAGAGGGGGGGAGGGAGGGGGGAGGGAGGATAGATGGATGGATGGATGGATGGATGGACAGACAGACACAGACAAATAGATTGATAGAAAGAAGTAGACAGGAGTTTCTTCACTGATTTATTGATAGAGCAATATAAAATCTCTTGATGGATAGATGAATGGATGGATAATAGATAGATACAGTAGATAGATAGATAGATAGATAGATAGATAGATAGATAGATAGATGATAGATAGATAGATAGATAGATAGATAGATAGATAGATAGATAGATAGATAGACAGATAGATAGATATGATAGGTATGATAGATAGATAAATAGATAAAAAAGAAAGAAAGAGAAAGAAAGAGAGAGAGAGCAATAGCAATAGCAGTAGACTTATATACCGCTTCATAGGGCTTTCAGCCCTCTCTAAGCGGTTTACAGAGAGTCAGCATATTGCCCCCAACAATCTGGGTCCTCATTTTACCCACCTCGGAAGGATGGAAGGCTGAGTCAACCCTGAGCCGGTGAGATTTGAACCGCTGAACTGCTGATCTAGCAGTAGCCTGCAGTGCTGCATTTAACCACTGCGCCACCTCGGCTCATGAGAGAGAGAGGAAGGAAGGAAGGAAGGAAGGAAGGAAGGAAGGAAGGAAGGAAGGAAGGAAGGAAGGAAGGAAGGAAGGAAGGAAGGGACAGACAGATAATGAATGCAAGTGAATATATGTGTCCCAGGATAATGATGTGAAATTGAATTTGGCTCAGTCACTGGGAGTCTCTTTACTGATGTATTGATAGAGAGATATAAAGTCTCTGGAAGGATACAGATGATAGATAGACAGACAGACAGACAGACAGACGTACGGACGTACGGACGTACGTACGTACGGACGGATGGATGGATGGATGGATTGGGTGGGTGGATAGAAAGATGAAAAGAAAGATAGAAAGAGAGAGATAGACGGACAGACAGACAGATTTTTTTTTGTCCCTGAAATCTTCACCTGAACAACCTCAATGGCTACAAGCATCCTACCCTCTTCAAGTACTTTCCCAGGGAGTTTAGTCGGGTCAATCAGAGGTCAATAACAACTGTGGCCTCTACTCTATTCAACAAAGCAATTAAACCAGCTCAGCCACCTCGGAAGTCCAACATATAACTTTATTTGCTTACTAAGCAACTCGCCCAACCATGGCTCCTCTTGAAAGAGCCGAGCAAGTTGGGTGATCATCAGGAAAGGCCAGACAAGCCTTGTAACCAAGGAAACAGCATAGCTGTGTCCTTGTAGTCACAAGGAGTTAAGATTGACACAAAACAGTCCTTATCTCTATTTATTTATCTTTTTTTTTAAAAAAAAACAGCATACCATTCTTATAGTCACAGGCTGCGCAGTGCTTAGTTAGAATGTTTAAAGCGAGTGAAAACGTCTTTGTTTTTAAAGCTTTCATAATGTGCACAAAAGTCTTTTAATGGGCTTCTCTGAGCGACGTCTTTTCATTTGGGTGAGCTATTCCTTCCAAAGCCCTCGCCTCCTTCCCTGTTCCCATGACAGCAGGTTTATATTTTAGGCATATTTGGGTATCTCTCTTCTGCATTGTGCACAGTGGTAAACACTTTGCCTCTTGACCTGTCAAACCTCAGAATAGCAAACCTTCAGCACTGTTACCAATTAGCTTCCCCCCCCCATGCTCTATGATGAGAAAGGAGAAGAGAAGAGGGAATGGCATAGCGTAACGTAGCATAGCATAGCATAGCATAGCATAGCATAGCATAGCAGAGCAGAGAAGAGAAGAGAAGAGAAGAGAAGAGAAGAAGGAATGACATAGCAGAGAAGATAAGAGAAGAGGGAATGACATAGCATAGCATAGCATAGCATAGCATAGCAGAGAAGAGAAGAGAAGAGAAGAGAAGAGAAGAAGGAATGACATAGCAGAGAAGATAAGAGAAGAGGGAATGACATAGCATAGCATAGCATAGCATAGCATAGCATAGCAGAGAAGAGAAGAGAAGAGAAGAGAAGAGAAGAGAAGAGAAGAGAAGAGAAGAAGGAATGACATAGCAGAGAAGATAAGAGAAGAGGGAATGACATAGCATAGCATAGCATAGCATAGCATAGCATAGCATAGCATAGCAGAGAAGAGAAGAGAAGAGAAGAGAAGAGAAGAGAAGAGAAGAAGGAATGACATAGCAGAGAAGATAAGAGAAGAGGGAATGACATAGCATAGCATAGCATAGCATAGCATAGCATAGCTTAGCAGAGAAGAGAAGAGAAGAGAAGAGAAGAGAAGAGAAGAGAAGAGAAGAGAAGAGATGAGGGAATGACATAGCAGAGAAGATAAGAGAAGAGGGAATGACATAGCATAGCATAGCATAGCTTAGCAGAGCAGAGCAGAGCAGAGCAGAGAAGAGAAGAGAAGAGAAGAGAAGAGAAGAGAAGAGAAGAGAAGAGAAGAGAAGAGAAGAGATGAGGGAATGACATAGCAGAGAAGATAAGAGAAGAGGGAATGACATAGCATAGCATAGCATAGCATAGCATAGCTTAGCAGAGAAGAGAAGAAGAGAAGAGAAGAGAAGAGATGAGATGAGGGAATGACATAGCAGAGAAGATAAGAGAAGAGGGAATGACATAGCATAGCATAGCATAGCATAGCTTAGCAGAGAAGAGAAGAGAAGAGAAGAGAAGAGAAGAGAAGAGAAGAGAAGAGAAGAGAAGAGAAGAGAAGAGAAGAGATGAGGGAATGACATAGCAGAGAAGATAAGAGAAGAGGGAATGACATAGCATAGCATAGCATAGCATAGCATAGCATAGCTTAGCAGAGAAGAGAAGAGAAGAGAAGAGAAGAGAAGAGAAGAGAAGAGAAGAGAAGAGAAGAGAAGAGAAGAGAAGAGAAGAGAAGAGATGAGGGAATGACATAGCAGAGAAGATAAGAGAAGAGGGAATGACATAGTATAGCATAGCATAGCATAGCATAGCTTAGCAGAGAAGAGAAGAGAAGAGAAGAGAAGAGAAGAGAAGAGAAGAGAGGAGAAGAGAAGAGAAGAGATGAGATGAGGGAATGACATAGCAGAGAAGATAAGAGAAGAGGGAATGACATAGTATAGCATAGCATAGCATAGCATAGCATAGCATAGCATAGCTTAGCAGAGAAGAGAAGAGAAGAGAAGAGAAGAGAAGAGAAGAGAAGAGAAGAGAAGAGAAGAGAAGAGAAGAGAAGAGATGAGGGAATGACATAGCAGAGAAGATAAGAGAAGAGGGAATGACATAGCATAGCATAGCATAGCAGAGCAGAGCAGAGCAGAGAAGAGAAGAGAAGAGAAGAGAAGAGAAGAGAAGAGAAGAGAAGAGAAGAGAAGAGAAGAGATGAGATGAGGGAATGACATAGCAGAGAAGATAAGAGAAGAGGGAATGACATAGCATAGCATAGCATAGCATAGCATAGCATAGCATAGCATAGCATAGCAGAGAAGAGAAGAGAAGAGAAGAGAAGAGAAGAGAAGAGAAGAGAAGAGATGAGGGAATGACATAGCAGAGAAGATAAGAGAAGAGGGAATGACATAGCATAGCATAGCATAGCATAGCTTAGCAGAGAAGAGAAGAGAAGAGAAGAGAAGAGAAGAGAAGAGAAGAGAAGAGAAGAGAAGAGATGATGGAATGACATAGCAGAGAAGATAAGAGAAGAGGGAATGACATAGCATAGCATAGCATAGCTTAGCAGAGAAGAGAAGAGAAGAGAAGAGAAGAGAAGTGAAGAGAAGAGAAGAGAAGAGAAGAGAAGAGAAGAGATGAGATGAGGGAATGACATAGCAGAGAAGATAAGAGAAGAGGGAATGACATAGCAGAGCAGAGCAGAGCAGAGCAGAGCAGAGCAGAGAAGAGAAGAGAAGAGAAGAGAAGAGAAGAGAAGAGAAGAGAAGAGGGAATGGCAAGGCATGGCACAGCACAGCACAGCACAGCATAGCATAGAATAGAATAGAATAGAATAGAATAGGGAATGGCAAGGCATGGCATAGCACAGCATAGAATAAAACAGGGAATGACAGAGGAGAGGAGAGGAGAAGAGAAGAGGGAATGACATAACATAGCACAGCATGGAATAGAACAGAGCATGCATGGCATGGCATGGCATAGCAAAGAATAGAATAGAGTAGAATAGAGTAGAATAGAGTAGAATAGAATAGAGAATGGCATAGCACAGCATAGCACAGCATAGAATAAAACAGGGAATGACAAAGCAGAGGAGAGGAGAAGAGGGAATGACATAGCATAGCAGAGGAGAATAGAGAAAAGATAAGAATAGAGCAGAGGGAATGACATAACATAGCACAGCATGGAATAGAACAGGGATGGCATGGCATGGCATAGAATAGAATAGAATAGAATAGAATAGGGCAGGGAATGGAAGGCATGGCATAGCACAGCATAGCACAGCATAGAATAAAACAGGGAATGGCATGGCATAGCA
This sequence comes from Thamnophis sirtalis, assembly GCF_051295495.1. Taxonomy (NCBI): domain Eukaryota; kingdom Metazoa; phylum Chordata; class Lepidosauria; order Squamata; family Natricidae; genus Thamnophis; species Thamnophis sirtalis. Next base: position 30,366,222 of record NW_028261395.1, read on the forward strand.
TAGAATAGGGAATAACATTGCATGGCATGGCGTGGCGTGGCATAGCATAGAATTCTTTATTGGCCAAGTGTGATCAAGCACACAAGGAATTTTGTCTCTGATGCCTAAGCTCACACTGTATATATAAATAAGTAAAAGTTCAAAGGTCAGAAATCATAGTTACAATCATTCATCATAATTTACAAACAGCAACAGACAAATCAATAGATTGGTAAATTAGTCAAGCTCTCACAACTCCAGGAAGTACAGCTACACTATGCTTTCAAATGCTCTGAAATGCCTCCTCGTGTTGACCTTGGCTTTCTCTGTGTAAAGCTTTCATCTGTTGGTTCTTCCCAGACACCCTCACTTCCCCCACCCTCCTGTGTGTAGCCTTCCCAGGCAAACAAGAAACACCATCAGAAGCAATGGAATTCTACATTAGCAGAATCTTGCAAGTCTGACAGTGAAAATCTCCTGCCTTCCCTTTTGCAGGCGTATAAATTATGGAGGATCCTTTTTGAGTTTCTTTCTTTTGAGTTTCTTTAACAAAGGCAGTTGTTAAGTGAATCACATGGTTATTATGCAAATCTGGCTCCCCCCATTGACTTTGCTTGTGGGAAGCCGGCAGGGAAGGACACAAATGGGGATCCCATTAGCCGAGGACTCTGCAAACATTGCAAATACATGCCGGTTACATAGCATGTTGATCACGCAACCATGGGGATGCTAAACTTGGTACAAACTTTGTACAACTGAGTCCCGAAGCTGATCATAGGTCATTTGTTCAATGCTATTGCACTTTTAAATGGTGGCTTAATGAATGGCTATATTTGGAATAGAAGAGTATCTAAGAATATGTCAGTTAGAGTTAAGGAAAATGAATATAAAGTGATATGGAGATGGTACCTAACACCACGTAAATGAAATCAAACAGATGGCAAATATACAAATATTTGTTGGAGGTGCAAGAAAGAGGTTGGAACATAAACATGTGGTGGGATTGTGATAGTGCACAAAAAATATGGGACATGGTGTTTAGAGAAATTAGAGCAATAGTAAACCTAGAAATGTCACCAAGGATTGCATTATTGTTGCTGGTGGAAAAACAGGATATAAATGAAACAAAAAAGGAATTGATTGTAAATTTGATAATGGCAGCTAGATTAGTGATGGCTAAATATTGGGGACGAAATGGGGATATGCAAAGAAATGAGTGGTATAATGAAATGTGGTGGAAGGCAAAGGGAATAAACCTACTCAAGAATATATGCTGTTTTGGAGGGGATAAGGGCACAATTGGAATATATTGTATATCTAAGAAATATAAGGGCGGGGGAAAGGTCGCCAGGGGGTGGGGTACATTGTAATATGTGTTTTTCCCCTTTTTCTTTTGTCTTTCTTTTTTTTTGTATTAATTTGTATATGGACTGTTTGTATTATTTGTGTTTTAAAAAAAGAAAAAAAATTACACATATATAAAAAATAAATGGCTACAAGGCAGTGATGGCAAACCTTTCCAGCACCGAATGCCCAAACCGGAACATGTGTGTGCATGTGCATGCCGGAGCACCAGAATCCCAAAGACCAGTTGTCGGGTGTGCATGCCAGCTGGTCTTCAAGTTTCCAGTGTGTGCATACCCGCCAGCCAGCTGGTCTTCGCACACACCGGAGCACCGGAAACCTGAAGACCAGCTGGCCAGCATGCATGCATGCTCCAGAAACCAGAAGAGCAGCAGCTGGTGATGGCACACATGCCCACAGAGAGGGCTCTGCATGCCACCTCTGGCATGCGTGCCATAGGTTTGCCATCACGGCCATAAGGTAAGGACTAGACAGATACAGACAGATAAAGAGGTACAGAGACACAGAGAGAGGGTGTTGTTGTGGGTAGAGGTATATATGTAGATAAAAAATACAAATATCAATAAAGGAGAATATTTAGCTCAGGGTTGAAATGAGGGGTCCTTGGTGCTCTCTGAGCTTGCTTGGTGGTTGTTGTTGTTTTGCAGATGTTTCATGACCCAACTAGGTAATGTCATCAGTGCTAGTAAGGAGTGTGGTTTGTGCCAATTTATATTCTGATGGCTTGGCCTGCCAGTGCTGGTGGGTTTGGTCCAGTGGTGGGTTTCAAAAAATTTTTTAGAACCTCTTCTGTAGGTGTGGCCTGCTTTGTGGGAGTGGCTTGCCAGCCATGTGACTGAGTGGGAGTGGCTTGACAGTCATGTGACTGGGAGGGCGTGACCAACTTGTAAAATGTGTGAAACTCACTTAACAACGCTCTTGTTTAGCAACCAAAATGTTGGCTCAGGAACTCTGGCATTGAAGTGTGCCAGTCTTAAAGCTGTCAAGTTACAAGACCCTTGCACCCCTCACCCTTTAGGGTGTTCAAATTTGAAAGCTTTAAGACTTTAAGGTTTAGATAGGACTCTTAGAGGTGGGCGGGGTGATTGGTGAGCCAGCCAATCAGTGAGCAGCGGGAGGGGCAAGCGTGGTGGCGACGGGTGGCGGGAGGGAGCTGGAACCGGTTCTAAATGGCATGGTAGATTTGTGGAACCTCTTCTATAGAAGAGGTTAGAACTGGCAGGAACCCACTCTTGGTTTGGTCCTAGAGATTCTTTGGTTGGGCTGTTTGCTGTTGGCAACATAGGAAAAATGGTTAAGGGAACTGGGCATGGCTAGTCTAGTGAAGAGAAGGACCAGGGGAAACATGATAGGAGTCTTCCAATATTTGAGGGGCTGCCACAGAGAGGAGGTGGGTCAACCTATTATCCAAAGTGCCTGAAGGCCAGGCAAGGAATGATGGATGGCAAGTGAACAAGGATTCAACCTAGAAACAAGGAGGAACTTTCTGACAGTGAGAACAATCAACCAATGGAACAGAAGTTGCCATCAGAAGTTGTGGGAGCTTCATCACTGGAGGCTTTCAAGAAGAGATTGGACTGCCATTTGTCAGAAATGGTGTAGGGTGTCCTGCTTGAGCAGGGGGTTGGACTAGATGACCTACAAGGTCCTTTCCAACTCTGCTAATCTGTTATTCTCCAAAGCATCAGAGGGCAGGACGAGAAGTAATGAGTGGAAGTTGTTAAAGGAAGATTCAACCAAGAAGTATTCGGACACTGAAAATAATTCATCAGTGGAACATCTTGTCTCCTGGCATTGTGAGTGCTTCATCGCTGAAGGTTTTCAGAATTAGCCTGGACAACTATTGGATCTGGGTTGTATAAAGTCTCCTGCTTTGGGCATGAGTTTGGACTAGAAGACCTCCGAGTCCCTTCTATGATTCTCTGTTCTCTGGCTTTCCAACATATAGTATGGAATGCAAAGGAAGAAAATAGATGGATACACCTCCAAAGGTGTTTTTTTTTTTTCTTAATGCTGAGCTTGAAACATGAAGAAGCTATGCCCGTACCTTATGTGTGATTTCTGCCTACATCTGAGTCAGATTTAGGGTTTATTTTCGAGCAAACCTAGCCAGGTTTCTCCCAAATAAATGCCAGAGAATGAATACTAAACTGGCGGTTCTCAAAACTTACCTTTTGCTATTGGTCTCCCGATGCGGCATTGTTAATATTGCTAGGCAGCTCCAGTGTCACCATGGAAACTGCAAACAACAAGAAATGTGAAGCATTGAGACAGGTCCTTTTCCAGAATCATCACTGATTCTCTACTCCCTCCATTCTTTATAATTTCTTCAAAATTATATATATATATATATATATATATATATATATATATATATATATATATATATATATATATATATATATATATATATATATATATATATATATATATATATATATATATATATATATATATATATATATATATATATATATATATATATATATATAATTTTGGAAAGGACACATTTCCACTGCAGCTTCCTTCCAAGGAATTCAGGGCCCCATCCAATGAGCTAGGGGTGAAATCCTCCCAGTTTGGCCGAACTGGTAGGGACAATTGTCCTTGGTTCTGCGAATTGGTAGTAAAAAAAAAAAAAAAGCTTCCAAGGATCGCGCAGCTCACAGCTGATCCACGCGATCCTGGGAAGCTTTTCCACTCTGCTTTTCAAAGTATTTTTTTCCTGCTGGTTTGGGCAAATAGGCAGGGAAAAAATGCTTTTAAAAGGGGGGGGGTTGCTGAGAAAGAAAGAGAGAGAAAGAGAGAGGGAGGGAGGGAAGGAGGGAGGGAAAGAGGAGAGGGAGGAAGGACCACAAACCTGGCACTAGACGCAACTTCAGAGGATACCTTGAAAGAGCACAGCAATCCAAGGCTAGAAGGGACCTGGAGGTCATCTAGTCCAACCCCCTGCTCCAGCAGGACATTGTTAAAGTGAGTTTCTGTCTTTTGACCCAAAGTCACATAACTACATAGCCATGCCCACCCAATCACACGATCCCCCCCCAAGCCACACCCACAAAACCAGTACGGTTTTTTTTTAGATTTCACCACTGCAATGAGTTACTTCACTTAGCTTTGAAACTGCCTTGTAAGGTAGGTTAGCCAGGCCACTAAGCAAGCTTTCCAAGGTTTTGTAGCAAAAGGAATGCAAATCAGAATTCAGATCCTTCTAATCCACTGCCTGCTTACGAATGGCTGAGACAGGAGCCTTAGCAAATCGCAGCGTAAGAGCGACATATCTCATTGTTCTGTATTTATTTCTGTTTGGGACATGTGTGTGTGTGTGTGTGTGTGTGTGTGTGTGTGTGTGTGTGTGTGTGTGTGTGTGTGTGGAGTTCCCATTAGAAAGTTGAAGGGGGTGAGCTAACGCAATACATATATGATTACCCTTGTGCATAATGCTGAGTTGATTTGCTTAACTGAAAGAAATTCTAGAATAAGCTCCGTTTTATACAACATACGATGATAGAAACCCACAAACCACATCGGGGTTGAACATGGTTTGCCAATTCGGGTGGAGAGTTTGAAAAGGAAAGAGGATAAAAAGAAACATCCGGAGAAAGAGACAGGCGTCTTAATCTTAGGGTAGCTACGATATATCGAATATATAAGCAGGGTTCCAGAGCTAAACATAAAATGTATTTCGACACCGAACGTATTAGCCGGATCTTCTTTCCTAGGGTAGGGAGTCTTCTTTCGTTGGGGGTGTTACTTGGAACCCTGGCAGCCCAACTAGAGAATGTGGTGCCAGCTCAACATTTGCCCAATTGTAACTTTTGCCTTCTAAACGGAATTAGAGGAACTGCCAATTCCCAAAATCCTTTCTTCCGATCATATCCCTTCCTTTTAATCCCATTTCATTGCAACAGTGAGGTCATTTTAGCTCAGAATCACCCAGGGTGTTTGCATAATTCAACACTTAAGAGAAGGGACCTTGGAGGCCTTCTAGTCCAACCCCCTGCTCAACCCAGAGATCCTATATACCATCCCAGACAAATAGTTGTCCAATCTTTTCTTAAAAGCCTCCAGTCTTGTAGCACTCACAGCTTCTGAAGTTTTATTATTTAGTTTCCATCTGTTGTTGGAAACTAATGTGTCATTATCCACTGTTGGAAACCAATGTTGGAAACTTCGAGATGAAGCTGACCTGGTTTTGTTTGTTGTTTAATTCAAGGCCAATATCTTCGCCACCATTCATTATAAATAGAATGACTAAAGGGATTGCCCACTGCTAAATCTACATTCATCTCCTTCTTACCAGTTTCCATAAGTATCTGAAAAACTACTTTGGAAACATATAATTTCTTCATATATATGATGGCTGCGTGTGTGTATGTGTGTTCCAGCATAACTCTGGAACGCCTGGAACGCTGAAAAATTTCACCCAAACTTGGTATACAGATGACTTACTCTCTGGAAAAAAATACTGGGGGGGTAAGACACCCCTAATACCCCTCGGTGTGTGTGTGTGTGTGTGTGTGTGTGTGTTCCAGCAAACTCTGGAATGCCTGGCCGGTGAAATGAAAAGGAATGAATTATATCTATAGTGTCAAATCACAGTACTTTTGACAGTGATAGCGTGCATTAGTGTGATAGTGTTAGGATACAGCCTGTTGTGCCTTAAGATGGCATCTACTGTGCAGCACAGTGAAGTTGCCATGGTAATAGCTTCACAGTATTACACAAGGGGGCTCCAACCTAATATGAATTAGGATAAATAAATACCCGAGCAACACCAGATTATTGACTAGTCATTTATAATTTCAATTTACAGTGCAACTTTTATTGAGCATGCTAACCAAAACTACCATGTAATGTGCTCTGAAAAAATATATCTAGTGATTGTATAAATAAAAGTTTTCATTTGTTGGGTCCTGATTTCTGTTTTTTTCTAAAAGCAGAGCTTTATTAAAACTCACTATCTTTGAATTATTCTACAATAATCCATAAATAGCAATAGCAATAGCATTTGCACTTATATACTGCTTTATAGCCGTCTCTAAGCGGTTTACAGTGTCAGCCTATTGCCGCCAACAATTTGGGTCCTCATTTTACCCAACTCAGAAGGATGGAAGGATGAGTCAACCTTGAGCTTGGTGAGATTCGAACTGCCAAATTGCAGGCTGCTGGCAGTCAGCAGAAGTAGCCTGCAGTACTGCACTCTAACCACTGTGCCACCATGGCTCCTACTATAGTACAAGCTGTATTATTAGCTTGGCTTCTGCTTTGTTTGTAATAATTGGTTGCTGCTAAAGCCAAGAATTTGCAGTGCATCAGTGGTGGGTTCTGGATCCCGGTGCAGTGCAACGGGGCCGGACGTCCACTACATGAACGTGCACTGCATGCAGGCACACACACGCAATGCATGCATGTGTACTTACTGCTCGCAACGCTCCGTGACACCTCCGTGATGCTCCAGCTGCTTGGCAGAGTGTCGCGCAGGCACAACAAACTCCGTGAACGTAAGTCTCGAAAACCTCAAATACCGGTAAGGAGCGCGGATGGGTGGGCGGGCCCTCCAGAGCACCGGAACGGAACAGTACGTGGTGCTCCCGGAAGGCACCGGTACACCCGTACTGGGGCATACCAGTCGTAACCCTCCACTGCACTGCATAAATATATATTCATCAAATACGAGTCCACCTGATGCTCAGGTGTTTTTTTTTAAAGAATCATTTTAGAAAATAGCAGGAATAACTGTAAAAGATAACACACTGCTTAAAAGGAGTGCATAATAATGACTAAAAATATGAATCTAGCATGAGAATTCTTTTTTTTTTCATTAGTCAGGGAACCACAATAGGATACAAATAATATCTTCTCAAAAAGGTTGGAATGAACTCTTGGATGTTGTGAATGGATTTACATAGAAACAGAGAATAACAGAGTTGGAAGGGACCTTGGAGGTCTCCTAGTCCAAGCCCATTTGAGCAGGGGACGCCCATACCATTTCAACAAGATTGTCCAGTCTCCTTTTGAAAGCCTCCAATGATGGAGCAACCACATCCTCTGAAGGCAATTTGTTCCACTAGTTAATTGTTCTCACTATTAGGAGGAAATTTCTCCTTGGTTCTAGGTTGCTTCTCTCCTTGGTTAGTTTCCATCCAGTGGTGGGCTGCTTCTGGTTCGGATCGGTTCGGGTGAAACGGTAGTTCCGAGCTGGGCCCATCTACCCACCCCAGTGCTATCCCATCCTGTATAAATGCTGCATTTTTATTGCTGCGCACATGCGCATGGGCAAAGTGAGAGAACATAGGCGAAGCGAGAGAACACGGGCGAAGTGAGAGTGTGTGGGAGGGGGAGGCGCTCACATTTTCACACTCTGGGTGAACCAGTTGTTACAGGATATGATGCCCACCTCTGTTTCCATCCATTGTTTCTTGTCCTGCCTTCAGGAGCTTTGGAGAATAGCTTGAACCCCTCGTCTTTGTAGGAGCCCCTCAAATATTTCTAATATATGCATTAACATTAAAGAATGGGTGCAATTCTGATGTATCTTCAGCAGGTGGCACCATCTAACTGACCACTGCTGATCTCTCAAAAGTTTGGCAGAAAATCTCAGATCTGGCTACAACTTGAACGAGAGACCACTAAGTACCTTCAGAATCGCAAGTTGGATCAGGAAATTGAAAAGAAAATCTGGAAGAAGACACTCACGTACCTCCTCCATTCTGCTCCCAAGCAAACAATAAGGATAAAGTTAGCTTGATTTGAGGGAGATATTACAAAAATCCATAGAATAAGAATAAGAATAAGAATAAGAATAAGAATAAGAATAAGAATAAGAATAAGAATAAGAATAAGAATAAGAATAAGAATAAGAATAAGAATAAGAATAAGAATAAGAATAAGAATAAGAATAAGAATAAGAATAACAGAGTTGGAAGGGACCTTGGAGGTATTGTAGTCCAACACCCTTTTCAGACAAATGTCTATCCAACATCTTCTTAAAGATTTCCAGTGTTGGAGCATTCACAACTTCTGGAAGCCAGCTGTTCCACTGATTAAGTTTTCTAACTGTCAGGAAATTTCTCCTCAGTTCTAAGTTGCTTCTCTCTTTGATTAGTTTCCACCCATTGCTTCTTGTCCTGCCCTCCGGTGCTTTGGAGAATAGTTTGACTCCCTCTTCTTTGTGGCAACCCCTGAGATATTGGAAGACTGCTATCATGTCTCCCCTTGTCCTTAATTTACAACTATTTGTCCCATCACGATTCAAAGTTACAACAGCACTGAAAAAGTGACTTATGACCACTTTTCATGCTTTTGGCCATTGCAGCACCCCAGTGGTGGGTTCCGCATCCCGGTGCAGCGCACTCATGCATCCTTACCTCCTGCAACGCTCCGTGATGCCTCCGTGATGCTCCAGCTGCTCAGCGGAGCATTGCGCAGTTGCTGTACGCTCTGTGCGCGGAAGCACCAAAGAGCTCAAATACCAGTAAGGAGTGTGGGCGGGTGAGTGGGCCCTCTGGAGCACCATAGCTGAACGGTACCCGATGCTCCCAGCAGGCACCAATAAGCCCTGGTTGTAACCCACCACTGCAGCACCTCCATGGTCACATGATTTACATTCGGACGGCTGGCAACTGACTCATATTTATGACGGCCAGTGTTCTGAGGTCATGCGATCCCTCCTTTTGTAACCTTCTGGCAAGCCAAGTCAATTGGGAAGCCAGATTCACTTAACAACCGGGTTACTGCCTGAACAACTGCAGTGAAACACCTAACGGCCGTGGCAGAAAAGGTTGGGAAATGGGGCAAAACTCGCTTAACAGCCGTCTTGCTTGAAAATAGAAGTGTTGGTCTCAATGATGGTCGTAGGTTAAGGACTACCTGTACTTTTCTAACTCAGACCTAATGATCTGAGTCCATTGTATCCAGAATCTCAAGGACGTTCTTCTTAGCTGGGCTTTAACCAAAAGCCATTTCCATGTAGGCTATTTCATTTTTAAAAGAGGGAGTGAGAAACATGATGAAGCCTTTGCAGAGTTTGAAATCCTGAGATAAGACCAGCTAAAAATCACTTAGGGACCCGGTGGCTCAATGGCTAAGACGCTGAGCTTGTCAATCAGAAAGGTTAGCAGTTCGGTGGTTCAAATCCCTAGTGCCGTGTAACGGAGTGAGCTCCCGTTACTTGTCCCAGTTTCTGCCAACCTAGCAGTTCGAAAGCACGTAAAAATGCACGTAGAAAAATAGGGACCACCTTTGGTGGGAAGATAACAGCACCTTTGCCTTTAGTCATACAGGCCACATGACCACGGAGACATCTCCAGACAGCATTGTCTTTTCGGCTTTGAAACGGAGATGAGCACCATCCCCTAGAGCCAGAAATGACTAGCACGGGGGGACCTTTACCTTCTTGCTATCCAGATATTTTGCCATTCTTCTGCTATCTGTGAAAATTAAGCGACCAGAGATGTTGTGAAGTGCTATGGGCTTTGAAGAGATGTTTCCAACTGTACTAGCAATTCCATTTCAAAAAATTGCAACTAGAATAACACTCCGAGTTAAGTGGCTATAAGTGCTACTTCCTGGCTTTTTGCCCTTTCCAATGTCCATTAACACCACGGAAAGCACAAAATGAACTATCCCCAGAAATCAGAATATTCTCATTTTCTTCTTAAAGGTAAAAGTTCCCCCACTCATGTGTCCTAGTCGTTTCTGGCTCTAGGGGGCAGTGCTCATCTCTGTTTCAAAACCAAAGAGCCAGAGCTGTCCGAAGATGTCTCCATGGTCATGTGGCCGGCATGACTAAACACCGAAGGCTCACGGAACGTTGTTCACTTCCCACCAAAGGAGGTTCCTATTTTTCTACTTACATTTTTATGTGCTTTTGAACTGCGAAGTTGGCAGAAGCTGGGACAAGCAACGGGAGCTCACCCTGTTATGCAGCCCTAGGAATTTGAACCGCTGAACTGCCGACCTTCTGATTGAAAAGCTCAGCATCTTAGCCACTGAGCCACCGGGTCCCTATTTTCTTCTTATGTTGGTGGAACTCCTGGCTGAAGGTCAGCCATGAAAAATAGATGATCGCTGTCCTGGGTGGGTTCTAGAAATAAATCTGACATGAACAGAGAATGCTGTGCAGCATCTGAGACAAGACAGAGCTAGGAGATGTGTTGTTTTTCACACTTGCAGCTGTGTGTCTTTTCCAACCAGGTTCCACTGGCTTAGCATCTACATTGCCGCACACCTGTTAGTCATTTGAGAGGGGGGGGGGGAGATTGGTTTGAAGATGTGGTTTTGGCCAGATCGAAAATTGAACACACTACCATAGTACAGTGATGGCTACCCTTTTGGTCCTCACGTGCCGAAATTGTGCCCTTGGCCACACCCACAAAGCAATGTGCCCCGCCTCCTGCACATGTGTGCATGAACTCCCCTGGGCATTCGCACACAAACCCCTCACGGCCTACTCATCCTCCTACACCATGCTGGGGGGAAGGCATTTTTGCCATCCCCAGACTTTGGAGGCTTTCCTTGGGTCTCTGGGAGGGGGAAATGGTCCTTCCCTGAGCTCCAGAGGCCCTCCCTGAAGCTTCCTGGCACCAAAAACAGAGCAGGGGAAGGAGCGCCGCTCCCCCGTGCTTCACCCACGCACAGGGACACATGACCCCTTCACAGTCCGCACATGCGCATGCGTCTCCCAGCAGAAACCCAAAAAATCAGCTGGGCAGCGGGAGGCTCACATGCATGCGCAGTGGAGCTGACTGGGCGACAGCTCGCCTGCGCTCAGAAAGGGCTCCATGTGCAACCTGTGGCACGCAAGCCATCAGTTCACCATCAAGGGCATAGCATATGTTTATAGTGCAATTAGAGAGTGCAATTAGACAATTTCAAGCCTATGGATGCTTTTGAAGTTGAATCACAGAGAGCAGAAAGCACATACTGTGAAGAGATTTCTTTTCCCTGCTTTCTCTGAATAGTACGCTCAATGTTCAACAACACAGCAATGTCATCTACAGATGGCCACATCTCAAGATAGTGCCTGAAAGATAAGCATGAGTTTATTGCGAGCATCCTGTATTTGGACCAGTGGAACGGCACATGTGATGTGGGAAAGGCTTGGAACTGAGAACAGGAAGACGGTCGAGATTGATTGTAGCTGTAGAAAGGATGCAGCTGGATAAGATTTCCTTTGGCTTTTTATCTCTGCTCGGCCCCAAGAGCCATCTTCTTCACTCATTACCCACCTTCCATTTCCATGGCTCTTTATCGCCGTGGGCCACTCAGAGAAGGTTTCCTGCAGATGCTAACAGTGAGTCCTAGGAATTATTTGCTCATCATTGCTACATTGATAATTATGAATATGGATATTTTGTCTGCCTGTCTGTCAGTCTATCTCTACCTAGCTATCTCACAATCTATCATCTAACTAGCTATCATCCATCTATCAACTATCTATCATCTATCTATCTATCTATCTATCTATCTATCTATCTATCTATCTATCTATCTAATCTTACATATATCCTGATCTATATATCCCGATCTATATATCTTCTAACATCTATCAATCCATCTATCAATATATCTATCTATCTATCTATCTATCTATCTATCTATCTATCTATCTATCTATCTATCCATCCATCCATCCATCCATCCATCCATCCATCCATCCACCCACCCACCCACCCACCCACCCACCCACCTACCTACCTACCTACCTATCATCTTTCATCTCTCTCTCTCTACCCACCTACCTACCTACCTACCTACCTACCTACCATCTTTCATCTCTCTCTCTCTACCTACCTACCTACCTACCATATCTCTTTCTTCTATCTATCTATCTATCTATCTATCTATCTATCTATCTATCTATCTATCTATCTATCTATCATCTATCTATCTATCTATCTAATCTATCTAATCTATCTATCATCTATCTATCTTATTTTTGGAGGAGACCTTATTTTAGTGCATGTGCTCAAAAGCCCGATTAAGCTTATTATCTGGGAAAAGCTTATTTTTGGGAAAGCTCTCTCTCTCTCTCTCTCTCTCTCTCTCTCTCTCTCTCTCTCTCTCTCTCTCTCTCTCTCTCTCTCTCTCTCTCTCTCTCTCTCTCTCTCTCTCTCTCTCTCCCCCTCCCTCCCTCCCACCCTCCCCCCTCCCCCCTCTCTCTCTCAAGGAAGAACCATCAGTTTCATAAATCATAGTAATAGTAATAACTATAATACTCGCTGTCAGCTATTATTTGAAAACTGGGAATGCTGAAATGATTCTTTGCATGCCCAGAACAAACAGTATTAAGGTGACCAAGCCAGGTCACTTATAAGCCTTGGCAATCTCATCAGATAAATTGCACTAAAACCGATCTTTTCCCTGCAATTTCAATTTTGTTTCTGTAAACATTGTTGAAGAATTTTTAACTGAAGCAGCGAAGCCAGGCTGGAGATTAAGATATAATGAATTGTTTTTCAGCCTACATATATTTTACACACTCTATTTATTAACAATTCATTTGAGGCAGACATATGAACTTTTTTTTTAATATCTCAGCTTTAGCAGAAGGTGGAACATGTTGGCACTTAAAGCATTCTCTGTGTGTGGTGGGAGAGTCTAAGAAGGCAGGAACCTAACCAAAGCAGTTATTATAAATATCACAGAAGTTTGAATAACAGGCTAGAATTTATCCACAAAAAACACACACATTATAGGTCTAGGGAAAGCCTAGCATCTAACTAACTATATCCTACCAGAAGGAGAGTCCAAGAACATCTGTGCACCTGCAGCTAGGATAAAAGGACCTCAGATCAGCAACCTCCAAGACAAAGCATTACCAAGAAATAGCTAAAGAAAGATGACAAAGTAAACCTTTAACTTTCTATTTACACCTTATGGCTTTCTTATGGTCCATAAATCATGGAGTACTGAAAGTGCAGGGCCAGAGGTGGGCTGCTCCCAGTTCGGCCTAGATTGGGCAAACTGGTAGTGGCAGCAGCAGAAGGCTCTGCCTGGTCATGCGCGCATGAGTGAACCGGTAGCACCGGGATTTGCAACCACTTCTTTGCGGGTCCCATGAACCCACACCTTCAACAGATCACTGCTAACCAAATTATGAACAATCAGAATGCAGGCTTTTGTTGACCATGTCAAAGAATGGAATGGAATGGAATAGAATAGAAATAGGAATAGGAATAGGAGTAGGAGTAGGAGTAGGAGTAGGACTAGGAATAGAGTGGAGTGGAGTGGAGTGGAGTGGAGTGGAGTGGAGTGGAGTGAAGTGGAGTGGAGTGGAGTGGAGTGGAGTGGAGTGGAGTAGAGTAGAGTAGAATAGAATAATACCTTTATTATCATTTTGAATGTACACTAATTGGCATACATTAAAATGAAATTTCATTGTACACCACTCTCTAAGGGTCACCACCTCCAGTATATACTACATAAACACAACAAAATAAATAAATACAAAATTATGCATATATCCACATATTATATGACACAGTGTAACAATACAGTCTAGTGCCAAATCTACGGGGGGGGGGTGCTCATCTCCGTTTCAAAGCCAAAAAGCCAGCGCTGTCCAAAGACATCGCCGTGGTCATATGGCTGGCATGACTAAACGCCAAAGGCACATGTAATGCTGTTACCTTCCCACCAAGGGGGTCCCTATTTTTCTACTTGCATTTTTACGTGCTTTCGAACTACTAGATTGGGAGAAGCTGGGACAAGTAACGGGAACTCACTCTGTTACGTGGTGCTAGGGATTCGAACTGCTGATCTTTCTGATCGACAAGCTCAGCGTCTTACCCACTGAGCCACTACACGTACCTACCACTCAACTTAGCACTCACTTAATTTGGGGCTCAATTGTCTTCATAAATCGAGGACTATGTATATACCGTGAATGGCTTCTAAACTCATTCTTGGAGATTCTCAAATACCTCTTCAGGATTACTTTGGTTGCAAGGAATGGCAGACAAGCTTTCATGAAAGTTAACTGAGTTTCCAGTATCAATCTTGGATGGCTTTCCTCCATCCACAAGAGAACATCCATGGGTACTTCAGAGTGAGTCAGAATTCAGGTTGATCATGGGGTTTCCTTGGAAGACCAAAGTAAGAAGGTCCTTAAAGATAACAAACTTTAACCTGATGACTCTGCATTTGGCTGTACAACAGTTTGTGGACTTTATTTGTTTATTTTGTCAAGCATGTATAAGATAACAGATAATAGATGTTAAGTATATACAAGATTATGAATACATGAAGTGGATATGAATAAGTCAGGATAGTAGGACAGGGACGGTAGGCACATTGGTGCACTCATGCAAACCCCTTACAGACCTCTTAGGAATAGGGTTATACCACCAGCAAGAATAGCAGGAATGTTTCCAGAATGTACACCAGCATTCTGGAAATGTAACCAAGCACACATAACTTTTTTATCGTATGTGATGGACGTGTGCATCTGCAGAAAAATACTGGACAAGAATAAAAAAATTGGCTGGAAGAGATTATTACACAACCAAATAGAAATTAAAACCGGAACTATTCTTATTAGGAATAATTACAGGGCACTATGAGAAAAAAAATCAAATACCTAACACTACATGTAATCACAGCAGCAAGAATCACATACAGTATGCACAGAACTGGAAAAACAAATATATGCCAACAGAAGAAAATGTGATTTTAAAAAAGTACTGGAGTACGCCAAAATGAATAGATTCACAAAAGAACTAAAAGACAAAGAGGAATCTGAGTGCTTCTTAGTATTATTTATGAAATAAATGTATATTAAAAATTTTTTAAAAAAGAGGAATTGGGTGAAGTTGACAGTAGACAGTCTAAGGTTAAAGTTTTGGGGGTTTGGGGAACAAACCAGAGAGTCAGGTAGAGCATTCCAGGGGTTGACCCCTCTGTTGCTGAAGTCATCTTTTCTACAATCGAGTTTGGAGCGGTTTACCTTAAGTTTGCATCTATTGTGTGCTCATGTATTGTTGTGGTTGAAGCTGAAGTTGTCATTGACAGGTAGGACACTGTAGCAGATAATTTTGTGTACTACGCTGAGGTCAAACCAAAGGCGGCGGCATGCTAAGTTGTCTAAGCCCAAAATTTCAAGCCTGATGGTATAAGGTATTTTGTTGTGAGTAGAGGAGTGGAGGATTATTTTCGTGCAATAGCTCTGGACTCACTCAAGTGTATTAATGTCTGATATGCAGTGCGGATTCCAGACAGACTAGCTGTATTCGGGAATAGGTTTACAGTACAATATTACCGGAGAAGAAGCTTCACAAAATTAGGCTCTTAATGCCTTTTTGGCAATGCTGGAGCTCTGGCACTTAGATCATTTGAGAGGAGTACTCCAAGGTCCTTGACAGGGTGGGGATTATCCACCTTAGCCTGTCCGAGACTCTGCTGGGTCACAGTTGCAAACACCTGATGCTGAGGTTGGGCTGTAGGTTAGGTGAGACCAACTGCATGCCAGCAGGTGTTGAAATTAGCTGAAGTGCTTCTACTTTGAGCTAGTGTACCACACCCAAGGAACCAGACTGTAGGTGGTACCAGCAACCCAACTCATAAAAGCATGCCGATTAAAACATTTCAGGAATGTTCTTTTTATGGACATGTTTTGCTGTTACGTAAGCGAGGCATTCAATACAAAACAACACCCTTAACCGATTGAACTAGGGTTCAACTCAAATCTGAAATAAGAGCATTGTAGTGGATGGCATGAAAAGATGATGGAACTGATGAAGTTCCCCATTTTTAAAATTCAAATGAGAGGGCAAACTTTTTTTAAAAGAAGAAATCTCACCTAATGCTAATACCACTCTCCGAAAATACCGTAGTTCAGTATGATCTAGCTCAGTGTTTCTCAACCTTGGCAACTTGAAGATGTCCGGACTTCAACTCCCAGAATTCCCCAGCCAGCAAATGCTGGCTGGGGAATTCTGGGAGTTGAAGTCCAGACATCTTCAAGTTGCCAAGGTTGAGAAACACTGAGCTAGCTTCATCATTACTTCTCCATAGCATTCTATTTTCCAGTGTGGCCAAGCTTTAGAGATGGAAGCATGTCTATTTAGCCTCCAGTCCCCTAATCACCTTTGTTGCTCCTCACTGCATGCTTTCCAGAATCTCAACCTCTTTTTTTTTTATAGTGTAGTGACCAAAACTGGATTTAGTATTCTTGGCGTGGTCTTATTTTATAGAGAGGTATTAGTGTCTCACGTGATCTTGACTCAATCCCTCTGTTAATGCAACTTAGGATGGCATTGGCTTTTTTGGCTGCCCACACACATTCTTGGCTCATATTTCGTTGTTTGGCTGACAGTGTCCCTTTGAGGTTTTTAATCATTATTATTCCTACAGTGATTAAAAGATGAAAATGCATATTTGGATGTGAAGCATATGTCTCAATGAAACCTCCCTCTCAAATAAATAAATACACATAAATACTATATGTAGCACTTGATTTACCAACAAATTCAGCCCAAAGCAAGACAGTTGTTAAGTGAGCCTTGCCCTGTTTTACCACCTTTCTCGCCACAGTTGTTAAGTGAACCACTGCAGTTGTTCAGTTAGTAACACGGCTGTTAAGTGAAACGGGCTTTGCTTGTCAAAAGTTCACAAAAAGGGATCCCATGACCCCGGGGACAGCGCAACCATCATCAATGTGTGTCAGTTGCCAAGTGCCTGAAATTTGATCACATTTAATGACCCTGGGGACACTGCAACAGTCATAAGTGTGAAAACGCTCACAAATCACTTTTTTTAGTGCCTTTGTAACTTCAACTGGTCATTAAACAAACAGCTGTTTACCTCTGTGTGTGTGCGTGCATGCAAGCATGTGTGCATGAATGTATGTATATATTCATATCTTTTGGTTATGTGTCCATGGGGATGCCGCAATGGTTGTAAGTGTGAAAAAAGTCACTTTTTTCAGTGCTGTTCTAACTTTATTCACTAAGCGAACTGTTGCAAGTGGAAGGCTACCTTAAACTAGAATTATTCTATCTGCAACTCTGGGCGCAGGATCTAACCGTCGAAAAGATTCCAAGTGGATGAAGCAAATGCCCCTAATTTTATTTGCATGTGTTTGAAAACACATCTCTACAAGAGGACAGACTGTAAGACTGTTTACACACATACATACACACGTGTGTGTGTATATGTGTGTGCATACACAGTATGTATGCATGCATGCATGCCAACCTAACAGTTTGAAAGCATGTAAAAATTCAAGTAGAAAAATAGGGACCACCTTAGGTGGGAAGATAAAACAACATTCCCTGCACCACATCACCACGGAGACATCTTCGAACAGCGCTGGCTCTTCGGCTTTGTAACGGAGATGAGCACCACTACCTAGAGTCGGGAACAACTTGCATGTTATGTGCGAGGGGAACCTTTACCTTTTTACATATATATGAACTTTAAAAGATAGGCATTTCAATGTATCTCCCCAAAAGACACCTTAGAAGGTGTATTTCCGGTCCCCAATTAAATTCCTGTTTTGTGTTGCTAAGAACTGCAACATCCAAGAAGCAGCCAAAGTTTCTGTCTATCTAAGGATTAGCCTGAGCATCACTTCCAGGCAGGCGTCACATTCTGTAAAAGCCAGAGGTTACAAAACAAGTCTAAAAATTGTCCTATGGATTTAATAAAAGGAGGTAAATGGCATATGCCAGAGTTATTTCCTTTGTAATTAAGAAAGCAGTCTAGGTTGGAAGAATGTAAATTGAGGCTGTTGTAATTACTTGTTACTCTTTGATAGGAAATCAAGCAGGCAATTCATCCAAGTACCTTTAAGTACATTGCACGCAGCAGCACACTGTAATTCAACCTCCAATTTATATTTGACTTCCAGCAATTATCTTAGTTCATCTTCTCCTACTTGACTTAAAAAGAAAATCATTATAGAACAGAAATAAGAACACTGACAAAATGTACATACTATTTTTTTTCGTTAGTTAGCCACCCTTAGTTGCATGGGGTATATATCTATGTAACATACATTTTATATTTAGGGTCGTGTATGTTTTTGATTGAAACTAGGTACACATTTGTGGATGGATGAAATCTACTTAATGTAAATCTGTACCACAATTGCTACGACTATGGAGATTCTCAATCTTATGGGTCAAAAGTGCTTTTTCAAAAGGCAACCGGACTTTTGAAGGCTGGACAAAACTAGATTTTCTTGGATTTTTCCTTGAAATAGCAGAATAACAGAGCTGGGAGGGACCTTGGAGGTCTTCTAGTCCAACCTGTTGCTCAAGCAGGAACCTATAAGATTCCAGACAATTAGTTGTCCAATCTCTTCTTAAAAACCTCCAGTGTTAGAGCACCCACAACTTCTGAAAGCAAATCTTTCCAGCAGTTAATTGTTCTCACTGTTTCTCTTTAGTTCTAGGTTGTTTCTCTCCTTGATGAGTTTCCACCCGTTGCTTCTTGTTCTACCCTCAGGTGCTTTGGAAAATAGCTTGAGTCCCTCTTTTTTATCCTTAGATATTGGAACACTGCTATCATGTCTCCCCTAGTCCTTCTTTTCATTAACGTAGACATACCCAGTTCCCGCAACCGTTCTTCGTATGTTTTAGCCTCCAGTCCCCTAATCACCTTTGTTGCTCTTCTCTGCACTCTTTTCTAGAGTCTCCACATCTTTTTTACATCATGGCGACCAAAACTGGATGCAATTGTTTCACTTCTCATCCAAGAAGCTTCTTTAATTCAGTTCTTCTTCAGTTCTGAACTGAAGAAGCTTCTTGGATGAGAAGCGAAACGTTTTCAAGGAGAAACCAAGAAAGTCCCATTGCCTTTTGAGAAATACTTGGGGATAATTTCTAAGCCTGCTTATTTTTGAAATGTTCCCGTTTACTCAGTAAAGCTTACTTGTCAGAAAGTGTGTATAGAACTGTGCAAATTGCATATTACAAATAAATGGACTTGATTTTGGGGGAAAAACAAGCACAAAATATTTTACAATGCAGAGGAACAATCTCAAATTAAATTCAGACTTAATGCTAGACGCTAATTCACAAATTCCTAGCTTTGCATGCTATTCCTAACCAAGAAACCTGTTTACCAACTACACAGTCCACAAAGCTGAAACAAAGCGCAATTGACATCTCCTTTGCTTAAAAAAGGTGTCTCAAGAAGAAGCAGGACCCTGCAATGTGCAGTTTACCATGTGGTGTATGTAATCACAGCCAATCGTGGCTTGTTCTGCAAAGCACAGGTCAACATGATATGGGAACTCAACCGTAACTGCCAAATGCTTTTTAGCTGTTGTTAAAAAAAATCACATGATTGGCATTTAACAATATAAATAGTGTACTAAGTGGCTGGCGTATTAGTCATGGATTGTCAAACTCAACAGAGAAAAGGAATACTAAGCAACTGAAGTTGCATTAAGTAAAAGAAGAAAAAAAATTGGCATGCAACCAAGGCCAAACAGAATTGACTCACCGAGCAAGTTCTTCCTGCCTGCAAGCAACACCCTGTTCTTGCTATGTTCTTGACTGCCTCCCTATTTGGATAGTTTGGGTCACGGAGCCCATTAAGAGAGCTATTGAATTCTTCGCGCAGGCGGTTCGTCTTTGCACAAAAACAATTGCTCATCTGGTCACAATGTTTATATTGAAAGGAGCTTTCTTTGAACCCAGATGCAACTCTGTAGTTTTTCTCAACCAGAGTTAGGAAAGGGACTGTAGGAGTACCATATTTTTCCAGATTGTTTTTGTTTTGAGCTCCAAGCTTGGGATTTCCTAGTGGTGTGCTGTCCAGTATTAGATTTTTTTGAGATCAATCAAGGCAAAGTAGATTTTACTGCACGTGTATTTGGATTTATTTGTATTTTATTAGTTTGTCAAACACGTACAAGATAACACGTATAAATATAAACATGGACATGAATGAAAGAAATGAATACAAATAAATGGGGACAGTAAGACAGGGATGGTAGGCACACTGGTGCACTTATGCATGCTCCCTTTATAGATCTCTTAGGAATGGGGGTGAGATCCATGGTAGACAGTCTAAGGTTAAAGTTATGGGGGTTTGGAGAAGAAATCACGGAGTCAGGTAGAGAATTCCAGGCATTGACCATTCTGTTACTGAAGTTGTATTTTCTGCAATCAAGTTTGAAGCAGTTTACCTTGAGTTTGTACTGATAGTTTGCCCGTGTATTATTGTGGTTGAAACTGAAGGAGTCAATTTTGAATACTGTGCTTAGATCATACCGCAGGCGCATAGTTCCAGATTGTCCAAGCCCAAAATTTCAAGCCTGGTGGCATAAGGGACTCTATTGCGAGCAGAAGAGTGTAAAAGGACTCTTCTCATGAAGTACCTCTGGACCTGCTCCATCGTCTTAATGTCCGATATACAGTGTGGATTCCAGGCAGATGAGCTGTATTCGAGAAATGGTCTGGGAAAGGTTAACTAGCAATACAATGTTACCGGAGAAGAAGCTTTGCAAAATTAGGTTAACAACTCTTAATGCCTTTTTGGCAATGCTGTTACAGGGGACTCTGGGGCTTAGATCGTTTGAGATGACTACTTCTAGGTCCTTGACAGAGTGAGGGTCGTCTACGAGGTCATTTTCATCCAACTGACTTAGAAGTCCCAATAACTTAGAAGGGAATTGAGGTCTCAGGCCAAGATAATAGAGAACTTGAGCATAGTGCCAGATGAACTCAGCTTCACATAGGCTTCAGATGTCTGTTGACGCTACAGGTGTGCTTAAAATATATTAACTGGCATAGCCAGCCCACAGTTTAATCCTTGGATCAGGTTATGTTCATTTTCTTCCTCATTTATTTCAGAATATCACAACCTGTCCTTCTTTAAATAAGCCTGGAAGACTTGGCACTTCCCCAAGTTCTGAGAAGAGAAAACTTTTTTGTGGGGGGAGGGTTATTAAATTTTATCGTCAGTTTTATCATCAGCCATCCAGAGTTGATAGACCTGGACAGCTCTATCAATTAAATTAAATTAAATAAATCAATAAGTAATTTGTCCCAAATAATAAAGTCCCAATAAAGTCTTCTTCTTCTTCTTCTTCTTCTTCTTCTTCTTCTTCTTCTTCTTCTTCTTCTTCTTCTTCTTCTTCTTCTTCTTCTTCTTCTTCTTCTTCTTCTTCCTTCTTCCTTCTTCTTCTTCTTCTTCTTCTTTCTTCTTCTTCTTCTTACTCCTCGTCCTCCTCCTCTTCCTTCCTCCTCTTCCTTCATCCTCCTCCTCCTTTTCCTTTCTCCTCTTCCTCCTGCTTCTCCTCTCCTCCTTGCCCTCACCCTCCCTCCCTCCTCCTCCCTCTCCCTCTTCCCTAAGCCATGTAAATCTTTTTCATTTTTTTACAGGACTATTTATCCCGAAGAGCTTGGTTATTAGCTGGATCAGAAATGCTCCAATTTAATCTCTAGCCTTTTCCAGGGAGAACCAAGAAAAACATCTAGGGAGCTATTTTGTCAAATCAGTATTACCAGTACTAATAATGGGCTCAAATAACCTTCACCAGTTTCCAAGCAAGAGGCTGATTGCACCTTGAACAAACAGCTTCACAATAGGGCAGATGGGTAGAAAAACTCCATTGGGAGAGACCAAGTATAGAAAGTACAAGTTTTGGCCCACTGATTTCAAGTAACAAGCCAAGAACATAAATAATATCATTTTCATGTCCTCCTTTATCACCTTGCTTGAAAATCCTGCTTCTTATCCATCACAAAGTTAAGAAAAGCCACTTTTGTTGTTAGTTGTGAAGTCATGTCCGACCCATCATGACCCCATGGACAACGTTCCTCCAGGCCTTCCTGTCCTCTACCATCCTCTGGAGTCCATTTAAGCTCACGCCTACTGCTTCAGTGACTCCATTCAGCCACTTCATTCTCTGTCGCCCACTTCTTCTTTTGCCCTCAATCCTTCCCAGCATTGGGCTCTTCTCCAGTGAGTCCTTCCTTCTCATTAGGTGGCCAAAGTATTTGAGTTTCCTCTTCGGGATCTGGCCTTCTAAAGAGCAGGCAGGGTTGATCTCCTCTAGGACTGACGAGTTTGATCGCCTTGCAGTCCAAGGGACTTGCAGGAGTCTTCTCCAGCACGAAAATGCTGAAAATGCCCTTTGTTCTCTGTCATCTCACTTGAAAATCCTGCATCTTATCAATCCACAAAGTTAAAAAAATCCCCTTTTAGGTGGACCCAAAACCCCTGGCCTTTATACAGCCAGAGGAAAGCAGAAAGGCAGTTGTGCCCTTCTCCATCCGGGAGCATTCAAGATGAAAAAATTAATCATAGGTGACCCTTTCTCTTTCTCCCCCCTCAAAGTTTTCTTCAGAACAAGCAGAAGTCCTTTACTTCCCAAGTCATAGGTTTTAAAAAAAAATCAGATTTACACAAAGCACGCCAAGAATTCAAACAGTGGAGGTGTCTAATTACATTCAAATAGGCAGGTTTTTAGAAGCAAATGTCCCTGACACAGTGAATTTCACTGAGGCACAGCAAACAAAAACTAAAAAAGGAGAAAAGCAACCTGAAATTAAGGAGAAACTTCCTAACAGTGAGGATAATTAACCAGTGGAACTGCTTGCCACCAGAAATTGTGGGTACTCCGTCACTGGAGGTTTTTAAGAAGAGACTGGACAGTCACTTCTCTGAGATGGTATAGGTTCTCCTATTTGAGCAGGGGACTGGGCTAGAAGACCTCCAAGGTCCCTTCCAACTCTATCCTATTCTGTCTATTCTATGTTTCGGCATGCTCCTTAATCCTCATTCCTTACAGGAATTTAAAATTTTCTCCTTGATTCAAAAGTTCAACACAGTTGAATGAGACCCTACCAGATAATCCTCTGGATGTCATTGCAGGAATTTGGTATGTTTAATCTAGTGAAAAGAAGGACTAGGGGAGGCACGATAGCAGTGTTCCAATATTTGAGGGGCTGCGCCAAAGATGAGAGGGGTCAGCCTATTCTCCAAAGCGCAGAAGGCAAGACAAGAAGCAATGGATAGAAACTAATCAAGGAGAGGAGCAACCTGGAACTAAGGATAAATTTTAGTTCGAACAATTAATCAGTGGAACAATTTGCCTCCAGAAGTTGTGGATGTTCCAACACTGGAGGTTTTTGGTCTGAAATCATATGAGATTTCCCACTTGAGCAAGGGATTGAACTAGAAGACCTCCAAGGTCCCTTCCCACTCTGTTAGAGGTAGCCCTCAAGTTATTTCATATAGAATAGAATAGAATAGAATAGAATAGAATAGAATAGAATAGAATAGAATAGAATAGAATAGAATAGAATAGAATAGAATAGAATAGAATAGAATAGAATAGAATAGAATAGAATAGAATAGAATAATAGAGTTGGAAGGGACCTTGGAGGTCTTCTAGTCCAATCCCTTGCTCAAGCAGGAAACCCTACACCACTTCAGTCAAATGGTTATCCAACATCTTCTTAAAAACATCCAGTGTTGGAGCATTCACAGTTTCTGGAGGCAAGTTGTTCCACTGATTAATTGTTCTCACTGTCAGGAAATTTCTCCTTAGTTCTAAGTTGCTTCTCTCCTTGATTAGTTTCCATCCAGTGCTCCTTGTCCTACCCTCAGGTACTTTGGAGAATAGCTTGACCCTCTCCTCTTTGTGGTAGCCCCTCAAATATTGGAACACTGCTATCATGTCTCCCCTGGTCCTTCTCTTCACTAAATTAGCCATGCCCAGTTCCTGCAACCGTTCTTCATATGTTTTAGCCTCCAGTCCCCTAATCATCTTTGTTGCTCTTCTCTGTGCTCTTTCCAGAGTCTCCACATCTTTTTTAAACCGTGGCAACCAAAACTGAATGCTGTATTCCAAGTGTGGCCTTACCAAGACATTATAAAATGGTATTAATACTTCACGTGATCTTGATTCTATCCCTCTGTTGATGCAGCCTAGAACAGGGGTAGTCAACCTTTTTATACCTACCGCCCGCTTTTGTATCTCTGTTAGTAGTAAAAATTTCTAACCGCCCACCGGTTCCATATTAATGGTGATTTATAAAGTAGGGAAGTAACTTTACTTTATAAAATTTATAAAGCAGAGTTATAGCAAACCCCTACCGCCCACCATGAAAGCTGGAACGCCCACTAGTGGGCGATAGGGACCAGGTTGACTACCACTGGCCTAGAACTTGGTTGGCTTTTTGGGCAGCTGCTGCACATGGCTGGCTCATTTAGTGACTGTTCAGAGTTACAGCAGCCCTGAAAAAAGCCAGATCAGCTTTTGTGATCTTCCGACAGGCCCAGTCAACGGGGATAGGCCAGATTCACGGAACATTTGTGTGACTAACGAAACCATTGTAACGATTCGCTTCGCAATGGTGGTTGTACAATGGGACAAAACTCATTCCACAAATGTTTCACTTAGCAATGTATCAATGTCGGTGCCCCTGGTGGTCGTAAGTCGAGGTGTAGCTGTATTTTAACTTTCTAGACAACTGCCTTTTTTTTTTCTTGCCACTCTGTCATGGGCTTTCTAAGCTAGCAAAAACTCTCAAGAAAGGACACCGAGCAGGAATGCAGGGAGTTCCAACTTGTCTGTTTCCAAAAAGGAGAGCTGAGAAGGGGGAGCCTTCCCCCCCCCCCCCAATTTGCAAGGCTGGCACAAAAGACAGATGGGGTCAACCAGCTCTCCTTTTGAATCTGACATGCCTCCAGCTCAGCCAACAGTGGGTTGAGGCAGCTGCTGACGTCAGAACCAGTCTGGAAATTGGATGCTTGCAAGCTTTGTTATTTTAGATCTGAGCTGGCGGGAAGAGTTGCTGGACGAAGAGCACTGCTCTCTCGCTCTCTTTCTCTCTCTCATTCCCTCTCCTCTTGGGCGGAAACTACGATGCTGGGCTAACAGGGGTGATACCTGCCCGAAAACCTATGTACATACTCCAGAAAGCCATGCGGGTAAGAAAGAGTTTTGTTTTTCTCCTTCCTATCGCTTTTTCTTCCTTTTCCAAGGGCGAGCCGATAATACTTGAAACTCTCTGAAAGAAAAGTTGAATGGGGGGGAAAAAAAACACTTGATTGATTTCCAGTGTACTATAGGCAAATTGTTAAAAAAGTCAGGCGTGGGAATATTCTCAGCTGTTCAGGCTACCCTGGGAGAACATAGTAACTGTAAAAGTTAAACAGAGGTTGAAGTTTTTATCCTTTCTTTGGCCGTCCAAGCGAGTTGTTTCTTTCCTGCTTTCAAACTGCCCTTTCTGGTTTGGCTGCCGTTGGGTAAATAAACATAATAACAGGAACCTTTTTGGTTCTTTTGGGGGCAGTGAAAATACACGTCTTTGAACGGTTTATTTAGAAATAGGAAAGCTTTCAGCAGCTGCATTCTTGGGTCCCTGTTTGACAGCAACGGCGGACATAACAAGTGCAGGGACTTTTTAGCCCCCATACGAGAAGGTGTGCAAACATTATTTTTATTTTTTGACTCAAAGATTCTTAGCATGCCAAACGCTCGCTAACTTCTAACTGGAGGCTGTGTTTTGTGTGCGTTTTGCTCTGCTTCCTGAAAAATAACTTGCCTACAACTGCAGACGGATGTTGTTCTTTTGGGCACTTTTCCAACATTTGCTGCTTAGTTTGTAGAGAGATCACAAGGCAATATTTGCCCCACACTGTAGTGAATCGGCCAGTGAAAAGGAGCCAGACAGTCTACTGTTCTCAACTTTTCTCTCTTAAAGGTTGCCTCTCCCAAATGTGGGGAACGATTGCAAGCTCCTCGGGGCAATGAGGTCTTGGTTCATTTAACCCAGATGTAGAAAAATGAAAATGGAGGGGACGCGGTGGCTCAGTGGCTAAAATGCTGAGCTTGTCAATTGAAAGGTCGGCAGTTCAGCGGTTCGAATCCCTAGTGCCGCATAATGGAGTAAGCTCCTGTTACTTGTCCCAGCTTCTGCCAACTTAGCAGTTCAAAAGCACATAAAAAATGCGAGTAGAAAAATAGGAACCATCTTTGGTGGGAAGGTAACAGAGTTCTGTGTGCCTTTGGCATTTAGTCACGCTGGCCACATGACTGCGGAGACGTCTTCGGACAGCGCTGGCTCTTTGGCTTTGAAACGGAGATGAGCACCGCCCTCTAGAGTTGGGAACGACTAGCACATAGGTGCGAAGGGAACCTTTACCTTAGAAAAATGAACGGTGCAGCTCACTTTTCTGGTAACGTTTGAAGCCCATGGCTCAAAAGGAATTCAAAAGCTGTGCCAGTGAATTGAGGGAATGAACATTTCAAAACAATTGCCATGTTCAAATCAACAGCAAAACAGTGTTGGAAGGGACCTTGGAGGTCTTCTAGTCCAACCCTCTGCTCAAGGAGGAAGCCCTATACCATTCCAGACAAATGGCTGTCCAGTGTCTTCTTAAATGCCTCCAATGATGGGGCACCCACAACTTTTGAAGGCAAGCCATTCCGCTGGTTGATTGTTCTCACCGTTAGGAAATTTCTCCTTATTTCTAGGTTGCTTCTTTCCTTGCTTAGTTTCCATCCGTTGCTTCTTGCTCTGCCTTCTGGTGCTGTGGAGAGTAGGTTGACCCCCACTTCTTTGTGTGACAACCCCTTACTTGTTGGGAGACTGTGATGCCAGACCCATCTAATCAGACATTGTCCCCGAGGTTTACCTTACACTGAAAATGGAGGGGGTTGCTAATCAGCTAGATTCCTGCCTATGAGAATATGCTCAGAAACCACAGATGGCTGTTTCCTAGTCACGGAAACACAAGTTGGCACATTGGCTGGTAAACGACACTTAGGAGTTGTCACAGGTGCTGAGCAACGTGTGCTAGTTTCATCCCAGGAGACGTTGTCAAAGAAATCCCTGGACGGTTCCCAGAGATTAAACAACGGATGGCAGTTAAAAACACCTCTCTTTTTTCTTTTGACATCCTATGTGGAAGGGAGACCACAAACGTTTGAACCTGTGTACTAGGAAGCAAACTAATCTTCCTCGTTCAAAGTTGCCAAGCAGAATCCTTCATTTATTCCATTTTTATGTCCCTCATCTCATTGATCACAGCAACTCCGGGCAGCTTATAGTGTAATTAAAAAAGTTTTTTTAAAAAATCATACAAAGCAATTAAAATTCAAAGGCTTAAATCAAAAAATTAAACAGCACAAGAATCGGTCCTTCCTCCTTTGCACAGAATACGGAGAGGGTTAAGAATGATCCTGGGATGTTGACAAGATATTTTGTAGAGTGTCGTTTCAGAAATATTTGGGTTTCTGTAACATTTGCAGAAAAGCAACAAGGTTCAAGATTAAATGCATCAACATTGGGAAGGGAATTATGCAAGTGTTCTTCTTAATAGCTTAGGGGAGTGGTGGCGAACCTATGCCATGCATGCCAGAAGTGGCACGCAGAGCCATCTCTCTGGGCACATGAGCTGTCGCCTGTTGCTCTTCTGGGTTCCAGCATGTGCCTGCGAACCTTTTCGGCACTGAGTGGTGAAAGGGGAGTGCATGCATGCTCCAGAGTGCCGCAAACCAGAAGAGGAGATACCCAGTACACATGCACACCCCACAAAGCTATGCTTCCTGTTCCTAGTCTGTGCATGCGCACCGGCCCCCTATCCTTATGGCTTCTGGCACGCATATGTGTGTGAAAACCAGCTGGCCGGCGCACACCCACACGCTGGTAACTGGACGACCAGGCAGCCAGTGCATACAAATGTGCGGGATGCTGCTCCTCTGGTGTCCAGCACTCCCATGTGCCCCAACACAAGCTGGCCAGAAACCACAAGATCTAGTGGGTGGTGCGCACGCATGGACTGGAAACCAGAAGCACAGCTTCGTGACATGTGCATGTGCACCAGGTATCTCCTCTTCTGGTTTGCAGTGCTTCGCCACTTGGTGCCGAAAAGGTTTGCCAACACTGCAGTAGAGAGGGTTGTGTATCTCCTTTGTGTGTCTACAGGATGGCAGGTTAGGAGTTTGCCTTTCTCTGTCCCGACATTTGTTATTTACATGTTGGCGAAACCTAAATGTATGTTCTTGCTTTCCTTGAGGAGCTCATGGTTTCTCTGATTTTACTCAAGTAGGCTAGGCTGAGAAAGATTGCCTGGTCCAGAACCTCTCAGTGGCTGAAGGTACCTTTGGTGTCAACCCAACATCCTACCACCACTCTGTCTCTCGCTTTCTTTTGAAGAAAGGGGGGGGGGAATCTTACATGACCTCTTGTTCAACTCTTCTTGCATGAGTGAGATTCTATGATGAACAAATTGAGGGAATTAGCACGTCTAGTCTAATGAAGACTAAGATTAGGGGTGACTTGATAGCAGTTTTCCAGCACTTGAAGAGCTGTCGC
The DNA here is from genome assembly GCF_051295495.1 of Thamnophis sirtalis. NCBI lineage: Eukaryota > Metazoa > Chordata > Lepidosauria > Squamata > Natricidae > Thamnophis > Thamnophis sirtalis. Next base: position 30,394,859 of record NW_028261395.1, read on the forward strand.
AAAGAAGAGGGGTGGGTCAACCTATTCTGCAAAACACCTGAAAGCAGGAAAAGAAATAACACATGGAAACTTATCAAAGATATGAGCCAACCTAGAATTAAGGAAAAGTTTCCTGATGCTGAGAACAACAAACCTGTGGAACGGCTTGTCTCCAGAAGTTGTGGGTGTTCCAACACTGGAGGTTTTTAAGAAGAGATTGGACATCCATTTGTCCAGAATGGTATAGGGTCTCCTACTTGAGCAGAGGGTTGGACTAGAAGACCTCCAAAGTCCCTTGCAACCCTAGTGTTCTCTGTTCTACTTTCAGAATATTCCCACGACCCTTCTTAGATATCAGTGTTACCTGAAGCAAGTGGTGGTTTTCTCTGGGCTAAAAAAAACCCCTACTATTAGCCCTTGGATGAGAACCAACCAAGGGAATCCCAGATCTGTAACATGGACTGGGAATTTTTCTTTTTTTAAAAAAAACACCTAGTAATAGATCACTTTTCCTGTAGAGCTGTATAGAATCGCGTGAGAGTGAAATGGGCCTATAGAAATTGAATAAATATACATCCGCACTCCCAAAATATGGCATGGCTGCATCAATGAAATTATTCAAATTCCTTGGACAGTTTATAACATATCTTAAGAGCCATGGTGGTGCAGTGGTTAGAGTGCACTACTGCAGGCTACTTCTGTTGTCTGCCGGCTGCCTGCAATTCGGCAGTTCAAATCTCACCAGGCTCAAAGTTGACTCGGCCTTCCATCCTTTTGAGATCGGTAAAATGGGGACCCAGATTGTTGGGGTCAATAGGCTGACTCTGTAAACTGCTTAGAGAGGGCTGTAAAGCACTGTGAAATGGTACATAAGTCTAAGTGCTATTGCTATTGACTCAGCCTTCCATCCTTCAGAGAATACTAAAATGAGGACCCAGATTGTTGGAGGCAATAGGCTGACTCTACAAACTGCTTAGAGAGGTGTATAAGTCTAAGGCTTATTGCTATCTCGATAAGTACTTGCTAGAGCAGAACCAAGATGCATTTTGCCTTCTGTTTTCAACCATAGCCAGCCAGGTAATTCTGCTTCTGAGAAACTTAATGGCTGTTTAAGGAAGAGCTCTTCCTGTGTGGTCTGCCTGACATCAGCCTCTTTTATAGAAGAGGTGTTGCCCTGAGCTGTCAGAGCTTAGAGCCTCTTAAAGGTTCCTCTTTGCCAGAGGATGATACCATGGGTAGTGAGAACCTTGCCGCTGTCAAACTTGCAAGGGTTTGACAGGAACAGAAAAACATCAACAAGCTCAAAGCAAAATAAAGATTTGCAGAGGAGAGTCCATATATCGTGGGCAGGAGGGATCAGAATTCTCTGCCCGGTTAGAAACAGTCCATTCCAGGGGCCCAGGAAGTCAAGAATCAATGGGGAAAATGGAATGGAGAAAGGCATATGAGAGTAGAAGAACATAGAATCATAGGGCTGGAAGGGACCTCAGAGGTCTTCTAGTCTAGCCCAACCCCCTGCTCAAGAATTTAGCTCTGAACCTTGATATGGTAAACTGATACTGCAATTCTATCTGGGCTTGCTGAAAAATAATGATGACTGAAATCAGGAAATGCTATGCTCAACATGGACAGATGTGTTCATGATCAAACAGCTCACCCTGTAGGGGTTGTCCACTTTAAGACACTTTCTTCAGATACGTGGTTTGATCAGGGTTTCAAATGTTAAGCTTGACTTCCTTTTCCATTGGCATAATTCTGTGATTTCAGTTACACGCGGTATTCGGCTTTGAATGATATTCAGGTATTGCTGCATTTGTTGAGTTCCATATAGCATGTTTTTGTCGCTTTGGGTGAATGAGAATTGCCTCTGGTTTTACAAAGCCATATTTCAGAATCAGAATAGAGCTGGAAGGGACCTTGGAGGCAGTGGTGAAGTTCATCTTTTTTTTACTACCAGTTCTGTGGCTGTGACTTAGTGGCCGTGGTGTGGCTTGGTGGGCATGACAAGGGAAGGATACTGCAAAATCTCCATTCCCTCCCCACTCTGGGGCCAGCCAGAGGTGGCATTTGCTGGTTCTCTGAACTACTCAAAATTTCCGCTACCGGTTCTCCAGAACCCACTGGATTTCACTCCTGCTTCAATGTCTTCTAGTCCAGCCCCTTGCTCAAGCAGGAGACCCTAAACTATCCCAGTGAAATGGCTGCCCAGTCTCTTCTTGAAAAATCTCTTCTTGAACAACTCCAGGAAGGAAGCTATTCCATTGATTATTTGTTCTCACTTTCAGAAAATTTCTCCTTAGTTCGAGTAATTAGTAATTTAGTAATTTAATAAATTTGTAGGCCGCCTAATCCCGTAGGACTCTGGGCGGCTTACAGAAACAACATAAAAGTTAAAAGTTAAAAATAAAAAATACAACTTTAAAAACAACACACCATACATTCCGTCTAGATGGGGCTGGACCTTGTTCAACAGCCCCAGGCCTGCCGGAACAGCCAGGTTTTAGTGGCTTTTCGGAAGGCCGAGAGAGTGGAAAGGGTCCGGATCTCTATGGGTAGATCGTTCCACAGGGCCGGAGCAGCTACAGAGAAGGCCCTCTCCCGAGGGGCCGCCAGCCGGCATTGTCCAGCCGACGGCACTCGGAGGAGGCCCAACCTGTGAGATCTTATTGGTTGTTGGGAGGTATGTGGCAGGAGGCGGTCTCTCAGATAGCCAGGTCCTAAGCCATGTAGGGCTTTAAAAGTAATGACTAGCACCTTGAAGCGCGTTCGGAGACCAATAGGAAGCCAGTGCAGCTCGAGCTTGGATCTCTCTTTAAGGATCTTCTACCCATTACTTCTAGTCCTGCCCTCGGGTCCTTTGGAGAAGAAGTCAGTCACCTCTTCTCTGTGACAGCCCCTCCTCTACTGGGAGACGGTATCATATCATTGAAGATGGATGACACTTTTGTGAAACTGCGCGGCAAGATCAGGGTCAATAAAAGGGCTCCTTCAGAGATGTCATGTGAAGATGGACTATGTAGAAAATGACATTTTAGACTGGACCGTTTCTGCATTGTCCACCTTCACATGCTGCTATGTTAAAGGGTTCTTGGTGCTCTCTGAGCTTGGTTGTTTCCTTGATGATGTTTTATTAGCAAACTAGATAACATCATCATCAACTGATGATGTAACCTAGTTGAGTAATGAAATGTCAAGCAAGCTCAGCCAGCACTAAGGACCTCACAGTCCTTCTCCTCCTGCCTGAAAACCCCACTCCCTTCTAACATTGATGATTTATTTATTTATGTATTTATTTGTCAAACATGTACAAGATAACAAGTATAGGCATGAACATAAACATGAACAAAGGAAGTAAGTACAGATAAATGGGGACAGTAGGACAGGGACAGAAGGCACGCTGGTGCGCTTATGCATGCCCCCTTTATGGACCTCTTAAGAATGGGGTGAGGTCCATGGTAGACAGTTGAAGGTTGAAGTTACAGGAGTTTGAGGATGTAACAACAGAGTTGGATAGAGCATTCCAGGCATTGACCATTCTGTTGCTGAAGTCGTATTTTAAATTAAGCAATCAAGTTTGAAACGCTTTATGTTGAGTTTGTATCAATTGTTTGTCCATGTATTATTGTGGTTGAAGCTGAAGAAGTCCTTGAAAGGCGAGACATTGTAGCAGACAATTTTGTGCGCTATGCTTAGATCGAACCCCAGGAGACGCAGTTCCAGATTGACCAAGCCCAAAATTTCAGGCCTGGTGGCATAGGGAAGTCTATTGTGAGTAGAGGAGAGTACTGTGATGTTACCTAGTTGGGTAATGAAATGTCAAGCAAGCACAGAGAGTACTAAGGACCTCACAGTCCTCCTCCTCCTCCTCCTCCTCCTCCTCCTCCTCCTCCTCCTCCTCCTCCTCCTCCAAACTCCACTCCCTTCTATCATTGATGATGTTACCTAGTTGGGTAATAAACATCATCAGGTGCTAAACTAGGCAACATCATCAGGTGCTAAAACTGATGATGTTACCTAGTTGGGTACAGAAATGTCAAGCAAGCTCAGAGAGTAGTAAGGACCTCACAGTCCTCCTCCTCCTCCTCCTCCTCCTCCTCCTCCTCCTCCTCCTCCTCCTCCTCCTCCTGCAAACTCCACTCCCTTCTATCATTGATGATGTTACCTAGTTGGGCCATGAGACTTCGGCAAGAAAACAACCAAGCTCAGATAGCACCATGAACCGTCATTTCAACCCTGAACACAGCTTCGCATGCATGTCATCTCTACCAGAACAGAGATGGAAGGTTTTTCTCCATTCTAAAATGTATAATATGCATCCAGATTAATTGTCTGTAATATACCTTAGCAGCCTGCCAGAAATCTCATTCCTATACCTGGAAGGGACAAAGTGAAACTCCCAAGCAAAATCAAGCCATCTTCCAGCTGACTCCCACTTCTCAAACTATCCTGCCTTTCCCCAAACAATGCCTTGTGACTAAATTTATGAAATGCCACTGAAAATTACCACAGAAGCACTTTGGCGTACAATCACCCCGTCTCATTCCTCAGTTAGATTTTATTTAGCGGCTGTACATTCTGTCTTCAAATTCCAGTTCTCGTGACTCACCCCCAAACATTTGAATGGCAAACTTTGGACTGAACTGCAGGAAGAATGCTCCTGTTTACTATTAGGAACATTTCTTGTCCTAATTTGTAAATAGCCATGCAGAATTTGTTGGACAAGATGTACAAGATCTATTTTTAACCGTTTTGAGGAGAAACAGTTGAAAAACTGTTTAACTGTTTCTTTCCTTTTTTAAAAAAATGTCATCTCTTCACATCAGCACTGAGGGTTGAGTGAACAGAGACAAATTCTCAAATCCTTAGATAAATATTAACAGGGATTTTGGAAGAAGCTGCCTTAAAAGGGAAGAGAAGCTTGGAATTACCTCTTTACACAGCAAAGTATCTCCAGCGTGTGATGTATTTTGGGTACTCATTTCACATTGTACATTTAGTATTTCTGCTTTGAGTTTGGCTTTTTTTTTTCTCCTTCTCCATAAGTGAATACAGACTATGAAAGGAAAGGAAGAGAGAGAGAGAGAAAGAAAAAGAAAGAAAGAAAGAAAGAAAGAAAGAAAGAGGAACGAAAGGAACAGAGAGAGAAAGAGAGAGAGAAAGAGAGAGAGAGAGAGAGAAAGAAAGAAAGAAAGAAAGAAAGAAAGAAAGAAAGAAAGAAAGAAAGAAAGAAAGAAAGAAAGAAAGAGGGAAGGGAAGGGAAAGGAAGAGAGAGAGAGAGAGAAAGGAAGGAAGGGAGGGAAGGAAAGGAAGAGAGAGTGAAAAAGAAAGAAAGAAAGAAAGAAAGAAAGAAAGAAAGAAAGAAAGAAAGAAAGAAAGAAAGAAAGAAAGAAGAAAGAGAAGTTTTATCTGCTTTGTTTAAAATGGAAAATTGCAAGAAATTATGGCTGACACCATGATTGGTATCTGCTGCCATCACAGGAGAAATTTCATATGGTGCAGAGCTAAAATAAATTAAACCCATCTCGGAGTTGAGTTTAACCCCTGGTGATTTATAGGGACACTTCCGTCCTGTTTTCTTAAGATTATACGAAAAAGTTCGGGCACTGTTTTCTTCTGACCTTCCAATTTCTCCTACAGCCTATATTTCCAGGATAGACTCCCTACTAAAATTCTCACCAGGGTGTGCCTTCTTTAGCGTCCTTGATCAGTGACTCAAAGGTAGAGTTTCCCATCTATCTAGGCAGGTGCGAGATAATCGTGCAAAATATTTAAAAACAGCCTGTAGGAGCTGCAGTTGCAAGAAATGTAAATTCTAACTATAAAAAAAGGCCCAGAGGAGAATAGAAATGGTTGCCTACAAAGACTGAGCCTTATCCAAATTAGCTTAATAAAAGGATGCTGTAAAAGTCTCCAACAGGGGCTGCCTAAAGTGCTAAAATATCAGAACGTTTTTTCCTTACTGCCGGCTATAAAAGAGAAATGTAATAATAAGGACAGCTACACAGAAAAAGCGGGTTTAGGAAACGGTGGATTCAAGCAATGAAGTGATTGGGAAGTTTCCATAGGAGTAGTTGTAATAGATAACAGAATGCCGCTAAGAATAAGAGTCGGAAGGGACCTTGGAGGTCTTCTAGTCCCCCTGCCCAAGCAAGAAACCCTATCTTAGTGAGGGCTAACCTTTTTGTCGTTGCATGCTAAAAGTGTGTGCTTGCGTGCCCGACAGCGCGGGTACGTGCCCACACCCATAATGCAATGCGTGCGTGACACACACACCCCGCGGGCTTCCCCTCTGCTCATGTGTGTGCGACCCCCCCCCCACAGCATTTGCCCCGCCCTCTGCGCATGCGTTTTGGACCTGGAAGGCCTTCTGCACCAACTTGGAAACCAAAATGGGTGCCATGCCAGACCCCAAAGTGCAATGTGAGCGCTCCCATGCATGCTCCCTGCCCCCATACATGCAAGCATGTGTCCCTTGTGCATGTGCAACAGAGACCCGAAGACCAGTTGGCAGGTGGGAGGCATAACTCGGGTGACGTCTCACATGCCCACAGAGTGGGTGCTGTGTGCCACCTGTGGCACCCATGCCATACGCTTGCCATCACGGTCCTATACCATTCCAGAAAATTGGCTATCCAGTCTTTTCTTAAACACTTTGTGTGCGTGATGGAGCACGCCCAACTTCTGAAAGCTGGCCTAGTGGGGGAAGTGAAGTTTTTGTGTCTATCATGATGAGGTACCGTATATGTTCTTTGGTGGACTTAGGAAATTAAGTTCAGCTAGGTAACGTCACCTGGTTCAGCTTTAAATGCTGAGCTGGTCAAACCTGGTTAAGACTTGGACAGACAAGAATATCCCAGGGCTGTGAGCTAGATGGGGAAGTTGATAAAAGTTTTCCAGAAGTGTCAAACTACTTCTCGTCTGTCGCTCAGATGGCTGTATGGGATCTATCTGTTACGCAAGCTTAATAGAAAAGATTTTACGTATATGTCAGTGGTGGGTTTCAAAATTTTTAAGAACCTCTTCTGTGGGTGTGCCCTGCTTTGTGGGAGTGGCTTGCTGGCCATGTGACTGGGTGGGAGGGGCTTGGCAGTCATGTGACTGGGTGGGCGTAGCCAACTAGTAAAATGTGGTGAAACATACTTAACAAAGCTCTTGCTTAGCAACCAAAATGTTGGCTCAGGAACTCTGGCATTGAAGTGTGCCAGTCTTATAGCTGTCAAATTACAAGACCCTTGCACCCCTAACCCTTTAGGGAAAAAAAACCCAGGGGTGTTCAAACTTGACAGCTTTAAGACTTGTGGACCTCAACTCCCAGAATTCCTCCTCTCGCTCTTCATATTGATGATGTGTGGACAGGCGGGGGGAGAGAGCTGGAACCAGTTCTAAACAGCACTGTAAATTTCTATAGAAGAGGTTAGAACTGGCAGGAACCAACCCCTGGTATATGTGTAACTTAGTAGCAATGATCTAGAACACGAATCAGTCTGACTCCAGAAAGGAAATCCAGAGGAAGAGAGAAGGAGGCTAGAGCCAGGCAACGCAGATAGGCTTCAACTTATGACACCTGAGCCCAGCATTTTTGTTGCTAAACAAGACAGTGGTTAAGTGAATTTTGCCCTATTTTGACACCTTTCTTGCCACTGTTGTTAAGTGAATCACCATAGTCGTTAAGCTAATAACACGGTTGTTAAGTGAATTCTCCATTGCCTTTGCTTGTCAGACAGTCACAAAAGGGGGTCACATAACCCCAGGGCACTGCAACGGTCATAAATATGAATCAGTTGTCACTGCAACCATCATAACTAGGAGTCAGTTTCCAAGCGTACGAATGTTGCTTGCATCCCGTGGGGATGTTGCAACGGTCATAAGGGTGAAAAACATTCATAACTCACTTTTTTTCACTGTCTTTGTAACCTCGGTCACTGTGAACTGTTTTAAGTCAGGACTACCTTTATACAAGGAACTGTATAGTAACTGAAAATCAGAATTTACGTCTTTAGTTCTAAGGTTCAATTATTCAAGTTCTGGCAATGATAAACTTGAAAAAAAAGTGATAAAGCACAGGTATCCTTCAACCTATGACAGCAAGGCAGCCCAAATTTTCTGTTGCTAAGTGAGACATTGGTTAAATCAGTTTTGCCCCCATTTTATGACCTTTCTCACCAGCGTTGCTAAGTGAATCACCGCAGTTGATCAGTTAGTCACCCGACTGCGAAGCAAATCTGGTTTCTCCATCGACTTGGCTTGTCAGATGGTTGCAGGAGGAGGAACACTGACACTGCGACCGTCATAAATACGAGTCAGTTGCCAAGCATCTGAGTTTTGATCACAATACCATGGGTATGCTGCAAAGTTTGTAACCCTGAAAAACAGTCATAGTGTCGCTTTTTCCGATCCCATTGTAACTTTGAATGGTCACTAAATGAACTGTCGTAAGTCCAGAACTACCCGTATGCATGGAGAATGGAAGAATTGTCCTGGAACAAAGGAAGGAAGCTGATTTTACCAGAGGAGCTTCTGATATGTTCCCTTAGCGCCTCCCTAATGTGCTGGCTTAGTAACCTTGAAAACTCAGAAAAGTAAACACCAGCTATTGAGAAACCATGTGGAGGAGGGCTTGATTTCAATTGCTTTGACATCTGCGTCTAGGAGTAACTATCAGTTTCTCTTAGCAAGCCATGACAGCTTGCTTTATTTCTCACCTCGACAATGCCGATACGTATAGTTGTTGCACAGTGGAGTAAGACACTTGGGGAAAAGAATAGGACCAACAGACCCGGGTTGCAAAAATCTGGGTGACCACCAGATGGAACCAAAGAAGGGGGGGCGCGAGAGATACAACAAGACTCTGCTGTTGGTTCAGCAGTGTGGGTGTGCTGTCGTACATGAACAAGCAGAAACACGCAGGGCAGTCTGAACTAAAAGTTATTATTTCAGGATTATATCTTGGTTGCATCTCGCTGGTTCCTGATCCGTTTAGAGGAATCGTTATGTGTTCCTGCATGTTGGGGAGTGGGGGGGTGGATAATATGAGCTACTTTCTTCTAAATTACCTTTGGCAATGAAGCTGGCACCCAGTGGCCCTCAAAATGCTGCTCTTTGGTTAGCAGTGGGCCAGAGGTGGCAGTTACCCTTTGATCCTTTCTAGAGTAGATCATAACTATTACAATATTAATCTCTCCGGTATCTATTAGAACAGAATAACAGAGTTGGAAGGGGTCTTGGAGATCTTCTAGTCCAACCCCCTGCTTAGGCAGGAAACCCTGCACTACTTCAGACAAATGGTTATCCAACATCTTCTTTAAAACCTCCAGTGTTGAAGCATTCACAACTTCTGGTGGGAAGCTGTTCCACTGATTAATTGTTCTCACTGTCAGGCAATTTCTCCCTAGTTCCAAGTTGCTTCTCTCCCTGATTAGTTTCCATCCATTGCTTCTTGTCCTTCCCTCAGGTCAGAGGTGGGTTTCTACCAGTTGGCTCCGGTATTGGTTATTTGGCTTTGGTCGCGGAACCAGCAGCGAGCCAGACTGGCCACGCACCCGAACCGGTTCCCCGGTCACCGCTGCTGTTGGCAGCATATTTTTTAGTACTTTTTCACATTCTTCACACATGCGCAGAACAATTTACAGTGAATTATGCACGCAGCGCGCACAAAGCGCACATGAACTGAACTGATACCAATGCCGGTAGGAACCCACCCCTGCCTCAGGTGCTTTGGAGAATAGCTTGACTCCCTCTTTGTGGCAACCCCTGAGACATCAAAACACTGCTATCATGTCACCCCTAGTCCTTCTCTTCATTAAACTAGACATCCCCAGTTCCTGCAACCATTCTTTATACGTTTTAGCCTCCAGTCCTCTCTAATCATCTTTGTTGCTCTTCTCTGCACTCTTTCTAGAGTCTCCACGTCTTTTTTACATTGTGGTGACCAAAACTGAATGCAGTATTCCAAGTGTGGCCTTTCCAAGGCATTATAAAGTGGTATTAACACTTCACGTGATCTTGATTGTATCCCTCTGTTGATGCAGCCTAGAACTGTCTTGACTTTTTTGGCAGCTGCTGCACACTGCTGGCTCATATTTAAATGGTTGTCCACTAGGACGCCAATATCCCGCACAGCTCCTATTATTTAGCCAGGTACCACATATACTGTACCTGTGCGTTTTGTTTTTCTTACCTAAATGTAGAACTTTACTTTTTTCACCATTGCATTGAAGCATTAAACTCTTGAGGAAAGATGCTCACCAGGTCTCTTACAAGACGTACCAAATTGGTCACCTTTGAACATCCAAACTGGTTGCCTTTGAACAGGGATGGAGGCTTTCAAAAAGGCACTGGATACCTATTTGTCTGAAATGGTATAGGTTTCCTGCTTGATCAGGGGATTGGACTAGAAGACCTCCAAGGTCCCTTCCACTTCTATTTTTCTATGTTCTATCTTTCTAACTAGCAAAAGAGCATCTTCTTCCATGTCAAACTAGGATAATGTGTTTTCAATGGTATAAGGTCTCCTACTTGAGAAGGGGGTTGGAATAGAAAACCTCCAAGGTCCCTTCCAGCTCTGTTATTCAGTTATTTCTGTAATTTAACCAAGCATTGAACAAGGCCTGGGAAGTAAAGGTCCTTGAAATTATCTCTCAAATTATACTCCCTGTTAAAAAGTTTCTATGCATATTGATTTCAAGCCATTCTGTCCTTTCCAGCTCTTAAATTGTATTTTATCAGTTTTTAACTCATGGGAGAGCTTTTTAAAAATCGGTCTAGACTTATGAACGATTTTAATTAATATGTCCTATCCTAACGAAATGAAAAGAAGGTACTTGTGTTCATGAACAAATGTCTTGATGAGAACAGATAAAATGTACCATGTTAGGGTTGTTGATTTGCAACTGTTTTCTTTCTGGTTAAGACGGTGCTTTTTTTAACCCTTCAATTGTGAGACAAATCTTATCCTGCCAACCAAATAACATCATAAGAGCCATAGTGGTTAGAATGCAGTATTGCAGGCTAATTCTGCCAACTCCCAGTAGTTTGATTCTGACTGGCTCAAGGTTGACTCAGCCTTCCATCCTTCGGAAGTGGGTAAAATGAAGACCCAGATTGTTGGGGGCAATATAACAATAGCAGTTAGACTTATATACCGCTTCCCAGTGCTTTTACAGACCTCTCTAAGCAGTTTACATAGCCAGCCTATTGCCCCTAACAATCTGGGTCCTCATTTTACTGACCTCAGAAGGATGGAAGGCTGAGTCAACCTTGAGCCGGTCAGGATTGAACTCCTGGAGTGAGCAGTGAGTTAGCCTGCAATACTGCATTCCAACCACTGCGCCATCACAACTTTTAAGCTTGAGTGCTGTAAAGCACCACGAAGCAGTATATAAGTCTAAGGGCCATTGCTATGTGCTAGGAGCCTGCCCTTAATCATGCCCTTAATGGATAACTGTTTGTCTGAAGTGGTGTAAGGTTTCCTGCCTAGAAGGGGTTGGACTAGAAGACCTCCAAGGTCCCTTCCAGCTCTGTTATTCTCACAAGCAAAGGCTTTTAAGACCAGCCTTCCATATGTATCATCTCACAATACTCTCCACGATGATAACTTGCAGGAGGAGTGCACAGTTTTCTTCTATGCCCTTGTCATGCACCAGTCCATTGCTTCCAAAGAAATAAGCCAAACTTTTTTTTTAATAAGGTTTTTATTTTATTTCAGTATAAACAATCCATCTTCCATTAAGCAGTGTGTTGTCTAGGTACAAACATTTTGTGCGATAACATTTAAAGTTTGCAATCATATTCACTGTTTAATCTCTTCCTAGTTTAATACCAATACCTTACATGTCTATTACTAAAACAATCCTCTTCTTAATTTATTTAAGTCTATTAATTATGCTAACTCCATTAATATGTTTTCTATATTTTACACAACTACTTTTACTTCTAATTCTTATATTTATTCTCTAACCATCAATAAAACAATTCCCATATAATAATAATCAGTTTGTTTTTTCTCTTTAATTGCAAGTGTCAATCTATTCATTTCTGCACATTCTAATATTTTCCTAATCCCATTCTCCTCTGTAGGAATCTCTTCACTTTTCTGGTTTTGTTGAAATACAATCCTAGCTGCTGTTATAATCATATATACATTTTCTTTACTATCAGGTTCTTTTTAGATCCCCAACAGGCCCTCAAAGTTCTGGGACATTCATAGTGCTTCCAAGTCCTTCATGTTGCTTTCTCTCTTTTTACAGGAAACTATGCCACAGACACCGATATTTTCCAGCATGCTCGGGACAGGATGTAGAGGACAGGTGCAACCCGACTCCGGCGAGAGGAATGGCGATCCTGTTTATCAGGATGGGAATCTCATTTCTGGATCCCTGGAAGTCCTCATCCAGCATCTGGTTCCCACCATGGATTACTCTCCAGATGTAAGTGGACGGTTTACAATGGCACTCATCTTTTTGATGTTGGTTTCCTAGATTCAAGCATTGACAATGCAGGTGGTCCTCAACTTATGGCCGCCAATGCACCCAACGTTTCTGTCGCTATGTTCAGTGAGATTTCTCCTGTTTTACCACCTTTCTTGCCACATTTGTTAAGCGAATCACTGCCATTGCTAAGTTCAGAACACATGTTGTTAAGCGAATCTGGATTCCGTAGTGACTTTGCTTTGGCGGAAGGTCGCAAAAGAGGATCGCATGACCCCGGGACATGGCGACAGTCATAAATACGAGGTGGTTGCCAAGTGCCTGAATTTTGATCACATGACCACGGGGATGCTGCAACGTTCGTAATTGTCAAACTTGGTCGTCACTTTTTTTCCAGTGATGTTGTAAACTTGAACATTCACTAAACAAACCGTCGTAAGTCGAGGTCTACTTATATTACAGGCTTTTGCAAGTACAGTAAGTAATTTTCTTATTTTTGTCAAGAGCTCCAGAAATAATTAAAAGCAATCCCTTCCTTAGGCCTGGAGTTGTTTATAGGCAGCAACAACTTCCTGCTTGGGGGAGGATATGATAGAAATAAAGTGGTATTTCCTGAAGAAATCTTGCAAGAACAGAGTTGGCATAAGAAAGTCAAACAGCAATCTGGGTGAACCCTGGTAGCACAGTGGTTAGAATGCAGTATTGCAGGCTAATTCTGCTCATTGCAAGGAGTTTAATCCTGACTGGCTCGAGATTGGAGCCGTGGTGGCACAGCGGTTAGAATGCGGTATTGCAGGCAATCTTTGCCCACTGCCAGCAGTTCAATTCTGACCGGCTCAAAGTTGACTCAGCCTTCCATTCTTCTGAGGTCAGTAAAATGAGGACCCAGATTGTTGGGGACAAGATGCCGACTTTGTAAACCCCTCAGAGAGGGTTGTGAAAGCACTGTAAGCAGTATATAAGTCTAAGTGCTATTGCTCTTAGCTTTATTGCTCTCCTGTAGATCTTCCTATATAGAGACCCTATTTCCTTTCTTGTAAATGCTGGTCCTTTATTTCAGAACATTGTCCTTTAGATTTGTTCGTTTGTTCGTTCTCACTCATTCACTCGCTCACTTACACATTTATAAAGAGCCATGGTCGCGCAGTGGTTAGAATGCGGTATTGTAGGCAGATTCTGCCCACTGCCAGCAGTTCGATTCTGACTGGCTCAGCCTTCCATCCTTCCGAGGTGGATAAAATAGGGACCCAGATTGTTAGGGAGACAAGATGCTGACTCTGTAAACCCCTCAGAGAAGCCTGTGAAGCACTGTGAAAGCGGTATATAAACCTAAGTGCTAATGCTATTCTCAGCATCTTCAGCTATCATTCATCGCATCATGAATAAAAAGCCATGCTAATGAAGTAATATAAAACACAGCTGATCTTGGAAAGTAAAGCATGATCAGATCTAGTTAGTAACTGGATGGGATATGTCAAGAAAATCCAAAGGTGGTCTGGAAAACTAAAAACAATTCTGGAAGATGTCAATCGCATGTCACCTCTATGTTTGCCAAGCAAAATGCATGGGCATGTTGCAATTCACAGGAAATGACCTTTAGTTCAAGATGACCTTCCTTTAACAAGCACACAAACAGACAGAGGGACACAAAATTGTTGTACACAAATAGACTTGTTCAGTAAATACTATTTTGTCTTTGGAAATAAGCTCTTTATTAGCATTCCTGCATATTAAACGTTGGTTTTGATGCTTGAGATATTGGGAGGATGGATGGATGGATAGATGGATGGATGGATGGATGGATGGATGGATGGATGGATGGATGGATGGATGGATGGATAGATGGATAGATGGATGGATGGATGGATGAACAGATAAGGCGGTAGACAGATGGATGACAGACAGATAGAATAAAAGGTATTTTTCTTCCATGCAGTATTTTTAAATGAAATTTAGATTTTTATTTTCCAATTCAGGCTTAAATCAAAGCTGCATTTGTCTTCATATGTGATACTTATATAGTATCAAGCACTGCCTATTTTTATTTATTTATTTATAGATTTATTTACACAATTGCACAATTGAAACACTGGATTCCTTCCCCCTCTCCTCCCTTGACTTGGCAACTGATGCATTTTGATCCCAGGCTGAGCAAGTGAAAATTCCACCAGAGTGCACTTCTGTAATAGATCAGGCAAACACCTGGCTTGGACATTCTGGTGTTAATTTAGGAACTGCATTAGCACACAGTGGGGGGGGGAGGGGAAAATCTGCTTCTTCACATTTTCATTATGCTTCTCTAGAGAGGAATTACAGTAATGTCCCAGGCTGGCAGAGAAGGGAAGGAAGGAAGGAAGGAAGGAAGGAAGGAAGGAAGGAAGGAAGGAAGGAAGGAAGGAAGGAAGGAAGGAAGGAAGGAAGGGAAGGGAAGGGAAGGGAAGGGAAGGGAAGGGAAGGGAAGGGAAGGAAAGGAAAGGAAAGGAAAGGAAAGGAAAGGAAAGGAAAGGAAAGGAAAGGAGGGAGGGGGGAATGACTAATTAGTTAAATTAGAAGAGTACAAAAACAAAAGAAAGAACGAAAGAAAAGAAAGAGGGGGGAGGGAGGCGCAATGACTAACTATTCTAGTTAAATTAGAAGAGTGCAAAAAACAAAAGAGAGAAAGAAAGAAAGAAAGAGAAAGGAAAGGAGGGAGGGAGGAAGAAGGGAAGGAAGGAAGGAAGGAAGGAAGGAAGGAAGGAAGGAAGGAAGGAAGGAAGGAAGGAAGGAAGGAAGGGGGAAAGAATTATTCTAGTTAAATTACAAGAGTGCAAAAAACAAAAGAAGGAAGGAAAGAGAAAGAAAGAAAGAAAGAAAGAAAGAAAGAAAGAAAGAAAGAAAGAAAGAAAGAAAGAATGAAGGAATGAATGAATGAATTTCACTGGGATTATCCTTTTTTTCTCCTGCCATGCTGGAGAGATGATAAACCTTGCAGCCTCTCCAGGAAATCCATTTGCATACAAGAGTTTGTTTGGCACCCAGGGAAATGTGGGTCTTTACAAGAGGACAATGTCTGGAATTTAAGAATGGAATGTACTGAACTCCAACTCTTGGTGCCTGACCATTACAAGCAACTTTTTTCTCCAAATGCTTAAACAAATAAACGATTCCAGATTCCACCAGCATAAACTGAGGGGCACAATATGCTGTGTTGTTGTTGTTGTCATCCCCCCCTTCGTCTTCCCCAGAAGATATTTCTACATTCTTGCTCCTTAACTAGCAGTTACTATTTTAGTCTCTCTTCTCCTCGCTCTTCCACCCTCTCGATCCTCCTTCCTTTGATTTATCACGTCTCTTAGCAACAGGTTTAGGCACTAGAGGAATTCGCCTCATTCTTTCCGATTTTAAACACCCTGAAGCCCTCTTGTCTTCCATTTCCAGCTCATTCCAAAGGATTTTCTTATATTTTCTTGTTTGTTTTTCTTTGGCCTCAAATTTGTGTAATCTTCTGACAAGCGACTTATGGTTCAGTCTGGGAGTTCAAGGTTTTCATTCCTTTAGGCTCATTTTTTTAAATCACAATTGATATACAACACTGCCAGAGTTGGACCTTAGCTTCCATTGATGGTGTCCTTCTTGGTGGATGGTAGTCATTGGTTCAGAGATGGTCGCTGTTTGAGCACATGGGGCTTAAACCAAAAGAATGGAAGATATGGTCAATGTTGTTGTGTGAAGCATCTAAAGCAAATCATGTTGTGGTCCACCAGCAGACTGCGGAGCTGGCAGCAGAGTCAGATGGTGAGGAGGTTGGGGAGGAACATGGGCCAGTCCTGGAGTCTGGGGAAGGCTCGGACGAGGGCTCTATGATGGGGGCAGAGAGGGGGCCAGGGCCATCTGGGATTTACTGTATGTGCTGCCTCCGGAGCCTCCAGAGTCGGACATCAGCAAGGCAGAGGAACAGGGGAAGTCTGTTCCCAGTGCGTACCCGCGCAGAGCTGCCAGAAGCAGAAACAGTTAAGACAAAAGGGCGACTCAGGAGTAAGACATGTGAGCCTTTGTAGGAAGCAACTTTGTTCGTTCTGGTCGGTTTAAATTCTGAAGCTCCGTTTTGATTCTGTGCTTCATGTGACCTTGCAAAGCTAATTGGCAGTTAGGTCTTTGGCAATGTTTCAAGGGAGATAAAGGTGGGTGCTTATCAGCCTTATCCTGAAAGACTTTGGCAGACTTCTGTCAGACTCTTTACAAACTATTTGTGACTCATTACGGGCTGTGAATGAACATAATTCACAGCCATTGAAATAAAAAGATGGTTTCTGGGACTAAGTGTGAGCTTTGTACTGTCTCAGGAAGTCTAGGCCAGAACAAATCAACCCTGACTCTTCTTCGGAAGGACAGAGCCTGAAGCTGAAGCTCAAATATTTTGGCCAACAAATGAGAAGAAGTGGACTCCTTGGAGAAGACACTGATGTTGGGAAAGTGGGAGGCGAAAGGAGAAGGAGGCAGCAGAAGGATGAGATGGTTAGATGGTGTCTTTGACATGATGGACATGGGTTTGGGTGGACTTCAGGAGACAGTGGGAGGACAGAGGGGCTAGTATGGGCTCCTTGGAAAAGACCTTGATGGGAGCTGAAAGGGGAAGGGGATGGCAGAGGATGAGATGGTTAGATGGTGTCATCGACGTAATGAACATCAATTTGGGAAATCTCCAGAAGACACTGGAGGACAAAGGAGCCTGGCATGTTGTGGTCCATGGGTTATGAAGAGTCCAGGCACGACTTAGAGACTGAACAATAACAACATTGTTCCTATGAAGCAGTTCTTTGCCTAAGACAGTGATGGCTAACCTTTCCTGGACTGAGTGCCCAAAGCATGTGCACATGCCCAAACCCCCCAAATGCAATGCATGTGCAGCCCTCCGCATGTGGCCTGCCCCCTGTGCATGTGTGCATGCCCCCCCACGTCCCAACCCCCCACATCCCATCTGACCCCAGCACATGCACGGCAAAGACCCGAAGACCAGCTGGCCAGCGCGGCAGAGCTTAACTGGGCCGACGGCTGACGTGTCCACAGAGAGGGCGCTGCGTGCCACTTCTGACACGCGTGCCATAGGTTTGCCAAACTGGGCCTAAGATGTTTACTGTAAGGTTTGACAATTTTGCCCCTGTGTTGCAGTGTCTGCCTTCTGTAATAACACGCCCATCCCCTGCAGGGTTCAGATAACCTGGCTCTTGCTGTGTTTTCAATGAGTCTGGAAATCCTGCCTTTTTCTTTGCCCGGATTACGTCCGCCCACCTGGATTGGGTTACGTTTAGTCCATTTACGGTGCTCACTTGTTCTGCTCCTCACCATCACTTTTGATTCTTCAGAATGCAGGTGCCGTGGTGGTGTTTGTAAACTGTACGCTGCCAAGAGTTGCTGTTGAACTGGGCAGCCTCGGAAATGTAATAAAGGAATACGCCTTCCGTACGATTACACAAATCGGCATGTCGGCGTTTAAAAAAACAACAACTTTGGCAGGTGGAACCAGTGCTGTGGTTAACAGCGTTGGGCTTTAGAGAAGATCAGAGACTGTCTTTGATCACAGTCCTCCCTGGATGACTCGGGGCTGTTTCTCATCCTGGGAAGGAGGAGGCACTCCATGGATGGTGCCTTGAATCCCAGAGGAAAATATGGGCTGTGAATGCCATAATAAATAAACTATATGTATGCAGTTAAGTAAGTCTCACTTCTTTTGCTCATTTAAAGCGTCATCACTGTTCTCATCTAGAACAGTGATGACAAACCTTTTTGGTGCTGAATGCCCAAACCGGAACATCCATGCATGTGCGTGCGCTGGAAACCCAAAGATCAGCTTGCCGGTGTGTGTATGCCTGGTTTTTTGGCTGTTTTTTGGGCCATTTTTGCACCATCGGCAGTTGCTCTTCTGGTTTCCGGCACATCAGCTGGTCTTCACAAGCACCAGAGCGCTGAAAAATGGCCTGGAAATGGCCTGGAAAATGGCCCAGAAAACAGCCAGGAAAATAACCTGTTTGGGGGGCATTTTTGGTGCTGTTTTCAGGCCGTTTTCCAGCACTCCTGGCATGCGTGCCGTAAGTTCGCCATCACAGATCTAGAACCAGATGTATAGTCCAGCAAAGTTGAGTCTAATCCAGTAGTGGGTTTCAAAAAAATTTAGAACCTCTTCTGTAGGTGTGACCTGCTTTGTGGGAGTGGCTTGCCAGCCATGTGACTGGGTGGGCATGGCCAACTTGTAAAATGTGGTGAAACTCACTTAACAACGCTTAGCAACCAAAATGTTGGCTCAGAAACTCTGGCATTTGAAGTGTGCGAGTCTTAAAGCTGTCAGTTACAAGATCTTGTACCCCCTAGCCCTTTAGAAAAAAAAAAACCCAGGGGTGTTCAAACTTGACAGCTTTAAGACTTGTGGACTTCAACTCCCAGAATTCCTCCTCTCGCTCTTCATCTTGATGATGTGCGGACGGGCAGGGGGAGGGAGCTGGAACCGGTTCTAAACGGCACTGTAGATTTGTGGAACCTCTTCTATAGAAGAGGTTAGAACTGGCAGGAACCCACCCCTGGTCTAATCCCTTTGGTTTAGATCAGTGATCCTCAACCTTTCTGGCTTGGGAGATGGGGATAGTTTCCTGTGACTGGCAGATGGGCGCCTGCCCCCTCCCCCGCCCATTTGTTGAAGCAGAAAAAAAGATTTGCATGTGAGCACAAGCACCCTCTGCTCGCACAAGGGGAGCTTTGAGTGTTCATGCAGTCATCCGTTGTTTGCATGGTATTGGTATTGGGCCATGACCCAGGGGATGGGAACCGCTGCTCTAGATCCTTGCAGTAACCCGTTAAGAGTGTGAAAGCCTCAATAAATGCTTCCATTTCTGGGTTAGGATAGAGGTTGCCACCCAGTAATGGAAGAACTAGGCCCATAATGGCAAACCTATGGCACATGTGCCAGAAGTGGCGTGCAGAACCATCTCTCCAGGCACACCAGCTGTAACCCATTGCTCTTCCAGGTTCTGGCATGCCGGCTAGCTGATCTTCAGGTGCGCATGCGCGCCAGAAACTGGAAGATCAGATGGCCGGTGTGCATGCGCATGCTGGATGGCTGCTCTTCTGGTTTCCGGCATGCACGTACATGCGCACACACGTTCCCGTTTCAGCACTCAGTGCCAAAAAGGTTCACCAATGCTGGTATAAGTTCTCTTGCTTGAGCAGGGGGTTGGGCTAGAAGACCTCCAAGGTCCCTTCCAGCTCTAATTGTTTGGATGTGGAATCTGAATAGCTAATGTCTCACACAGCCCTACAGCAAAAGCACTTTAAATACTTCAGGAGACTCACCTATGAAATCTGAGAAACGTAGAGCGCTTGCTCAAATCGGGAAACTAAACAGAAAAACTGGGAGCAGGTCTGCGTGACCCGTCAAAACCACGCTCGACTAAACCGCGCCCGATTAAACCGCGTCGCTGACGTCATCAACAGGGCGACAACAGCCAGCGTGGAGAAAGAAGGACGCTTTAAATAGCGCTTTGAAAGCAAGCCGATTCAACTTAAGGTAAGGGTTAGGTTTAGGGTTAGGTTTAGGGTTAGGTTTAGGGTTAGGTTAAGGGTTAGGGTTAGGGTTAGGGTTAGGTTAAGGGTTAGGATTAGGTTTAGGGTTAGGTTAAGGGTTAGGTTTAGGGTTAGGTTTAGGGTTAGGTTAAGGGTTAGGTTTAGGGTTAGGTTTAGGGGGGTTAGGTTTAGGTTTAGGGGTTAATTTTAGGTTTAGGGTTTACAGCATGCTTCTGTCTCCGTGCTGTTGTCGCCCTGTTGATGACGTCAGCGACGCGGTTTAGTCAGACGCGGTTTAGTCGAGCGCGGTTTTATGGTGGAACCCAGGTCTGAATTCCAAACACACGTGGCCTGAAAAAAAATGTCCCACGTCAACAAGTTTTTCCTCCATTCACATTCTAGTTCAACAGACCATTTTCCTAAACCTCTTGCAACGAGAAAGGAAGCAAAATATCTTTTCATCACTTGTCTCCACATGGCAGGCCAATCATCTCTGACTCTTGGTTTATTTATTTGCATCCAGTGCTCCTTCCTCCTCCTGTTTTTTCCCCCACAACAATAACCCTATGAGGCGAGTTGGGCTGAGAGAGAAAGAGAGAGAGAGAGTTATTGTCCCACAGTCACCCAGTTGGCTCTCATGCCTAAGGCAGGACTAGAACTCATCGTCACCCTGTTTTCTAGTCTGGTGCTTTAACCGCCTGACCCAGCTGGCTCTTATGGCTTAGTTCAGTGATGGCGAATCTTTTTGGCACCAAGTGTTCAAACCGGAATGCGCCGGAGTGCTGGAAAGCCGAAGACCAGCTGGTCGGTGTGCCTGCACATGCCGTACACTGGTCTTTGGGTTTCTGGTGCACCCATGTGCGTCAGACAGTTGGTCTTAACATGCACCAGAGCACCAGAAACCTGAACACCAGCTGGCCAACATGCATGCTCCATCGGAAACCCAAAGACCAGGTAGCAACAGTGCACATGCCCACAGAGAGGGCTCTGTGTGCCACTTCTGGCATACCATAGGTTTGACAACACAGGGATACGGTTTCTGGCCTGAGCAGGGGATTGAACTAGAGGACGTCCAATGTCCCTTTCCAACTCTGTTATTTCCTTATCCTGTTATGTAATATGGAGGAAAAAGAAAGAGGCTTGAAGTCAACACTTAGAAGAGAAGGTTGTGGAAACACCAGCTAACACTGTTGTGTTGTGTTTATCCACACGTAGAACAGTTAGCCAGCACAGGGAGGGAGGAGGAAAAGAAAGGAGGCAATTGTTCATTTCTCAACAATTTGGGCTTGGTTGTCCTCTCCTTGCAACCTACATCAACAATCTGTCACATCAAGCCAGCTATCTCCCACGCAAGCAGACAGATCAGGGGCAAGGTCTCCCTTCCTGTCTGTGGCCAAAGGTTGGTCCTTATTTTCACTGCATTCAGCAGCCAGAATTCATTTCAAGACTTCCTCCGTGGAGGTCTGCTTATCTGCTCCTCACTCACCCAACCCATACATGGTGTGTGTGTGTGTGTGTGTGTGTGTGTGTTTAAACAGCCTTAACGGTCTGTCCTCTTGGAGATGTTTTTTTTTTCTCAAACACACGGAAATAAAATTAGGGGCATTTGCTTCATCCACTTGGAATCTTTTCGACGGTTAGATCCTGCGCCCAGATTTGCAGATAGAATAATTCTAGTTTTTAAGGTAGCCTCCGACTTGCAAGAGTTTGCTTAGTGAACAAAGTTAGAACAGCAATGAAAAAAGTGACTTATGACCATTTTTCATGCTTACAACCGTTACAGCATCCCCATGGACACAAGATCAAAATTCAGAGGCTTGGCAACGGACTCATATTTATGACGGTCCCAGGGGAATCACGTGATTCCCCTAACAACAAGCAAAATCAAGAGGGAAACTGGATTCGCTTAACAACCTTGTTTCTAATATAATAAGTGCAGTGATTCGTTTAACAACTGTAGCCAGAAAGGTTGTAAAATGAAGCAAAACCCACTTAACAATTGTCTCACTTAACAACAAAACAATTGGGCTCACTTGTAGTCATACTCAAGGACTACCTGTGTAGCATTTTGAAGCCCATCCACCTTTTCAAAATTTGGCAAGCTTGGATACAAGCCATGATAGGATAAAAAGGGGAAAAAATAGTATTTGAGTATTTCTTGTCCCAATGAGGAGGGGGTCAACCTATTCTCCAAAGCACTGGAGGGCAGGACAAGAAACAAGGGATGGAAACCACTAATAAAGGAGAAAAGCAACCTGGAATGAAGGAGGAACTTCCTAACAGTGAGGACTACTAACTGGTGGAACAGCTTGCCTCCAGAAGTTGTGGGTGCTCCATCAAAAAACGATGGATGGAAACTAATCAAGGACAGAAACAACTTAGAAATAAGGATAAATTTCTTGGTAAAACAATTAACCCGTGGAACAGTTTGCCTTGAGAAGTCGTGGGTGATCCATCACTGGAGGCTTTCAAGAAGAGATTGGACAACCATTTGTCAGAAATAATATAAGGTCTCCTGCTTGAGCATGGGGTTGGACTAGAAGACCTCCAAGGATCCCTTCTCACTCTTTTTTTTCCTGGTCTGCTTAGTTTGTGCCTTACTATCTGTAGCTTGGAGGGTATGCAAAACTCCAGCAACAAAATAATCCCACCTCTAATAATCCCACAGTGAGGACAATTAACCAGTGGAACTGCTTGCCACCAGAAATTCTGGGTGCTCCTTCACTGGAGGTTTTTAAGAAGAGACTGGACAGTCACTTCTCTGAGATGGTATAGGTTCTCCTATTTGAGCAGGGGACTGGGCTAGAAGACCTCCAAGGTCCCTTCCAGCTCTATCCTATTCTGTCTATTCTATGTTTCTGCATGCTCCGTAATCCTCATTCCTTACAGGAATTTAAAATTTTCTCCTTGATTCAAAAGTTCAACACAGTTGAATGGGACCTTACCAGATAATCCTCTGGATGTCATTGCAGGAATTTGGTATGTTTAATCAAGTGAAAAGAAGGACTAGGGGAGGCACGATAGCAGTGTTCCAATATTTGAGGGGCTACGCCAAAGAAGAGAGGGGTCAGCCTATTCTCCAAAGCGCAGAAGGCAAGACAAGAAGCAATGGATAGAAACTAATCAAGGAGAGAAACAACCTGGAACTAAAGATAAATTTTAGTTCGAACAATTAATCAGTGGAACAATTTGCCTCCAGAAGTTGTGGATGTTCCAACACTGGAGGTTTTTAAGAAGGGATTGGACAGCTATCGGTCTGAAATCATATAGGATTTCCTGATTGAGCAAGGGGTTGGACTAGAAGACCTTCAAAGTCCCTTCCCAGTCTGTCTTTCTGGTCTGCCTAGTTTGTGCCCTACTATTTGCAGCTTGGAGGGTACCCAAAATTCCAGCAACAAAACAATTCCACTTGACTTTCTTTGCAATAACTTCCAAATTAAAATGTAAGCATTAAAAGAACATGTTCATTCAAATTTGGGGGAGGGGGAAAAAGTCAGCGAATGTAAATCGGGAATTTGGAGCTTTGGGGAAAAGCTTTTTTCTTTTGCTGTCGAAAGCTAATCGGGAGCTCCTCAAAACAGATTGAGCCAAGATTCATTACAACCGGTTGATGGTGAAGGACGGTAAATCAAAATGACTCCGGACAGATGCAGCCTAAGCCTGGCTTTGGTTTGGAAGAGAGGCGCAGAAGCTTCCCCGAGACAAAAACTCTTCAAAAAAATCAAAGCCAGAAAAGAAAAGAAAAAAGCTGGGTGTGGGGGAGGGAATAAAGCTTGGTGCCCTATTTCGGCTTCTTTCCCTGCAGCTGCTCCAAGTTGCGCGAAGCGTTCAGAAGGCCCGCACAAACAAAACCCATCGCTTTGAAGCATCAGACCGGTTCCTATCTTTTGCAAGATTTGGCCAGCTGTCGAAAGCCATCCCCGGCTTTCACACGTGCCTGTGTGTTTGTAGGCGCACAAGGACACCGCTTCTAAAGGGTTAGCAAATCAGCTGTCCTGTGTGTAAATAACACTGCTAGCTAGTCCTTAGAGGAGATCAACCCTGACTGCTCTTTAGAACAGTGTTTCTCAACCTTGGCAACTTGAAGATGTCTGGACTTCAACTCCCAGAATTCCCCAGCCAGCGAATGCTGGCTGGGGAATTCTGGGAGTTGAAGTCCAGACATCTTCAAGTTGTCAAGGTTGAGAAACACTGCTTTAGAAGGCCAGATCCTGAAGAGGAAAGTCTGCTTTCCATACACCATATTACATCTTATCCACCACCATCCTGCCTCCTCGCCCTCTCTCCTCCTTCCTACCTCCTTCCTACCTTCTACCATCTCTCTCTTCTCTACTTCCCTTTCCTCTCTCCTCTTTCCACTCCTTCTCTCTCTCTCCTACTCTTTACCTCTCCTCTATTCCCTCTCTGCGGTCCTCTCTCTTCCTCCTCTCCTCTTCTTTTCTCTTCCATTCTCTCCACTTCTTACATGGTGTCAGTGTCCGAGCAAGCTCCATTTAATATTGATGGCATTGATAATTACACTCCAGTACATATCTTTCATATTAGTTTTAACATACATCCTCCTTTTAAGGGTATACATGTGTAACAATTCCAGTGTATGGCTGCGGAAGTTGGACCACAAGGAAGGTTGAGCGCCAAATAATGGAGGCCTTTGAACTCTGGTGCTGGAGAAGACTCCTGCAAGTCCCTTGGACTGCAAGGCAATCAAAGCGGTCAGTCCCAGAGGAGATCAACCCTGACTGCTCTTTACAAGGCCGGATCCTGAAGATGAAACTCAAATATTTTGGCCACCTAATGAGAAGGAAGGACTTACTGGAGAAGAGCCTCATGCTGAGAACGATTGAGGGCAAAAGAAGAAGGGGACGACAGAGAATGAGGTGGCTGAATGGAGTCACTGAAGCAGTCAGCCTGAGCTTAAATGGACTCCAGAGGATGGTAGAGGACAGGAAGGCCTGGAGGAACATTGTCCATGCGTTTGCAATGGGTCGGACATGACTTCACGACTAATAACAACAACAAGCTTTCAAAGCAGCCTCACAAGTCTTGTTTGAGTGATGTGGGAAGAAATATCCACCTGGTTCTGTTCCAAGCCAGGAGAAAGACAATGGAAACATGGAAGCTGATTGGAAAGATGGCTTATTGATGAAGCAGAGGCACATGGGTTTGTGAGTCTGGGCAGCTGAGCACATGGAGTTGAAAAAGAGGAGTATTTATACCTTCTCTTGGGCTTTGCACTTGACCCTCCTGTTCCTGTGCAAGAACATGTACTTTATTGGCTGTTGTAGGGGTCATAGCTGGCTCTGTAGGTTGTCTGAACTCCCAGGTTTGGTTGAAGTTTGGACTTCTGATGCAATGAAGGGGCGCTGGGCAATTTCTCTTGTAGCTGGTGGGCTAATCCTACCTTTGTTCAGACCTTGCTGCAGGGAACCTTTGCCTATGAATAGAGCTACCTAGATGCTTGGCTTCTTTCAATAAGCTTTTATCTCCTGAGTGCTGACATCTGCTGGGGGCTATTAAGAAAGACTTGAGGGCTGCTTTCTCCCTCTAAAAACATGTTTCTCAATTTCTCATCCAAGGAAATATAATAGTCTGTCTTTTTAAAAATATTTCTTAAAATATTTCATTCTTTTAGGAGAGAGGTAGGTGCTAACTTTCTACATTGTCAGAAGAGGAAGGGCTTCCTTTCACTAGTGGGATTCAAAAATTTTACTACTGATTCTGTGGGCGTGGCTTGGTGGGCATGGTATGGCTTGGTGGGTGTGGCAGGGGGAGGTTACTGTAAAATCTCCATTCCCTCCCCACTCCAGGGAAAGGATACTGCAAAATCCCCATTCCCTCCCCACTCCAGGGGAAGGATACTGCAAAATCTCCATTTCCTACCCATTCCAGGGGAAGGATACTGTAAAACCCCCATTCCCTCCCCACTCCAGGGGAAGGATACTGTAAAACCTCCATTCCTTCCCCATAGGGAAAGGATACTGCAAAATCTCCATTCCCACCCCACTCCAGGGGAAAGATACTGCAAATATTTCATTCTTTTAGGAGAGAGGTAGGTTTCTTCTGCTAACTTTCTACATTGTCAGAAGAGGAAGGGCTTCCTTTCACTAGTGGGATTCAAAATTTTTACTACTGATTCTGTGGGCGTGGCTTGGTGGGCATGGCATGGCTTAGTGGGTGTGGCAGGGGGAGGTTACTGTAAAATTTCCATTCCCTCCCCACTCCAGGGGAAGGATACTGTAAAACCTCCATTCCTTCCCCACTCCAGGGGAAGGATACTGCAAAGTTTCCATTCTCTCCCCATTCCAGGGGAAGGATACTGTAACATCTACATTCCCTCATCACTCTAGGGACGGATACTGCAAAATCCCCATTCCTTCCCGATCAGCTGGGACTCGGGAGGCAGAGAATAGATGGGGGCGGGGCCAGTCAGAGGTGGTATTTACCGGTTCTCCAAACTACTCAAAATTTCTGTTTCCGGTTCTCCAGAACTGCTCAGAACCTGCTGAATACCACCTCTGCTTCCTTTGCACTAACTTCCTCCTGAAAATACTTTTTCCAATGCTTTATTCAACCCTGGGAATTCATCTGGGATTTGAGTGGCTTCTTGAGATAACACACAAGTATTGACAGCACAGAAACCACAACAGCCTCTGGAATATTGCCATTTCATCTTCTTTTTCTGGTGTTCTTTTGGCGATAATGGATACAGGGAGCCCTCGACTTACCACCCCAGTTGAGACCAAAATGTCTGTGGCAAGGCAAGTCTGTCGTTAAGTGAGTTATGCTCCCATTCTATGACCTTTCCCACCACAGTCATTAAGAGAATCGCTGCAGTTGTTAAATGAATTAATCTTCCCCAATTTGTCTTGTCAGAAAGTCACCAAAGAGGATCCCACGACCCCGGGAAATGTTCATAAATTGAAGCCAGTTGCCAAGTGTCCAAATTTTGATCGAGTGTTCATGGGGATGCTGCAACCGTCATAAATGCAAAAAATGGTTGTACTTTTTTCAGTGCCGTTGTCATTTTGAACTGTCACTAAATGAATGGTTATAAATCGAGGACTACCTGTACTGGATAGCCAGAACTTTGAGTCAATTCAATTCACTTTATTATAGTCATAACCAGAGAACAGAACAATTAAAAACACTTGGTAGATATACAATTAAAAATTCTAGAATAAAATAATAAATAACAGATAAAATCTATGATAAAATCCAGTCTGTCGGACTGGACTGGACTGGACTGGACTGGACTGGAGTAGAGTAGAGTAGAGTAGAGTAGAGTAGAGTAGAGTAGAGTAGAGTAGAGTAGAGTAGAGTAGAGTTGGAAGGGACCTTGGGGGTCTTCTACTCCAACCCGCTGCTCAAGCAGGAAACCCTATACCATTTCAGACAAGCTGATGTCCAATTCTCTTCTTAAAAACTTCCAGTGTTGGAGCATTTAGAACTTCTGGAGGCAAGTTGTTGCACTGATTAATTGTTCTAACTTTCAAGAAATTTCTCCTTATTTCTAGGTTGCTTCTCTTCTTGATTAGTTTCCATCCATTGCTTCTTGTCCTGTCTTTTGGTGCTTGGGAAAATAGGCTGACCTCCCTCTTCTTTGGGAAGGGTCTCAACTCTGCCCACCCTATTCTTAGATTTTTCAACCAAAGCTCTCTACTTGAGAACCACAACCATGGAAAGGCATAGAGAGTCAGAATTTGTGTGAATGCCTTTTTGGCAGAGGTTTGCTAAGCCTCCTTGTTCTGGAGTATTTTGAATCACCCTGTGGCTAGCTCTGAGACTATGTTTGTGTCAACTCAAAGAGATTCCTGCCTTTGATATATATCTGGGAAGCTCTGCAGAAATCCACCTTAATGAGCTGCTTCATCTTGATAGAGCATTGATTTGACACTTTCCAGCAGAGCGTTGATGTGATACTTTCTGGGGATGCTTTGATATGTTTTGCAGTTGTGTTGTCTGCATTTCTTTGTCAGTTGATAGGGGGAAGGGGGATGTTTATCATCCCTGATTGGTGTTAATTCTGATATTTGCAGTTTTGTTCCATAAGCTTGATAGCTCAAAATAAGGAAAAGGTTCTTGATCATCATTTTTCAAAAGAGAAATACCCAAACCTCCTTCAAGGAAAGCTTGACACCTTCACAGACGTGTGTGTGTGTTGTGTTCAGTTTCAGTTCAGTTTCAGTTTATTTTATTTGTATGCTGCCCTTTTCCCCCGAAGGAGGACTCAGGGCGGCTCACAACTCGAACCGGGGAAGGGGGATACAGACAAAAATTTAAAAAACAAACATAACAATATATAATTTAAAACTCACAACAGTCCTACCATTCGAGACGGGAGCAACAGCTCTTTAGCCCCAGGCCTATCAGAACAGCCAGGTTTTGAGGGCTTTGCGGAAGGCCTGGAGGGTGGTGAGGGTTCGAATCTCCACGGGGAGTTCGTTCCAGAGGGTCGGAGCAGCCACAGAGAAGGCTCTCCTCCGGGTAGTTGTCAGTCGACACTGGCCGGCGGATGGAATTCGGAGGAGGCCTAATCTGTGGGATCTAATCGGTGTATTTGTGTATGTGTGAAATCAATTTTAAAGGTCCTTTCTGTTTCGTTCTCCCCTCTTTTCGATACAGAGGACATACATTTTCACCTTCCTTCTGAGTTCCCGTGTCTTCATTCATCCTCATGAGCTCCTGGCTAAAGTTGGAGACCTCTGCCTGAAGCAGAAACAGCAGCTGGAGACCGGGGTTGAAGCAGACAAGGTAAGCGAACGATCAAGTGGTTTCCTGCATTTTCTTTCCTTCTGCAGTGACATCTACGTCACTAATGGACAAACAGGCCCTTCACCCAGTGGCATGAGTTAATGAGCTCAATGCTGGACTATAGAGGTCTTTTATGCCCTATATTTGTATATAATGATTGGAACTTCCTTACCTATTGTACTTTTTAGGCTAGTGTAATGTTACTTTTTTGTATAAGAGTTGAATAAAACCTGTTGGGAAACTGGAATAAGATAGTTTCTGGGCTAGGACCCTGCCTACTGCAGGGTCCTTGGTGCTCTCTGAGCTTGGTGGTTTTCTTGCAGATGTTTCATTACCAAACTAGGTAACATCATAAGCACTAGGGGTTCTGGTTAGCTAGCACTGCTAGCACTGGTGATGTTACCTAGTTTGGTAATGAAACATCTGCAAGAAAACCAGCAAGGTCATAGAGCAACAAGGACCCTGTACTTCAACCCTGAGTTACAAATGTTCTCTTCTAGCTTGTTTACTGTTTCAGGTGTCAATTTGCGGTATCAGGAGCAACACAATTCTGCCCAAATTACCAGACAAAGTCTCTCTCAGTTTCCTTCTGCAGGTCAATACACAATGAATTTGGATATTCTTTGACATAAGCATGAATTATTCAGGAACTGGAAGAGGCAAATTTGGCTTCTGAAATACTCCTGAATCCACTGCAATTAGCAAACAAAAACCTGGGATGACTTTTCCGGTGGCAATCAATATTAAAAGCCATGCACCCAAAATGTTTAAACGGGGCTGTGGAATTGTTAAATTCTATCTCCAAGAATTTAGCTCCTCCTTGCTGGACTAACTCCAGATATTCAAAGTAGAATATGCCACAGCTTAAAGTGCTTGCGTCTCTTCCTAGGTTTGGGCACCCTTTGGAAAAGGTGTGACTGCTTTCAGATGTTACTTTCACACTGCTGTTTAAGTCATGCTCCAGAAGCACATCCTGAAGCAAAGAACTGCAGAGATAGAATGTAGAGTATTTGGAGGCTCAAATGATCCATTTGGACACATTCACATTTCTTCTCGGACTTAACATTATGCCTGAACTGATCCAAACTGGCTGAATCCCACTCCTGGTTTTATGTGCTGCCCACATCCCGTGGGTGAGGCTTTGCTTGTTTCCATGGCCCTGTTTCTAAATAGTTTTTTATTTTCCATTTACATAACATATAATCACATGTATACTATTACATAGCCAATATCATATTGTACTAATTAATAATTACATCAGTTCATCTTGCCATCAACTCCCGGGAAAGAAAGAAAAAAACTATAAAAGATGGAAACCAATTATTGGCTCTTCTGCTCTCCATACACCACTTTCTTCTGCCTCTCTCCTCCCCCTCCTTACCTCCTTTCTTCCCTCCATCATCCTTTTCTACTCTACTTCCCCTTCCTTTCTCCTTCTCCTCTCTCCTCTTTCCACTCCTCCTTATTCCCCTCATCTTCCCCCCCTTACCCTCTCTCCTATACCTCTCTTCCTATCTTTCTTCTCTCCTCTGCTTCCCACTCTTCCTCTCATTCACTTGGTGTATTTCAGCTTCTGAGCAAATTCCATTCTATATTGTTGGTATTTATACTTCTATATCCATATACTTAACATATCTTAGTTTTAAAAATAAATAAATAAAAGAAGACAGTATACATGTACAATCATATTACTTTAAAATCTAACGCCCCTCGTCAAGCCTAATATACTTCCCACCCTCCCCCCAACCCCCCCCCCCCAAACCTTCCCTTCCCTAACTTCCCAGAACTCATACACGGTATAAATCTTTAACAAAAACAGTCTAAAATATATTTGAAAAAGAATAGGAAATTGATAACATATTTAAATTGAACTTAGCTCCTCCTTGCTGGACTAACTTTAAACAATTTATATCATTCCTGATCTTAATCATAAGCTATCTGGAATTTCTTAGTCCCATATTTATTTTGAATATAATTAATCCATTTTTTCCAGTCTCGTTTATATCTCTCATTTGAGTAGTCAATGGTCCTGTTTTCTAGCATGCCACTGCCTGGTGCAGTCCACAGACTGGGGTTGGGGATCCCTTCCTTAAGGGATTACAATAAAGCTGTGATGGCGCAGTGGTTATAATGCAGTATTGCAGGCTAATTCTGCCGACTGCCAGTAGTTCGATTCTCACCAGGCTCAAGGTTGACTCAGCCTTCCATCCTTCCAAAGTCGGTAAAATAAAGACCCAGATTGTTGGGGGCAATGTGCTGAAATTGTAAACCACTTAGAGAGAGCTGTAAAAGCTCTGTGAAGTGTTATATAAGTCTAAGTGCTATTGTTATTGCTATTGCTAATAGTTAGATCAGTGCTGGCCCTTTGATGAAAAAGTCAAATTTGTAAACTGGAAAAGAAAGAGTTGTGTATTCTGTCCTTGAATACCTAGAAAGACTATGAAATAAACTCTGGTATAATGCATGTTTATAATAAATTGAAAGTTTCACCTTAATAAGCTAAGAAAGATGGGTTCTACTTAGTAAGTCAATGGAAGACCACCATGTCTTTCTTGGTCTGTTAAGGAAATTTGAAAACCTCATGGAAGCAATAATGAAACTATTCCATATTGTTGCTAAGAAAATGTCTCGTGCTCAACTCAAAGGAGATTAACATTTCAACTAGACTCAACTGCAGTAGCAATAGCACTTAAGACTTATATACTGCTTCACAGTTCTTTACAGCCCTCTCTAAGCAGTTTACAGAGTTAGCCTATTTACCCCCAACAATCTGGGTCCTCATTTTACCCACTTCAGAAGGATGGAAGGCTGAGTCAACCTTGAGCCTGGTGAGAATCGAACTGCCGAACTGCAGCTAGCAGTCAGCTGAAGTAGCCTGCAGTACTGCACTCTAACCACTGCACCACCTCTGTAAACTGCTTAGAGAGGTCTGTCAAGCACTATGAAGCAGTATATAAGTCTAAGTGCTATTGCTATTAGAGCAATGTTTTTATTTCCGTTTCGATGTGCTTTCCAAGAGGGAATTAGAAATAAAGAAGCTTGGCAAAGACACAGCAAGAAGAAATTTGGAGGATAAGATTTCATTAACTTGTAAGGGGGGGGGAGGGAAAACCTATTTTAACAGAGCTTAGCTTAACAGAGGCATTCGGTGTCTCTTGCTATTGAGACTCTGAATGTTCCTACTGAAACATTGGAATGGGATATAGAAACTTGCCTTGCATTTCTCTCAGCTCCTCCAGTTGATAAATAGAAAAGTCGAACTTTTAAATGTCTACGGAGATTCTCAGTCATACAGGTTCTAGTCGTCCCAAAGGTGCTTTTTCAGGGGACCCTGAGAGGACACAGACAAACCTCCCGCTGGCCTCAATGACTCTCTAAAAGAACACAAATGCCCAGCGGTCTGCCAGGAGTATAAACCCTTCCATTCCCCACCATCCAGTCAGACCTGAAGAAGCTTTTTGGATGAGAAGCGAAACATCTTCAAGGAAAAACAAAGCAAGTCCAATTGCCTCTTGGGGGGGAGAAAAGTACCTTTGGATTCAACTTTTAAAATATACGTGTTTTAATCAACAGTGCCATGGTTTTTCTTTCAATCCAAATTTTGAAAATAATTTTAAAAATGGTAAGGTAAGGATATCAATCAAAAGGGACCACACTGCTGTTCTGATTGAGGCTTCCTGAGAGCATGAGACAAACTCCTTGTCCCGATACAAACCATTTTATTAATTTACTGTGAATTCTGCTTATTCGCATCCAGCAAAATCTTTCAAGGGAGGATTTACAGTCACAAACCTTATCTGGCTTGGAGAGCTGCCAGGTCGATATCTGCAGAACTTGGCAAGGAATCTCGGAGAGTCACGAACCAATTAAACGAGCTAATTGTCTCCTGCAAACTCCACTCCTCTTTTGCTCCTCTTTTATTTTCTCTGAGAGGGGCCATTTATCGTCCACCTGTGCGCACACTGGGAACAGGCTCCAGCTGTTTGTCTGCCTCACTGACTTTGAAGGCAGCTGATAATTGGCATATCGCTCTGGCCCCCTTTCTGCCTCCGGCGCAGAACCCTCCTCAGAGCCTTCCCCAGACTCCAGGACTGGCCCATGTTTCTCCCTAACCTCCTCACTGTCCGAATCTTCTGGCGGGCCACAACAGATGCAAAAGAGGGAAGATTTACCCACACACCTTGCACAGCGATAAAATATTGGCAGAAACACTGTATGAAAATCAAAGCTGCTCGATGGTGTGTAAGTAGAAACATTGGCAGGAAAACTCCGTGTTGCTGTTGCGTGCTAAACTATTTGCCATTCCCACGTGAGCTCCACCAGTGACTAGCAAAATCTCAAAAGAAACTGTTCCAAATCATAAGCTGGCAGATTAAAAGCAAACTTTAGCGCTGCTTAGATCAACCTGGGAGGCTTGACGAGACAAGTAGACATCTCAAATCCCCAGTTTTATTACGTCTTCAGTGGGTTGTGAACTCTGCCAAGGATGGCTAAGCAGCAAACAACAGGAAACCCATCTGAGGTTCAGAAAACAATCCTTATATAATAATAAGTTAGGATCGACACGGCTGCTGAAAAAGTAGAACATTAAAACATATGTGACTACAGTAAGTTGTGCATATACGACTTACGACAGTTTTGTTCGGTGATCATTTGAAGTTACAGTGGCATTGAAAAACAGGGAATTACAGCCCTTTTTCATTACATATGACCACTGCAATCACATGATGTTCATGTGATCAGAATTTGGACACAACTAGTTCATATTTATGAAGGTTGCAAAGTCCTGGGGTCACCTGATTCCCCTTTGGCAATAAACAAAGTCACTGGGGAAGCCAGATTCAATTAACAACCATGTGACTAACTTTACAACTGCAGTGATTCTCTTAACAACTGTGGGCAAGAAAGGTTTGTAAAATGGGGCAAAACCTGCTTAGCAAGAGTTTTACTTAGCAGTGGAAATTTTGGGCTCGTTTGTGGTCATGCGTCAAGCACTACCCGTAGTAGCTAGGTTACACATATCCCAGACCTGTGATGTTGAACCTATGGCAATGCAGCTGCCCTCTCTAATGGCATGCGAGCCGTTGCCCCGGTTCAGCTCTGCCACGCATGTGTGCATGCCTCCCATCAGCCAGCAGGTATTTGGATCTCTGCCACGCATGTGGGGGGATGGGGCATACAGGGGGGGTTGCAGGCGCATGCCCAGGGGGGGCAGGTGCATCCAGGGGGGTCACACACACAGGCATGGGGGGGGTTGCAAGGGGGGGATGCTTGCATGTGCAGGGGGCACGGGGCATGCACAGGGCAGGGTGCATGCGCAAGGGACATGCATGCATTGCATTTGGAGGGTTTGGATGTGCGAACGCGCTCCGGAAAAGGTTAGCCATCACTGTCCCAGACAGTTAACAGGGAACAATTTCCTTAGTATGTTCACTTTGTTCTGTTTGTTATACATAAACAACATTGCTTCAAAACATGTCCTTATGCAACACGCCGATGTGTTACAAAATCTGGAACAAGCATCTGACTTGTTCTTAAATGTCAAATCCCAGTTAAGAGTTTGATCTGTTTCAAGGCAACATCTCCCGTCATGTTTACTCTGGGTCTGAAGCGATTTTACAAACGCACAGAGCTAGCTACGACTTTCATATCCATCTACCAGTATTATATGCGGGGAGGAGTACATGTTTCAGGCAACAGCTCCTTGAACTGAGCTGGATTCTACAGACAGATCTGTGATGTTTTCCTGGGAACAATATCGGTTGCTCTTGTTTTGTTCTAGGGTCCTTTTTATTTACTTCCACGTACCCAGTTTTGTGGATCTTCATCCGATCCCTAACCAACTCTGATTCTGCAGAGATTTTTTTGAGTTCAACCAAAATAATAAATGCTGCCTGTGTTAGTAGAGTGAAAGAAAGTGAAGGATCTGTTTAAATTCGATCCCTGGAAATTCAGGAGAAGAAGAAAAAAAGGGATTGGACCATATTCTACCACCTCTCCTTCCTGACCACTTTGTAAGCCTATGAAGTCCTCAATATCCAACTTGATGTTCCTTCTCTATGTTCCTTCTGCTTCAGCAAAGAGACCTAGAGCTTTTGGGAGCGTTTGAAGAAGTTTCAAGTCCAGTCTTTTGTCGAGGATGATGATGATGATGATGATGATGATGATGATGATGATGATGATGATGATGATGATGATGATGATGATTCAGTTAAGTGCTTGAGCAGGGGGCTGGACTAGAAGACCTCCAAGGTCCCTCCCAGCTCTATTCCGATTGATTGAACGATGATGGTGTCATCCAAAATCAAAAGTGTTGGGTGCCACAAGAAGGAAAGTGGAACAAAGTCATTGAAGCCATTCGCTTAGGATGAAAGGAATGTTAGGATGACCCTGTTACCTGAGAAATTGTTTGAAATTTTTCAGAGTTCAATTTGGACATTTATAAATGAGATCCCCAATTCTCCTGTGTCTTAGCAGGAGACAAGTAACCTAGTTGAGAACACCATGCTTGGAGTGTCTTAAGAACTTCACAGTAGCAGTTCCTTCCATGTTGTTGCCAGAACACACAACAGAAGTCTCCACAAAGGACAAAAATCTGAGCTAAATTCAGAGTCTCATTCAAAAAACAACAACCCAACCTTTTCATGTGATAAGACTCAATGAAGAATTTCTGGAATTATTCTTATTATTATTCTAAATTTATCAGACTTGAACATTCTGATTCTACAAAAAACCACCCTATTTGGAACAGCTTATATCCTCTGATGTTACCTTAACAGTTCCTAGGTCCTTGGTTAGGACTCGAATTGTTGAGCTACCAACCAGCCTCAAAGGCTGTGAATCTCACCAAAGATTTAATAATAATGATAAAAATAATAATGTGATTATTATTGATTATGTGAACCAAAGTACAGAAAAATTGCTACATGCTGTGAAACGGAGAACAGTATAAAAACAACAGAAACAAAGGCAGAATATAAGGAAAAACAGCTGGATGACAAGATTAAATAGATGGAAAACCAAAGCTTTGCATGGACAGCACTTGAAAAACATTGAAGGAAAATGTGATGACAACTCGACATGGACATGACTTAAGACATGGGAACCATCAAGAAAGAAACAGAAGGTTTAATACTGGCTGCTCAAGAACAAGCACTACAAACTAATGCCATGAAAGCGAAGATACAAAAATCCACCGACAAACCAAACTGCCAACTTTGCAACAACAAAGTTAAAACTGTTTCACATTTAATAAGTGAATGCAGCAAAATTGCACAAACTGATTACAAAGCTAGACATGACCAAGTTGCTAAATCAATCCACTGATCATCATGTAAAAAATACAACTTACCTGTATCTAAAAAGTCATGGGAACATAAAGTAGAAAAAGTTATTGAAAATTAAAAGGTGAAGATCTTGTGGGACTTTTGAATACAAGCGGATAGTCATTTGGAACACAACACGCCAGATGTCACAGTTGTCGAAAACCAAAACGTACAATTTATTGATATCGCGGTATCAGGAGATGCCAGTGTTGAAGAAAAAGAACTGGAAAAAAATCACAAAATATCACGACCTGGCCATCAAAACTACCCAATTATGGATGAAGCATGTAACAGTGATACCCATTGTCATTGGGGCACTTGGTAACCATGTCCAAGAATTTTATAAGATACATCAACAAATTGCAGCTTCCTGCAATAACACCAGTGGAACTGCAAAAAACTGCGCTACTCGGAACATCATATATTTTAAGAAGGTACTTGGTTGATACCTAGGACACTGGCAGCAACCTGTGTCAACCAACAGCAGCAGTCAATGGTATTTGTGATGCATTTTTTAATGTTCAGTTGACTGAGTTTCATGTTTAATGAATAAAGTAAGTAACAACAACAACAAAAATAAAAATCACTGCACAGTAGCCAGATGTTCAGATTGGATTGGGCATTTTTGTCTACCTATCAAGTCCTTAGCAAGGACCTGGGATAGGCAAATCTAGATGTTTGATGGTGTTACAGATATCGTCTCAGGATGGAAGCAGTTCCAAGTAAAGCTGCCTTCTGCAACTGACTGATGGCAAATTTGTCAATGCCTGTGGTGTTCTAGTGATGCTCCAGTTGTTTTTTGATTGCACCCAAGGCGCCTATTACTATTGGTACTACCCTTGCTTGCCTTTGCCATAGTCGTTCTATTTCTTTTTGTAGGTCTTTTTATTTTGTTATCTTCTCCAGTTCTTTCTCTTCTCTTCTGCTGTCTCCAGGTATGGCCACATCCACTATCCAGACTTTTTTGTATTTCTTATCGACAACTATTAAGTCCGGGGTGTTATGTGGCAGGTGCCTGTCTGTCTGGATTCTGAAGTCCCAGAACAATTGAACTTCTTCCTTTTCTACGACATTCTCTATTTTATGGTCCTACCAGTTCTTGCTTATAGGCAAATGATATTTCTTCAGATCTTCCAATGCACCATTGTTGCTACTTTGTCATGCTGCTGCTTATAAGTTTGTGTGACCTTTTTTTTTTTCATAAAGTTTTTATTTTATTTTACAGTATGCAATCTTCTTGCAGCAGCTTACCAGGTGGTCCACTGTTTTTTCGGCTTCTTTGTGTAGGCGGCACTTACTGTCTGTTGTTGTAAATTATTATTATTATTATTATTATTATCACAATTGTATCACAGCGGCCAGTTGTTTTGCTGGATTTGGCATTGATTACTAGTCGGGCCCCATCCAG
The DNA here is from genome assembly GCF_051295495.1 of Thamnophis sirtalis. Taxonomy (NCBI): domain Eukaryota; kingdom Metazoa; phylum Chordata; class Lepidosauria; order Squamata; family Natricidae; genus Thamnophis; species Thamnophis sirtalis. The sequence continues at coordinate 30,432,277 of NW_028261395.1, forward strand.
GGGCCTAGGACGTCATAACATATTTTCATAATATGCGTGCGGATCCAAGTAGTGCGGCTTTTTGCATTTGACTGATGGTGATTTTGTCAATTTTTAACTGTTTTAAATGTAATTTCAGTGCTTTTGGAATAGCACCCAGTGTGCCAATTACCACTGGAATTACCACTGCTGGTTTGTGCCATAATCTTTGAGTTTTGATTTTTAAATCCTGGTATTTTGTGATTTTTTCATGTTCCTTCTCGTCAACCCTGCTATCACCTAGTATTGCGATGTTTTTAATTATTATTATTATTATACAATTGTATCACAGCGGCATTGGTTACCAGGGGCCTAGGACGTCGTAACATATTTTTGTAATATGCGTGCAGATCCAAGCTGTGCGGCTTTTTGCATTTGACTGATGGTGATTTTGTCAATTTTTAACTGTTTTAAATGTAATTCCAGTGCTTTTGGAATAGCACCCAGTGTGCCAATTACCACTGGAATTACCACTGCTGGTTTGTGCCATAATCATTGAATTTCAATTTTTAAGTCCTGGTATTTCGCAATTTTTTCATGTTCCTTCTCATTCATCATCATCATCATCATTATTATTATTATTATTATTATTATTACAGAAGCCCAACTTAAACTGAGCATTCTCTTGTAGAGGAAATTCTAAAAAAAATACACCTTCCTTTTTCTTCTAAAGGGAATTGGACTAATTTGGCATCTGTAAGACTCTCTCAATTCCCAAGCAAGGGTGCACAGCACAGAAGGAATAACTCATTTTCCTTCCTCTTTAGAAAGAGGGAGAAACAGTCATGAACTTTTTAGCTGATATGATTAGAAGGGTGAACAAAGGAAGTCTCTGCTTCTCACCGCTTCGTTCAAAGAAATCCCTCTAGTTGCTCCCAGAACAAGCATTTAAGCATTTCCCTTCCTTGAGAACTAGCTTCCAAATTAAAACCCAGCCATCCATGCTAATATAAAGAAACAGGATGAGGTTTATGACAACAATGGGCACCAGAAGCAAATGAACAATATGCCTTGCAACCAAGAGGGGACCAAAAAGTCCCCACCCTCCAGGACCCAGTTGACTGACTCAATAAGGAAGCATATTTCCAACTCTCTCCAACAATGCCACGTTGAAATCTGATCATCTTTGAATTCAAGCTAACGTCCAATTAAGTTGGAGGAACCATTTCTCTACGAATTGGATAATTCTAGGAAGAGTTGTGCATTTTTCTTCTTTTCAAGAAGTTCTTCCATCCCACCTTGGTCAACCATTGAGTGGTGTGTGCTAGGGTGGTCCATTCACAGGAATGGCGCTGTCCAGAAAGTCAAGGTGGAGGTTGCAACCATTGCAAAGTCACACATCTTGTTGTGTTATCTCCTGGAAATAAAGGGACCAGGCTTTGATTATACAGCTGTAGCTATCCTGACTTTTTTTTTTACCCTTCCCATGGATGTCCCTGGACTGGGGGCCCTATTCCTGACAGTTAGAACAATTAATCAGTGGGACAACTTGCCTCCAGAAGTTGTGGGTTCTCCAACACTGGAAGTTTTTAAGAAGAGATTGAACAACCATTTGTCTGAAATGATATAGAGATTCCTGCCTGAGCAAGAGGTTGGACTAGTAGACCTCCAAGGTCCCTTCCAACTCTGCTAATTCTATTCTAATCTCTCTCTATCTCTCTCTATCTCTACTCTGTTCTGTGATCTATTCTATTCTATTCCATTCCATTCTATCTCTACTCTGTTCTGCGTTCTATTCTGTTCTGTTCTACTCTACTCTATTCTGTAATGAAATTAAGACAAAAAATAATTTGATTTGATCTCATTGGCGTATATACTTAATTCATTATTAATTCGCACGATTGACCTCAAGTCATATGCATTTAATAATCTTCTCGCCCTTCTCCATATTAAAAACCCGAATCCCACTGCAAATTCTAAAGATGTGGAAGGAACACAACCCACTTTGTCGAGGGATGATATGACCAGTGCCTTTTGTTCTCATGTATAAAAACTGCACAGATATGCCCCCATTTGGAAATGCTGAAAACTCTCACCCACTTTAAAATGCAGGCACTAGCCTGATATTTATACTGGTTTTAGAGGCGTTGAAAAACTTCAAGCTAAGAGAGCCTGAAGGATCCTTTTTCGTAAGAGTGTAAAATAGCACTTAGATTTACTAGTGTTTTTCACCAGGAGCCTTCCAAATTGCCATGTCCAATTCATTTCATGTTTCTTTGAGCTGCTGCCTCTTCTTTTAACTCAGGGTGTTGGGAGTGTGCTGGGATAAGCATTTATGCATACCTGTAATCTTTCTAAGGGACGCGGTGACTAAGACTCTGAGCATGTGGATCAGAAAGGTCAGCAGTTCGACGGTTCAAATCCCTAGTGCCACATAACAGAGTGAGCTCCCATTACTTGCCCCAGCTTCTGCCAACCTAGCAGTTCGAAAGCATGTAAAAATGCAAGTAGAAAAATAGGAACCACCTTGGGTGGGAAGGTAATAGTATTCTGTGCGCCTTCTGCATTTAGTCATGTCAGCCACATGACCACGGAGACGTCTTCAGACAGTGCTGGCTCTTCGGCTTTGAAATGGAGATGAGCACCACCCCCTAGAGTCGGGAACAGCTAGCATGTATGTGCGAGGGGAACCTTTTCCTTTTCCTTATAATCTTTCTCTTTATAAACAAATTTCAAAATCAAGCCGATTTAGAAGACCAGCTTAGGTCTAACATAATGCAGCATACAGAATGTTATTTCAGAACGTTCCATAACCAAATGGGAAGGGACCTTGGAGGTCTTCTAGCCCAACCCACTGGTCAAGCAGGAGAACTGAACAAATGGCTATCCAAACTCTTCTTAAAAGCCTCCATTCATGGACCACCCACAACTTCTGGAAGTAAAGCATAAACAAATAGAAATTTATCTTTTCCTTCGTTTTAATTCTCCCTTTTTCTAACTGATGGTTCAAAATTTGGTGTCAGGAACCAAATGAATTTGTTCAAATGAGTACACGTTTATTCCATGCTAGTTCTCTATAAGAATCTGAACTACTAACAATCAAACTAAATTGACAGTAGGTAAGAGTCAATGGAATTCAAGGAGGTCTGGACTTAAAACTTTTGTGGGCATAAAGGGACTTGAGCAGAGGTGAGATTCAGCCAGTTCAGACTGGTTTGGGCAAACCAGTAGTGCTGATGATCAGTTGACCCCGCCCTATCCTGTCCTATATTTCCTTCTTTCTGACTCAGCTGATTTGCACAGCACCGCTGATTTCCACGCCTCCACTATTCTGCTTACTGGGGCCGCCTTAGAACAGTGGTTTCCAACCTTGGCAACTTTAAGACTTGTGGACTTCAACTCCCAGAGTTCCTCAGCCAGCTTTGCGCTAGGCAACCGTGCACAGCGCACGCTCACCGCACCGATTGTTAAACCGCTCGCATCCCACCACTGGTCTCGAGGCTGATGATGCATTTGACCCCTCCCTCACTCTCACCCTGGTCATCTCCTACATTTGGCACCGAACAGCATCCCCAAATTCAGAGTTAGGAAGATTTTTGATACACTGCTTAACAAACCCCCCTCTTCTCATTTAGGGGAAGCTCAAGGCCTTTGCAGCGAAGATAATCCAGCTTCTGAAAGAATGGACTGAAACGTTTCCGTATGACTTCCAGGATGAGAAATCTATGACGGAGCTAAAGGAAATTGCTCACCGAATCACCCAGTGTGATGAGGTAAGGAAGAAAAAAAATGAGTGGTGGGAAGAAGAAGAAAAAAATGCTCACTGTTAACCAACCCATGTATTAACTTGTCAAGGGGAAAATATTTATTGGTAGTGGTAGATTTATGTCTTAGGCAGCACTGAGACAGACGGACTGTTGACTGTTGTTCTATTTAGCCCTATGCAGTTGGGACGTGGAACACTTTGGATCTGAAGGATCTTTTAGTGCACATGCATGTTTTCCAAAACATTTTCCTCTTTCAAAGCCCAGCAAAGATTTAGCAAAACTAGGAGAAGAGGTTTAACATTTAGAGCTGTGGTGGTGCAATGATTAGAATGAAGATTGTTGAGGGGCAAGAAGCTGACTCCATAAACCACTTAGAGATGGCTGTAAAGCACTGTGAAGCGGTATATAAGTCTAAGTGCTATTGCTATTGACTCAGGCTTCCATCCTTCTGAGGTGGTAAAATGAGGACCCAGATTGTTGGGGGCAATAGGCTGATTCTGTAAACTGCTTAGAGAGGGCTGTAAAAGCACTATGAAGCGGTATATAAGTCTAAGGCCTATTGCTATTGGTCCTTCCTTCCTTCCTTCCTTCCTTCCTTCCTTCCTTCCTTCCTTCTTTCCTTCCTTCCTTCCTTCCTTCCCCAGTGGTTAGAATGCAGTATTGTAGACTAACTGTGCCCATTGCCAGGAGTTCAATCCTGATCAGCTCAAGGTTGACTCAGCCTTCCATCCTTCTGAGGGTGATAAAATTAGGACCCAGATTGTTGGGGGCAATAGGCTGACTCTGTAAACTGCTTGGAGAGGCTGTAAAAGCACTGTGAAGCAGTATAAAAATCTAAGTGCTATTGCTTTCTTCCTTCCTTCTGTCCATCCTTCTGTCCGTCTTTCTTTCCTTCCTTCCTTCCTTCCTTCCTTCCTTCCTTCCTTCCTTCCTTCCTTCCTTCCTTCCCAGCAGTTAGAATGCAATACCCAGATCATTGGGGGCAAAAGGCTGACTCTGTAAACCTCTTAGAGAGGACTGTGAAGCACTGTGAGAGCGGTATATAAATCTAAGTGCTATTGCTATTGCTGTTTAAACCCCTCCGTCTTTTCAAGAATGCTTTATTGCAGAGCTAAACTTTTTTTTTTTAAACCAATGCGTTGAATCAGCTGCCAAAATAGTATCATGTGTTGCTCTTGATAGCCACAATTATTTATTGGTTGTGGGAATACATCCCAACCTTGTGATTTGATTGCTGCCTATTCTTCCATTCCTTTCTGGAAATGGAAACAGCCTCCTCATTTTGCTATCTATCATTGCTGTTGTGGTGTTTGCTCACTTCCAAGACAGGAGCTTGAATGGATCGTAAGAATTTATAGATCCTTAATCTTCCCTTCCTAGGAGACATTAGGCAAAGAAGACGCCAGAAATGGGATAAACACAACAGACAGAATTCAAAACAACTACACTACTGTTAGGAAGGCACTAGTGTAAGATTTTGCCAGCAGTGTTTTTCTGCACACTTATTTGGGAGAAAGGGTTCAGATGTCCCAGAAGTTGCCACGATGTAAAAAAGATGTGGAGACTCTAGAAAGAGTGCAGAGAAGAACAATAAAGATGGTTAGGGGACTGGAGGCTAAAACATATGAAGAACGGTTGCAGGAACTGGGTATGTCTAGTTTGATGAAAAGGACTTAGGATGACATGATAGCAGTGTTCCAATATCTCAGGGGATGCTACAAAGAAGAGGGAGTCAAGCTATTCTCCAAAGCACCAGAGGGTAGGAGAAGAAGAAATGGGTGGAAACTAATCAAGGAGAGAAGCAACCTAGAACTAAGGAGAAATTTCCTGACAGTTAGAACAATTAATTAGTGGAACAACTTGCCTCCAGAAGTTGTGAATGCTCCAACATTGGAAGCTTTTAAGAAGACATTGGATAACCATTTGTCTGAAGTGATGTAGGGTTTCCTGCCTAGGCAGGGGGTTGGATTAGAAGACCTCCAAGGCCCCTTCCAACTCTGTTATTTTATTCTATTCTAAGGTGCTTTTTCAAGAGGCAACTGGACTTCCTTTTTTTTCTTTTTTGGAAACGTTTCGCTTCTCATCCAAGAAGCTTCTTCAGTTCTGATTCAGTTCTGAAGCAGCTTCTTGGATCAAAAGCGAAACGTCTTCAAAGAAAACCAAAGTCAGTTGCCTCTTGAAAAAGCATCTTTGGGACAACCCATGACTTGGTTGACTAAGAATCTCCACAGACAAGCGGTTCAGACCTGACGAAGCACATCTTTGCAACTCATTAAAGCAGTCCATTTTTTTGACTGCTGCTTTGAAGAACCTAATTTTTGGTTCCAACCAAATTTCCTCCAGCAGGTCAGTTTGCTTGGATGAATGTTTGCACTCCCCTTCATATGAGGGCCAAGATGTTTCTGCTAAATGATTTTTGAAGCATGTTCCATGCGCTATTAAGTAATGCAAAATGTAAAGATAATAAGGCCCCCTTTTTAAAAAAAATAAAAATAAAGAACGTGATGTTTTGAGATTGGTCATAATGCTTTAAGAGTAATTGAGTCTGCGCTTATTAAAAAATTAATAGCTATAAAGCAGATGGCACCTTAGATGATTAAAGTTGACACTTAACTATTAAAAGTGTCCTCAGCCGGACATGTTTCAATTCGTCAGTCCAGCTGTTTACTGGAATGTCACATCATGAGGCTGAGAAGCCATGGTGGAGGTCATATGGCAGATGATTAAAAACATGCTTGCAAGCACATGCTTTCAAAACTGGTAAACTCCAAGGATATTCTTGTTTTCTTTGGCAGTCAGGTTTAATTGGCTGCTTTTCCCAAAATAGGCCTCCCGTGGGCGAGGCCACATCTGATTAAAGAAAAAAGGTGTCATAAAAAGGCCCATGCAAAGGGCGATGACAGAGAACTGGTTTTGTGGTTTTTATTACTTTTAATGATGTAAGTTGTCCAGAGTTGCCTCAAAGCAAAATGAGCGGCAAACAAAATTTAATTTTAAAAAAAAATTAAAAAGGAAAAGGAAAAAAAATAAGCTGGCAATAACAAAACTACGCAGGGTCAGAAGTGGCTGTATTGGGATGTGGCACCAATAGGAAATTCTAAGGGTTTTCCTGGTGGAACAATTAATCAGTGGAATGGCTTGACTCCAGAAATTGTGTGTGCTCCATCACTGAAGGTTTCTAAGATTGGACAACTCTTTGTCAAAAATGGTATAGGGCAGTGATGGCAAAACCTTTTGGCACAGAGTGCCCAAACCAGAACATGCATGTTCGCCAGAGTGCCAGAAACACGAAGACCAGCAGGTCAGCGTGCACATGCCTGTTTTTGGGGTGTTTGGGGGGCCATTTTCAGGCTATTTTTCAGACTGTTTGTAGGCCATTTTTCAGGCAAAAAAACCCACCATTTTTCAGGCCAAAAAACCACATTTGGAGGATGGCTTATGTGCCCACAGAGAAGGCTCTGTGTGCCACCCCTGGAACGCATGCCATAGGTTCGCCGTCACAAGTATAGGGTCTCCTGATTGAGCAGAAGGTTGGACTAGAAGACCTCCAAGGTCCCTTCCAACTCTGTTATTCTGATCGGAATCTAACCTGAGTTTCTGCTGGAATGTCCAAAGCATCCAGAACCCAAGAATGTGGCCAGGATTAATGTACAAACCTGTCCCTCATTTTATTCATTTTATTTTATTTTATTTTATTTGTAATAAACTCACGGTTCCTAGTCCTGAAATTCATGAAAAAAATGTCTAAAACTGGAGATGGATGCATGTTAGCAGGGGTGGGCTGCTGGGGGTTCGCACGGGTTCGGGCGATCCTCTAGCTAGGATTCTGCCCAGTTTTTCAAATCCCCAAATGCCAACCCTGGCTCACTTCATTACATGCCACTAGGGATTTGAACCACTGAACTGCCAACCTTCTGATTGACAAGCTCAGCATCTTAGCCACTAAGCCATGTGTCCCTTACATCTCCCTATAGTGTCTCCCTATAGTTATTTGTTATTCCTTTTTTAAAAGAAATACATTTAAAAAAATTTAAAATGTGGTCACTGTTGTATGGTTCTTCGTATCTAAGTAGGCAAAAATGCAGACATGGCTAAAATTTCAGGAACAAGGAAGCACATTATTATATCAACTTGTCCTTTCAAGTTTCAGGCCTGAACGTAGGTGCTTAACCTCATGAAGCATTCACACCTACGCAGGCAGGATGAAGAGGTTTAACCAAAGTCCATTAAGCATGTTTTGGAGATCCCAATTAAGATACAAAAAAAAAAAAAAAGTGTGTTAGCATCTACATCAGGGGTGTCAAACTTAATTTCATTGAGGGCCACATCAGGGCTGTGCTTGACCTCTAGGGGCCAGGGTGGGTGTGACCAGGGTGGGCGTGGCTAGCTCCACATCACTCATATCGGGGGTGCCTGTGGTGGCCCAAGCACTCTCCCAGCAAAAATGGGCTCCCGAGCTCCATTTTCTACTGCCATGGCCTCCTGCAACCCTCTGCTCCGTTTTCACTGGCAGAGGGTTGCCGAAGGCCGTAGCAGCAGAAAACGGTGCTCGGGAGCCTGCTTTCACTGGCAGAAGCACCGTGGGCCAGATCTGTTTCCAGGGCGACCCCATGGGCCAGATCTAAGTATGCCATGGGCCAGTTCCGGCCCGTGGGCCTCTAGTTTGACACCCCTGATCTACATCATCAAGGAGAATGCATCTTAATCTTCCAGTTACGATGGCACCATAACTGGTTAGATCTAATTAAGGAAGCCAGAGTCTGTCTCCAAGATGGCAGGTGGGAAATTCCTACAGCAGGCTACGTATTACACCGATAACCAGTTTGACCCGTGAAGAATGTTTTTTTTTAAAAAAAAATGAGCACTTTGATTCGCTTAACAACTGTGGGAAGAAAGGTCATAAAACGGAAAAAGATTCACTTAACTAAACATCTCAGTGAGCAGCAAAAAAAAAATGGGCTCATTTGCAGTCGTAAGTTGAGGTCTGCCTGTATAAAGAGAAGACGGAGGCAGCAAGACCCATATACAATGCAGCTATAAATATAATGCAGCACTAGTCCATAGCTAGGGAAGACTATGAGTACCCCAAGGCTCTATTTTAGGCCCAGAACTCTTCAACATATTCACCAATGACTTGGACAAGGGGATAGATGGGGAACTCATCAAATTTGCAGACAACACCAAGCTAGCAGGAACAGCCAACACTCCAGAAGATAGGCTTAAGATACAGAAGGATCTTGACAGACCTGAACATTGGGAACCATCTAACAAAATGAAATACAATGGTGAAAAAAGTAAGATTCTACATTTAGGCAAGAAAAACAAAATGCCACAGGTACAGTATAGGTGGTATCTTGCTCAATAGAAGTAACTGTGAGAGGGATCTTGGAGCCACGGTGCACAATCACTTAAATATGTGCAGCAGCTGCCAAAAAAAAAGCCGAAACAGTTCTAGGCTGCATCAACAGAGGGATAGAATCAAGATCACATGAAGTGTTAATACCACTTCATAATGCCTTGGCAAGGCCACACTTGGAATACTGCATTTGGTTTTGGTCACCATGATGTAAAAAATATATTGAGACTCTAGAAGGAGTGCAGAGAAGAGCAACAAAGAGGATTAGGGGACTGGTGGCTAAAACATATAAAGAACAGTTGTAGCAACTGAGTATGTTTAGTTTAATGAAAAGAAGGACTAGGGGAGACATGATAGCAATGTTCCAATATCTCAGGGGTTGCCACAAAGAAGAGGAAGTCAAACTATTCTCTAAAGCACCTGACAACAAGAAGCAATGCGTGGAAACTAATCAAGGAGAGAAGCAACCTAGAACTAAGGAGAAATTTCCTGATAGTTAGAACAATTCATCAGTGGAACAGCTTGCCTCCAGAAGTTATGAGTGCTGCAACACTGGAAGTTTTTAAGAAGATGTTGGACAACCATAACCTTGTCTGAAGCGGTGTAGGTTTTCCTGCCTAAGCAGGGGGTTGGACTAGAAGACCTCTAAGGTCCCTTCCAACTGTTATTCTATTATATTCTATTATAATATAAGCAATAATTTTGTAGCCTTGGAATATTTCTCAGTGATGAAAATCCATAGATGAATGGTGGTGGCCTTACGCAAATTTGGCAGGAAAAATTAGTTTGCTTGAGATTGAATTCTAAACCTATCAGCCGTTTAATAATATTTTACAGAATTCATACAGGTAGTCCTCAACCTACGATGACAATTGAGCCCCAAATTTCTATTGCTAAGCAAGATGGTTGTTAAGTGAGCTTTGCCCCCATTTTACAACCTTTGTCCTCACCGTTAAGTAAATCACTCTAGTTGCTAAGTTAGTAACACGGCTGTTCAGTGAATCTGGCTTTCCTTCTCCAAAAAAGGTCCCCAAAAGGGGATCATGTGACCCCCCGGGACACTGCAATCGTTGTAAGTACACGCCAGTGCTCAAGCATCCGAATTTGGATCACGTGACCATGGGGATGTTGCAAGTCTTAAGTGTATAAAAATGATTGTCTCTTTTTTTCCCCCACCGCCATTGAAACTACAAACGAATGGTTGTAAGGAGAGGTTCTACCTGTACAGAATCACCAAGTTGGAAGGGGCCCTTGGAGCAGGGGTGAAAATGCTACCCATTTGGGCTGGTTCACAGAACCAGTAGTAAAAAAAAATACTTTAAAAAAGTAATTTAAAAAAGTTCCTACAATCGCACGTCGCACAACTGATCTTCGGAACTCTTTTTTTTTTTTTACTTTTTAAGCATTTTTTTTTACTACAGGTTCTCTGGAAACATGGGTGTGGGGGTCCATTTTTGCTCCCAGCAGGGTTCCCTGAAGCCTGTAGGCCAAAAAGGGGAGGTGGGGTGCTGAGAAAGAGAGAGGAGGAGGGTCAGGAGGGAGAGAGGAGAAAGAAAGAAAAAGAAAGGGAGGGAGGGAGGGAGGGAAAAAGGAGAGGAAAGAAGGACTACAAACCTGACACTAAACGCAGCTTCAGAGGATAATCCAGGGCTGGAAGGGACCTGAAGATCATCTAGTCCAACCCTGCTCCAGCAGGACATTGTTAAAGAGAGTTTCTGTCTTTTGATCCCCCAGTTACATGGCTACATAGCCACGCCCACCCTGTCACATGACCCCACCATCAAGCCACGCCCACAGAACCAGTAGTAAAAAAAAAGGATTTCACCACTGCCTTGGAGGTCTTCTACTCCAATGCCCTGCCCAGAATAATTTACCCATTCTCAATCAACTCTTATCTATTTTATGGATTAGGAAAATGGAACAGTCAAGAAGATCATCAGCCAGATGACCCAAGATCTTCTGATGGCTCTTGCTGCCCGCAATCAGTACCAAGAGATCCGAGAAAAGTTTCGCCAACCGGTGACCGAGAAGGGTGCCATCCTCAAGACTAAGCCACAGGCATCCCAGAAGGACATTCTGAGTGTGTGCTGTGACCCTCTGGTCCTTGCGCAGCAGCTAACACACATCGAACTGGTGAGTGAGCCCTGCCTTGTCCTGTCTTTGCTTCATGACATCCCAAATTCTCCGATTCGAGACCAGCTGTTTTAGAAAAGCTACTCCAAGAGGGGAGGAAGATGATGGGCAAGTACAGAGGTGTTGTGGCCTGCCAGTGGCCTGCGGAACTGGCAGCAGAGTCGGACAGTGAGGAGGTTGGGGAGGAACATGGGCCAGTCCTGAGGGCTGAGGAAAGCTCAGACGGGGGCTCTGCATCGGAGGCAGAGAGGGAGCTAGACAGCAGTGAGGCAGAGGAACAGCTGGAGCCTGTTCCCAGTGTGCACATGCACAGAGCTGCCAGAAGACAAGAACAACTAAGAAAGCAGGGTCGACTTAAGAGTAAAGCCACACCTTGAGGGCTCCTCCCATGGGAAACAAAAGAGGAGTGAATGGGGAGAGGGCTTTTGCAGGAAACAATTCGTTCATTCGGTTGTGTCAAGAGAGAAAAAATATGTTTGTAACTATAAGAGACTCTGTGCCAAGTTTTGCCTTGCCTTACATTTGGAAACTAGTTTTTTTGGCAGTTCGCCAAATGAGATAAGGTGCATGTTGATAACTATTCCTCTGAAAGACTGTTTGCTAAGCTTTGCTGACTATGAATGAAAGGAATTCACAGTTGTGTAAATAAAAGGGGTTTTGCTGGGACCAAGATTCTGCTTCTTGCTTGTTAAGGAAACCTAGGTCAGAACAAGAGAACGGCTTTGTCAGAACTCAAAAAGTTTGTGTAACTTGTCACTTGCCAGCTCTTTACTGCTCAAACATATATAAGAATGAAAAACAGCTAAGCTCATGAGACTAAGACAAAATGTTCATTTTTAAACAAGGCTTTGTTCCAAGTGTATAGGCAGTTGTCTACATTGGAATGAAAACACACCTCTGAATGTTACATCGGTGTCTTCTTTGCACATCTGTGATCTTGATCATCTTTTTTTGTTTGTTTTAGGAGCGGGTAAGCAACATTTACCCAGAAGATCTCATGCAGATAGTCAGTCACGTGGATTCTCTGGATAACCACAAGGTGAGTTTCAAAATTTGAATGAAGCGGACATGGGAAATAGAAAGATTAACCCACAAACTCTAGTCATGCCCTAGTCGCCACCCGTCTTGACTATAGCAACAGACTCTTCCTGGGACTGCTCTTGAAAAGTATCAGGAAGCCTCAATTGGTTCAAAATGCAGCAGCTCGTACGATTTTGTGAGGATCCAGATGTGCAGAGGTGTCATTGTATCCGGAAGCAGATCGGCAGCCAATGTGGCTGCGGGAGCTACATTGACTGCCGAACTGCTTCCGGATACAATTCAAGGTGCCAGTTGCCACCTTCAAAGCCCTGCATGGCTTGGGACCAGATTATCTGAAGGACTATCCTTTCCTGGTGACATCTATCCAACCTACCAAGTGGGTTCCCCTCTTTTAAGATGGTCCATCTGGTGAGACCCAGAAGAAGGGCCTTCTCTGTGGTGGCTCCCTCCCTGTGGAGCATCATCCCTTCAGAAATTAGACTGGCCCCCACTTTGACCCTCATTGCAAGGCCCTGAAGACCTGGCATTTCCAACAGGCTTGGAGAACCCCAGAGTGGGATGGAGCCCATCAAGTGGATCATTTTATTGTTATTGTGGGGGTTGGGTTGTGGGTTATTGTTTTTATTGTTTCTATATTGTGTGTTTTAAAAAAATAATAATGTAAGTTAGCAATAGCAATAGCAGTTAGACTTATATACTGCTTCATAGGGCTTTCAGCCCTCTCTAAGCGGTTTACAGAGTCAGCATATTGCCCCCAACAACAATCCGGGTCCTCATTTTACCCACCTCAGAAGGATGGAAGGCTGAGTCAACCCTGAGCCGGTGAGATTTGAACCGCTGAACTGCAGATCTGCAGTCAGCTGAAGTAGCCTGCAATGCTGCATTTAACCACTGCGCCACCTCGGCTCTAGTTCCCAGAGCTACTAAGAATGAGTGGGGTACAGTGGTGGGATTCATTTACCCTCCCTACCAGTTCACAAATGTGTGTGCACATGCGTGCATGATTTGCTCACACGCACTGCGTCTGTGCATGCAGAGTGCTCACACATTACATTATGGTGGGTGAACGGGGCCTCATGCAGCCACCACTATCAGTTCGCCCAAACCGGAGAGAACCAGCTGAATATCCTGGTGGGGCGGCCATACAAATTTTCTTAAATAATCAAGAAAAATAATCTGGAAGACCTACATAGGAATGGTGACAAAAGGCCAATTCATGGGGGAGTGCAAGGACTACCTATAGACAGGGTGTACATTTGGACTGTGAAAATCCTATCACTGTTTTGCACGCACACTCAGAATCTCCTAAAAGCAGGTTGCTATTTGGGAGACATCCTTTTTTTTTTTTTTTAAAGTACTAAACTACTAAAAATGCTATACTAAGCTTTCAAGAAGAGACTGGACTGCCATCTGTCAGAAATGGTGTAAGGTCTCCTGTTTGGGTGGGTGGGTGGGTTGGACTGGATGACTTACAAGGTCCCTTCCAACTCTGTTAATCTGTTACACATTTATCTAAGCTGGGCTTACTTATGAAGATGAGACAAAGACTTTGTTGGAAGCGGTATCCTCATTTCAATTCAGGTCTAACTGCGGATGTTTGATTTTTTTTTAGTGCCGAAGCGATGTTACGAAGACCTACACTCTTGAAGCCTACGACAATTGGTTTAACTGCCTCAGTATGTTGGTGGCGACAGAGATTTGTAAGGTAAGGATCCACAGGGGAAAAAGAACTGGGGAATGGATGTTCTCCTGACCGGTGCAATGTCTCTGTTTTGAGATTCACATGCAAGCAGAACACTCCTGTCGACCTTAAATATGCTTTTCTTTATTTAGCTGTGACTTTCATTGAAGTACTTAGACCTGATTCATGCTGGAGAGTTAAGACATTATCAGTCTCTTTTCCAGGTTATCATACACTTTTCCAAAATTGCCTGCTATTGGAGAAGTGAATCAAATTCACACGAAGCATTAGGACCGATTTATTAAGCCTTAGTAAAGCCACACCTGTAATCCTGCATCCAATTTTGGTCCCTGCATTACAAAAAAGATGTTGAGACTTTGGAAAAAAATGCAGAGAAGAGCAACTAAGATGATTAAAGGCCTGGAGACTAAAACATATGAAGAACCTTTGCAGGATTTGGGTATGGCTAGTCTGGAGAAAAGAAGGACTAGGGGTGACATGTCTTCCAGTGTTTGAGGGGCTGCCACAAAGAAGACGGGTCAACTTATTTTTCAAGGCACCAGAAGGCAAGACAAGAATCGATGGGTGGAAACTAATCAAGGAGAGAAGCAACCTGGAATTAAGGAAAAACTTTCTAATAGGGAGGACAATAAACCAGTAGAACAGCTTGCCTTCAGAAGTTGTGGGTGCTTCATCACCAGAAGTGTTTAAGAAGAGACTGGACAACCCTTTGTCTGAAATGGTAATAAGGTCTCCTGCTTCAGCTGCGCGCAAGCGCAGAAGACACACACACATTTTTGGTTCTGCACTAGGCAATGTTATGACCTAGGCTTCCCCAAAAAGCATGAAGCAGATTCCTGGTACCGACAAAAATAAAACCCCTTTTATTAAACAAATGTGAATTCTTCTCATTTATATTCAGCGAGGCCTGGCAAACAGTATTTGAAAGGAATATTTATGACTACAGACCTTATCTATCTTGGAAAGCTGCCATGTGAATATTTTCCAAATGAGGTGCTGTGCAAGGAAAGACTGGGCCCAGAGTCTCTGAGATTCACGGACAGATCTTCACACTCCTGAAACTAATCTAACGACTGAACAAACAAATTGTTTCCTGCAAAAGCCCACTCCCCTTTCACTCCTCTTTTATTTCCTATGGGAGGGGGCAATCACCTTCCACTTATGACTTTACTCCCAAGTCGATCCTGATTTCTGAGTTATTCTTTTCTTCTGGCAGCTCTGTGCATGCGCACACTGGGAACAGGCTCCAGCTGTTCCTCTGCCTCACTGCTGTCCATCTCCGTAAGCAACTGATCATTGCCGGATGGCCTTGGACCCGTCTCTGCCTCTGGTCCAGAGCCCTCGTCCGACCCTTCCCCAGCCTCCAGGACTGGCCCATGCTCCTCCCCAACCTCCTCACTGTCCGACTCTGCTGCCAGTTCCGCTGGCCATTGGTGGGCCACAACAGGCAAACCGGTTGTTAAATTATGTGAAGCCCACCTCTGCCTTCTACTTTTCAACATCAACATGGAACCATGGATGGAGAACCTTTTGAATTCAGAGGGAAATGTCATCGGTGTGATACACAGCTCTTCCTTGCTTTGGATACAGATGAGACAGTAGAACAGTTGCCTTGGCTCTTAATACCCGCCACTCAAACCACAATCTTCAAAACCAAAAGAGCAGGGGGGTGGGGAATTAAGAGTTTGTTGCAGATATCCCTCCATCATATTGGTCAATCTGGACAGTCTCTGGTTATCAGAGACCTCCAAATGGCCAAGTAGAGCATGGTCAGATATGAAATGCATTGCGTGGCTCGTTCTCAGCTGATTGCTCATATTTTATGCAGAAAAGCACCTCGGTGTATTAAAGGATAATTGTCATTGTTGACCTAAGAGCCTGGTTGGGAGGAAATATCTCAAAGTCCTTGTGGGATCTGTGTAATAAACTATGTAATCGGGAGATAATCCAAACCTGAATTCAACAGCGCTTGTAATTAAGTCAAATCAAATCAGCTTTTAAGCTTATTGGTTTCATTTATTTGCATATTTGAAGCGAGGAATGTTTTGTTTTAGGGTAGAATATGTTCTGCATCAAGTATGACACTTAAAAAGCTGGATTATGGCTTCTCGGTGTCATAATGACCCTACAGGATCAAAGCAATCTTCCCTTTTTAGAGGCAGGACAAGGTATTTGGCAGTTGCTTTCTTTAAGGCTAGAAAATTTAAATACTTTTCAGCATTTAGCTCACCAGAGGCGTTTTTTTTCACGCATTCCTTGTCCTGATTAGAAGGAAATTATTTGAATTCTTGCTAGTTCAGAAGCACTTAAGACCCTGAATACCTGAAGCAGGGGATCACAGTTAGCTCCTAACCACTCAACATGCAGGATTTGGTGTTTTCCTAAAAGAGAGAGGAGAAACTCAACTTACTGCCTAACCCCGAAGACTTCCATGAAAAATGGAATTGATCCTGTTAATTTTCCAACAAATGTGTTGCCTCTGCTATTAGTTTGATATTCCTGTGGTATTAGTATGGTTCCCAAGTGGCCTAGAGGTAGAGGTCTCACCTCACAATCAGGAGGCTGTGAGTTCAATCCTAGGTAGAGGCAATTATTTCTGTCTCTGGGCACAATGAGAATATTTCTGCTGGGGGGGGAAAATCCGCATTGGTGACAAGATGGGCATCTGGCCAGTAAACACTTAGCTTTATTCCATTGCCCAGACTCCACCCCGCAAGGGATTATGGGGGGTCATTAAAAGGAGATGATTAGTACGGTTCCCCTCTTCTCACCGAACATCCTTTTAATGTTTCAGGTGGTGAAGAAAAAGCAACGAACAAGAATTGTGGAATTTTTCATTGATGTGGCAAGAGAATGCTTCAACATTGGGAATTTCAACTCCATGATGGCCATTATTTGTGAGTAAGGTCTCTGTGGGTGTCACAGCATTAGTAAAAAAAAAAAGAGGATTGAGTAGATAAAAGCTTAGCCTGAGAATGCAAGTTAGCTATTTGGAACATCGGTGTCATCTCCTACTAATATTAACTGCTCTGCATCTATATTATTAACTGATCCTGTGTAATGATCCCCATATATACACACTGGTACTCTAAACACTGATAAAACCTGGTGCCCCCACCCCTCCTTTGTACATACTGGACAAATCTTCATTGGGTTTTTTTTCTCAACTTCATGGTGCCCCCTTGGGCCTGGTGCCCTAAACATGTGCTTAGTCTGCTTAATGTTCAAAACCTTTGGTTCCCCATTGTTGTAAAAGTTGGGGTTTGGAGCAGAATTGAAATCCAGCAGGTACTGACAGGTCCTGGTAGTGGATATTTTGAGTAGTTTGGAGAACCGGCAAATGCCACCTCTGCCTGGCCCCAGAGTGGGGTGGGAATGGAGATTTTGCAGTATCCTTCCCCTGCCACGCCTACCAAGCCACACCCACCAAGCCACACCACACCCACCAAGCCACGCCCACAGAACCAATAAGGAAAAAAATTGAATTTCACCACTGGTTTGGAGGGCAGGATTTGCTCAACGCAGGGATTCAGAGAGAAAGTTATTGTCACTGTAAAACAGATGATGATGTGCCCAAGAAAGAAAGGAAGCCAGGAAGACCTCTGTTAGATGGGAAAGCAGTAGGTTTATCGAAAAGGTATAGGAGGATTGGGGCATCTGCTTGAAAGAGTATGATTCAATTTGCTAGAAGGTGTGACATACCAATACTTAACACCTCAAGGTGGATTGGAGGAATATAGAATGCAGAAGCCAGGGGCGAAGGGCGAGGGGCTTGAGAACATTTTGACCCCTTGGCTTCTGAACATTTAATGTGCTTAGGACAATCCACATGTCTGCAGAAGCTTCCATTTGACACAAGTCAAGAGAGTCCTGACTGAAGTTTTATGAAAGACCATTGTTGCTAGAAAAGCATTTGAAATGCATGCCGAAATATAGCAAATTATTTGGATTTAAAAATACTTTTCTTTCTCACTTTTTTCTTTGTTCCTTCTTCTCACTTTCCATTTCTCTCTGCTTCTCTCTTTCTTTCTTCATTTCTTGTTTCTTTTCCTTCCCTCCTTCTCTTCTTTTCTTTTACTTTTTTGTTTCTTCCTCCCTTTCCTTCTTTTTCTTTCCTTTCTTTCTTTTCCTTTCTTTCTTTTCCCCTATTTTTCTCTCTCCCCCTTTTCTTTCTTTCTCTCCCCCATGTCCTTCTCTCTCTCTCTCTTTCTCTCTCTCCCCACCTCTCTCTCTTTCCTTCCTTCTTTCCTTTTCTTTCTTTCTCTCTTTTGCAGCTGGCATGAATTTGAGTCCTGTTGCCCGACTAAAGAAAACATGGTCCAAAGTGAAAACAGCCAAATTTGATGTTTTAGAGGTAAATATTTCATACCTTGCTGCATTGGGTTAAGGTTTTTCACTCAGCGGATTCTTTTTCATTTTCATTTTGAAAAGCAAGGACAAGCCACAATACAACAGCACAAGAGGTGGGCTTAACCATAGTTCCCTGCTTAGAGTTAGGGAACAGAAGAGCAGAGCAAGCATGAATTAGTAAGGAATAAGCTCTTCCTTCCAAATCTTTAAATCAATCAAATTTCAATCAAACTGGATATAAAGAATTTCCTCAGTTGTCAGCAGACACTCCAGCAGGTGTGCCTCGATTGGCTAAAAATCTGCCTTTCTTGGTGCATTTTTTAAAACATATTTTCATCAGTTGGAAGAGGGAAATTTTCCATATCATGCTGGAAGGTTCCTCTTCCACCCATAACAATGTTCATACAGTGGCTGAAGCGGATAGCGTTTGAAAGACAAGGAGGTGACCACTCATAATCCACCTATCTTACTTTTCATTTCATTTTCGTTTTTAATCACACCTCATGAAAGCCTGCCATCTGGTGGAGAATTATATTCAGGATTTAACAAACCGCAAGCCATCTCACTAAGGGACGTGGTGGCTCAGTGGCTAGGACGCTGAGCTTGTTGATCCGAAGGTCAGCAGTTTGGTGGTTCGAATCCCTAGCGCCGCATAATGGAGTGAGCTCCCGTTACTTGTCCCAGCTTCTGCCAACCTAGTAGTTCCAAAGTATTTAAAAATGCAAGTAGAAAAATAGGAACCACCTTTGGTGGGGAGGTAACAGTGTTCCATGCACCTTCGGCGTTTAGTCATGCTGGTCACATGACCACAGAGACATCTTTGGACAGTGCTGGCTCTTCGGCTTTGAAACAGAGATGAGCACTGTCCCCTAGAGTCAGGAATGATTAGCACGTATGTGCAAGGGGAACCTTTACCTTTACCTTTTTAAGCTATCTCAATGAAAATAAAAAGGATTTGGTCCCAAAGGTGCTTTTTTTTTCAAGAGGCAACTGGAATTTCTGTCTCATGACCCCAGGACATTGCAACCATCGTAATTGTGAGTCAGTTGACAAGCATCTGAATGTCAAATATATGACCATGGGGATGCTGGATAGATCATAACTCTGAAAAGCGCCACTTTTTTTCAGTGCTGTAAAACTTCGGGTGTTCATCCCAAATTGCATAGCGTGTAGAGATTCTCAGTCATCCAGGTCATGGTTGTCCCAAAGGGGCTTTTTCCCCAGGGATGAACATTTGGAATGAACACCCTTCGAATGGTGTGGGAGTATGAACAGATTTCCAAAAAAATATTGCAGACTACAGGAACCATTAGCACCACTCTGATGACCCTGAGGACACAGATAAACCCCCAAGTGCTTCAATGATCCTCTAAAAGGATGCAAATAACCAGCTGTCTACATTTGTTGGTTGAGATTTGAAGTTGCCAATTGTTTGATCATTGTGACACATAGTCAAGGTCTTTCTGAACAGTAGCAGTATCGTCAGTGGTGTTGAATAGTTTTACATCATCAGTGAAGAGAACGCAGTTGCTAATAATGTGATCACAGGGGTCATTTATGTAAAGTATGAAGTGTTGCTCCTAAAATGCTAACTTGGGGAGCACCGCTGTTAACAGATGTAGGATTTGATAGGGCGCTCCCTATTTTGACCACTTGTTGCCTGTTTGACAGGAACACAGTTATCCAGTTATGCAGGGGTCCAGAAATGCCATAAGATTTTAGTTTTAGAACTAGTTTGTCATGTACTACTGAATCAAAGGCTTTACAGAAGTCTATGTAAATTGCATCTATTGTTTTGCCTTGGTCAAGTTATGTAGTTCATATGTTTTTGCAGTGTAGGAGTTGTAGATTCCAGGACAATTTTTTTCTGAAACCAAATGGTTAGTTAGAGAGCAGGTTGTTTGTCTCTAAGTGGAGGGTAATGGACTGGTTTATGGTGCGTAGCTTCTCCTCTGGTAACACTGTACTAACCAGAGTATACAAAACATTTGCTAGACCAATTCTTGAATACAGCTCATCTGTCTGGAACCCACACTGCATATCAGACATTGACAAAATTGAGTGAATCCAGAGATATTTACAAGAAGAGTCCTCCACTGCACTGCTCGCAACAGAATCCCTTATGCCACCAAACTTGAAATTTTGGGCTTAGACAACTTAGAACTACGCCACCTTCGGTCTGACCTCAGCGTAGTACATAAAACTATCTGCTACAATGTTCTATCTATCAATGAAAACATCAGCTTCAACCACAACAATAGATACAAACTTATGGTAAACCGCTCCAAACCCAATTGCAGAAAATACAACTTCAGTAACAGCGTGGTCGATGCCTGGAATGCTCTACCTGACTCTGTGGTTTCTTCCCCAAACCCCTAAAACTTTAACCTTAGACTGTCTACTGTTGACCTCACCCCATTCCTAAGAGGTCTGTAAGGGGCGTGCATAAGCGCACCAATGTGCCTACCATCCCTGTCCTAATATTCCGTTGTATTCGTATTCATTTCATGTATTCATAATCTTGTATATACTTTATATCTATCATCTTATTCATGCTTAACAAAACAAATAAATAAAATAAATAAAAAACAATCAGAGCTGAAGAAGCTTCTTGGATGAGAAGCGAAATGTCTTCAAAGAAAAAAAAAACCCAAAAGTCCAGTAGCCTCTTGAAAAAGCGTGTTCGGGTCAGTCTGGACGACTGAGAATCTCTGCAGACATTAAGCCCCTGCTTCTTATCGTTCTTTGCAAATAGCATCACATGGATCCCTCCAGCAACTTTTGTAACTATCGGACAGCTCTCCAAGGCGCGGCACAGAGATCTCTGACAGCACACAGCAGCCGGGAGAAAATTGTCATCCCTGTTTTTAATCTGTTCATTAAAGATATCTACTTCCTGCATAAGATACACACCAACCACCTGCCGAATGGACAAATCAACTTCAAGGTAAGCAGCCTTTTGCAATCTACAATGAATGCATGCGGCATGCAATAAGTGGGATGAATGTGGGGGGGAGGAAAGTGCTCCCTTAAAAAAAGGGGAGGATTTCACTACTTTTATGCTAGCTTTTGTTTTCATTACTATCCTCAAGGATACGTAAAGCCTCAGGGCTCCACGTGGGGATTACAGCATTTAGAAATTTTTCACAACTGCATGCATTTCACAACTGGTTTTAAGCTGGTAGATACTCCATTTGGTAAAAATCTAGAATGGAATGGAATAGAATAGAATAGAATAGAATAGAATAGAATAGGGAAATAATAGAATGGGAATGGGAATGGAATAGAATAGGAATCGAATGTAAAACAGAATGTAGAATGGAATGGAATAGGAATAGAATGTAGAATGGGATAGAGTAGGGTACAGTAGAATATAGAATAGAATAAAATAGAAAATAGAATAGAATAAAATAGAATTGGGAATGGGAATGGGAATGGGAAAGAGAAATAATAGAACAGGAATAGAATGTAGAACAGAACGTAGAATAGAATGGAATGAAATATAGAATGTAGAATGGAATGGAATGGGAATAGGAATAGAATGTAGAATAGGATAGGGTAGGGTAGGGTGGAGTAGAATATAGAATAGAATAAAATAGAAAATAGAATAGAATAAAATAGAATTGGGAATGGGAATGGAAAAGAGAAATAATAGAACAGGAATAGAATGTAGAACAGAACGTAGAATAGAATGGAATGGAATATAGAATGTAGAATGGAATGGAATGGGAATAGGAATAGAATGTAGAATAGGATAGGGTAGGGTAGGGTGGAGTAGAATATAGAATAGAATAAAATAGAATTGGGAATGGGAATGGAAAAGAGAAATAATAGAACAGGAATAGAATGTAGAACAGAACGTAGAATAGAATGGAATGAAATATAGAATGTAGAATGGAATGGGAATAGGAATAGAATGTAGAATAGGATAGGGTAGGGTAGGGTAGAGTAGAATATAGAATAGAATAACGTTATTGACACTTTGCTCATCTTAGCATCCTGCATGCAGGACAAAGTCTTGATTTCATGGGAGAAAAACAGATTGCAGTGGCACACAAGCTAAAGTGATCCTAACAGGAATAGGAATTGAGAAGCAATAATCAAGGAAGGTGTAGGGAAGTCCTGAGGACTGTTTGTCCTCCTCCCCTTGACCAAAGCAAGGCCAGACAAGAAGCAATGGATGGATATTAACCAAGGAGAGGACCAGCTTAGAAATATGGAGAGCTTTCCTGACAGGGATAACAAAGCAGCCATCTATTCGGGATGTTTTAATGTGGATAGAGAGATTCTTTTGATTCCATGATGTTAACAATACTAATTCCCATTTGTTTTCGGTCGGTGTGGATCTCCTGCAGAAATTCTGGGAAATTTCAAGGCAAATCCATGACTTTGTCACATGGAAACAGGTGGAATGTCCTTTCGAGAAGGACAGGAAGATTCAGAGCTATCTGCTCACTGCACCTATTTACAGTGAAGAAGGTGAGACTCTGGGGCGGGAGGGGCAGGGGGAGTTATTCTTAAAAAAAGAAGAATAGTTCCCCACAACTGCCTTTGAATCTCTCACATTTACACTTTCTGCAAGTACAGAAGAACTATAGAATTAAGCAGGAAAGGCCAAACCCTTTCCAGAGCAATGTAAGCCTAAATCACAAAAATGCATGGGATGCTTTCTATTCTATTCTTTCCATTGTATCATTTTTTCAGCTGATGGTGTTTCAGTTGGAAGAATGGAGGCAATGGGTCTGTTGACCATAATGTCATTCTAGAGAAGTAGGATTGAGGTCAATAAAGAAGAGAACAAAACTAACCACATTTGATAGAATATGTGTCTCTGTCTGTCTGTCTATCTATCCTATCTACCTACCTTTCTATCTCTCTACCTACCTATCATCAATCCATCCATATCTATCTATCTATCATCTATCTATCTATCTATCTATCTATCTATCTATCTATCTATCTATCTATCTATCTATCTATCTATCTATCTATCTATCTATCTATCCTATCTACAGTATTCTATTCTATCTACTTATCTACCTACCTACCTACCTACCTACCTACCTATCATCCATCCATCTCTATATCTATCTATCTTTCTGTCTCTCTGTCTATCCTATTCTATCCACCTACCTCTCTACCTACCTACCTATTATCCATCCATCCATCTCTCTATCGCTCTATCTACCTACCTCTCTACCTATCATCTATTTATCTTTATCCCCCTTCTCTCTATCACCTCTTTCTCTATGTATCAATCTATATCAATCTATACCTATCTACCTACCTACTTACGTATCTACCTAACCAGCTCCAGATGGCATATTTCTGACAATATTATCATCCCAAACTGATCAACTTGTCTGTCTTTCTCTCCCTCCTCCAGCTTTGTTTATTGCCTCATTTGAAAGCGAAGGTCCAGAAAATCACATGGAGAAAGACAGCTGGAAGACTCTCAGGTAATCACGGTTATTGATAAACAGGAAGCAAAGTTGTTGCTTGAACAAAGCCAAAAAGGCGAGTTAGCCATTATGCAAAGTAAAGCTTCTCGTACTCAGGAAAACAAAACTGCACAAGTATTGCCCTATTTGCCCTAAAGGAAAGGAGAACATTCAAAGACTGACTTGCCTCTCTAGTTCTTCCAGTGGCCAAGCCGACAACCATCCTAGACCAAGTCAAAGCCACAACCTTTCCCACCACTTTCTAAATGGTGATGTGAACTTTATTTACTTCTAAATAAAGAAGGAAACTTTGCTTCTTTGTTGAGAAGGGGGAGATGACTATGGTATTTAAATCAGGAGGTCCTCAGGAACATGGACAGAGGTTGAGATGATGGTCACCAAGATGGGATCAGAGCCCTGCCCCCCTTTTTACATGGGCCAGAATGCATCTTTCAGTCCTAAAGTTGTGGTCACTTCCTGACCTTTCATCCTGCTGCAGATGAAATTTTAAAGTTTTAATGGTAGACCAAAGACTGAGACCAAAGACTGAGTTAAGCTTTTTCTCCCCAATGTTCTCATTTTAAGGTTTCCAGGAAGTATTTATTTATTTAGCTTTGGTGGCACAGTGGTTAGAGTGCAGTACTGCAGGCTACTTCTGCCAGCTGCCTGAAATTTGGCAGTTCAAATCCCACCAGGTTCAAGGTTGACTCAGCCTTCCAACCTTCCAACCTTCCACTTAGACTGCTTTTGCTATTGCTATTTATTTGCTTTCTGTAGCTGCCCATCTCACAGCAAACTATTGTCGGCAGCTCATAATTCAAAACATAGGTTATAATTTAAAAATTTAAAAACAATAACAACAGTAAAAAGCATGAAGACAGTCAAAAGTATTAAAATGTCTGATCCAAAATACTTATAAAGTGTTAATTTGGGTGTGCACGTTTTAACTTGGGGAACACCAAGAAGCATTATCTTCCTTTTACCATCTCAGGATTTACCGTATTTTTTGGAGTATAAGATGCACCCTAAAAGAGGGTGAAAATTTGGGTGAGTCTTATACATCGAATGTAGTCCCACCCATCCATCAGCCAGCACCCTTTGGCCTCTGCCTCCCAGCAATTTGCCTCCTTGCAGCAAATAGCAAACAGCCTGTTTCAGTTTCAGCTTCAGCACAGCTTGATTAGCACAAGCAGCTGATTGTCCGTTGGATTGGCCTCCCGACTATCAGCTGTTTCAGGCTGCAGGGATGCCATTGCCACCTCCAGGCACCCCATTTTCGGCCTCTGTGTGAACCATTCTGATCCCCACCGCCCAGAACGGGCAAAAGATGGGGTGCCAAAAACAGAGATGCGGACCCCAAAAATGGGGCACATGGAGGCGGTAATAGGCTATGGCAATCCCTGCAGCTTGAAACAGCTGATCATCAGGAGGCCAATCCAACTGACAATCAGCTGCTTGTGCTAATCAGGCTGTGCTGATATTGAAACGGACACACCTTGTTTGCTGCAAGTAGGCAAATTGCTGGGAGCCAGAGGCAGATTTTCCCCCCCTTGTGCTAATCAGGCTAAACTGACACTAAAGCAGGCCGTTTGTTGCTTGCTGAAGGGAGGCAAATTGCTGGGAGGCATAGGCCTTTTTTTTCTTGTTTTCCTCCCCAAAAGCTAGGTGCATCTTATATTTCTGAGCGTCTTATACTCTGCAAAATACGGTAATACAGGAACCCCATTTTTATCTTTTCCCAACAGAGAAGCGATCCAATGGGAGAGTTCTGAATTATTCAGGGATTAGTGGTCTGCTTTCTACTCACTGGACTTAATTCCACATAAAGCGTAAACAGGCCCTGTGGGTTTGGACTGCTTTTATAGATGTTTCACAGGAAGGGAACAATAACAAAATTGTGTGCACATAGAAAAGTTTCGCCTGTAGACAATTTTCAGCATATGTTTTGAGGGCTGGCTGGAAATCATCTTCAGAAATCAGAACACAAGGACAATTTCAGTGTTCCTTATATAAGGGAAGCATGAAATTTCATGTTTAGGGGACTGGAGACAAAAATGTATGAAGAACAGTTTCAGGGATTGGGTATGTCTCATCTAACGAAGACAAGGGTTAGGGATGACATGATAGAAGTCTTCCAGTATTTGAGTGGCTGCCACAAAGAAGAGGAGGTCAACTTATCTTCCAAAGCACCAGAGAAGGCAAGACAAGAAACGATGGATGGAAACTAACCAAGGAGAGAAGCAACTTGGAATCAGGAGAAATTTCCTGAGAGAACAATTAACCAGTGGAACAGGTTGCCTCCAGAAGTTGTGGGTTTTTTTTAAAGAAGGGACTGGACAGCTATTTGTCAGGAATGGTACAGGGTCTTCTGCTTGAGCAGGAGGTTGGACTAGAAGACCTCCAAAGTCCCTTCCAACTCTGCTATTCTGTTCATTCATCCACCAGGTTTTTGAGGTTCTCAGGGAAAACTTAAGCGGGAAGTCAAGGGAAACCGAGATTTCACATTAACATAGTCTAATTTCTCATCAGCATTAAAAACATACAGCATTAGTTGATGGGAGATGACAAGATGTACACAAAATGACCAACATCTATACTAGTAGTTGGGAGAAGCAGTAGAAGGAGGTGTAGTAGAAATGGGAAAAATATAGTAGACACCAGTGGACACAAGAATTGCTTGTGTATGTGTGTTGCATAGCAACCTGTATTGTTGTGTGGGCTCTCTTAGGTCACTTGAGGGTACATTTCCCCAGTGTCAGAATAGAGCTGGAAGTGACCTTAGAAGTCTTCTAGTCCAACCCCTGCTCAAGCAGGAGAGCCTATACCTTTTTAAATTGGTTGTCCAGTCTGTTCTTAAAAACCTCCAGTGATGAATGTCTATGGGGATTCTCAGTCATTCAGATCACGGTTGTCTCAAAGGTGCTTTTCCAAGAGGCAACTAAAATTTCTGATTTTTCTTTGAAGCTGTTTTGCTTTTCATCCAAGAAGCTTCTTCAGCGAAAGGTCTTCAAAGAAAAAACAGAAAGTCCAGTTGCCTCTTGAAAAAGCACCTTTGGGACCCCAGGGATGGAGTACCCACAACTTCTGAAAGCAAGCCATTCCACTGGTTAATTGTTCTCGTTGTTAGGAAGTTTCTCCTTAGTTCCAGGTTGCTGGATTAGTTTCCATCCATTGTTTCTTGTCCTGCCCTCCGGTGCTTTGGAGAATAAGTAACCCCCTTTTCTTCGTGGCAGCTCCCCCAAATACTAGAACACTGTAACCATGTCCCGCCCTGGTCCTTCTTTTCTCTACAGTGGCCATACTCGATCCTTGCAACCGTTCTTCATATGTTTTAGTCTCCAGGCCTTTAATCATCTGAGATGCTCTTCTTTTTCCAAAGTCTTAACATCTTTTTTGTAATGTGGAGACCAAAACTGGATACAGGATTCCAGGTGTGGCCTTACTAAGGATTCATACGAATCCCTAGCGCTGCATAACAGAGTGAACTCCCATTACTTGCCCCAGCTTCTGCCAACCTAGCAGTTCGAAAGCAGTTCGAAAAATGCAAGTAGAAAAATAGGAACCACCTTTGGTGGGAACGTAAGAGCATTCCGTGCGCCTTCGGTATTTAGTCATGCCAGCCACATGACCATGGAGACGTCTTTGGACAGCCCTGGCTCTTTGGCTTTGAAATGGAGATGAGCACCGCCCTCTAGAGTCGGGAATGACTAGCACATATGTACAAAGGGAACCTTTACCTTTACCTTATTCATGATTTTGATTCCATGCCTCAGTTTATACAACCAAGAATGTTTTTCGCTTTTTTGGCTGCTGCCACATAAAAGAGCCCATGAGAGTAACCTTTTGTCTTTTTGTTTTTAGGACAACCCTCCTCAACCGAGCCTGAGAATTGGAATTTTTGGATTTTAAAGCACACTCTACAAACACTGGGTTTTTTTTTCTAATCCTGAAAGGCTTGGTTTGTGAAAAGAAGGCCTCGCTGGTTGGGGTCAGTTTTGTATATATATATATGATACCTTTTATGAACGACTGAAAAAAAAATTACGCTCGATAGTATTTCATGTCAACTTTAAGGCACTTAATGATGGTTTTTGGTCTTTTTTTAAAAAAAAACCCTCCAAATCAAGGGCAGGGCCCTGGTCTCAGAGATGAAACGGACTGTGGGGAAGCAGAATCTGTGGTGATGTCTTCTCGTATGGCCATCAAGATCTTTATTTTCATGTGTGATGATTTTTACCCAATACTGTACATGTATACCCTCTACCAGGGAGTCGGTACTCTCTCATTTTGGGGGGACTTGCTTGTGCCTGGGACTTCCTGGCGAAGAGCGGATGCATCGTGGCCTTGCGTGTGCCTGGCGCTTTCATGGTGTGGAGCGAATGCATCGTGGCCTTGCGTGTGCCTGGCGCTTTCATGGTGAGGAGCATCTAGAAACCGCTGAGTGACCCAAAGAGGCAACCGAGTTGATTCCAGGATCAGGTTGATTCACTACAAAACTTAAGCACGGAGCCTTTGTCAAACTACACACCCGTTTAAGTGAACTGATATTCCGATAAGCGTGCTTCTTCTCTGCTGCCAAGTTTCTATATATATATAGAATTTGGATTGAATTTGGTAAAGGAAGCATTTGCCTAGAGAAATTTAAAAAGGGTAAATTTGTTTGTCTTGAGGCTGCTCTGGATGAGTCATTCTTTTGCTGCAATATATTCCATACTAGCATTCCTGCAGAATCATCCCGATTTTTGTTTCTTTATTTATTTATTATTCCTCCAGTGACGTGAAGGGCACTTCGCTTTCCTATTTAACACTATGGATGTACAAATCCTTTGGGAAATGTACAAAGCTGCTTCTTCCTCCCTCCCAAATTGTTACATTGGCTATTCCCACCTCCACAAGAATTGTGGTTGCTTAGAAAGCTACATACATGCGTGCACACAGCTACATAGATTTCCTCCCTCCCACACCACCATCCCCAGTGAAGTGGAAAGCATCACCTGGAAGCATACTCTGGTACCCTGTTTCCCTGAAAATAAGACCTTCCCGGATAATAAGGCCAATTGGGCTTTTGAGTGCATGCACCTCCACCGAAAATAAGCCCTCCCCGAAAATATTGCAACACAGCAGCAGCCATGGGGTGACCACGCTCGCTGCCTCTTGCACCTCAAAAATAATAAGACCTCCCCAAAAATAAGGCCAAGCGCTTATTTCGGGAGTCGAAAGAAAATAAGACCCTGTCTTATTTTCAGGGAAACACAGTATGTTTTGAAGAGAATGGTTTAAAGAAAATTCAGTATGGTGGTCATGGACAAGTGATAGAAGCCACATCTGCACTACCACACGCATAACAAAAAGCAGAGTTTCAATCGCACCATCATGGATGCCATCCTGACTTATCTTACCTTAGCTCGGGGACTCCCTGTGGGGAATTGGGACAGAGGCAGCTGCTTTAAAAGGCTCAGAGGTTTGCAATCCCACCGCTGCCCAAATGCCAGGGCTTTCCATTGACTTTGGGTTGCTAAAACAAGGCGATTTAAAGAAGTACACAAAAGGAACATATCTCATCTCCTGCTTCTTTTGCGGGGTACCACAGCCCCAAGAAAGGAGGCCTTTTGTGAAGGCTGAAAGGGGGGCCTTCATAAACATGCGGGCAAGCCATGATGGCGTGAAAGAAACTGCAAACCTCTTTGCAAAAGAGGAAGATAGAAAAAAGAGAAAAGATCTAATTCTGAGAAAGCTCTGCTGGCAGGGCAAAAGGAATTTTTAATCTTTCCTTTCTTGAGATTAAAAAAAAATACAGATCCCCCCCCCAGGAAAGACTTGGCTTGGGATCTACACCATCTTAGAGAAATGTTTTTTTCCTGACCTTGGATGGGAGTAGAAAATCCTAGGGTTAAAAGGTTCAAAAATGCCCCAAAGGTGGCAGTGCACATTATTAATCACATCTATATTTTTAGTAAGAAAATTGCTTGTATATGGTTCACCTGGAGACAGTCCAAAGAGTCTCAACAGATTCCTTGATCAACTCTCAGCATGGCTTTTAGACCCGGATTGCAAACCTGCCAAGGATTGTTAGGGGGTGGTCACCAGTGAGAGCAACCCCTTTGCTGCCATCTGGTGGCCGGCTCCATTTTTGCAGCTCAGATGTGACTGCCCCAAGTTTGATCCACCAATCTTAGAAGCTGGCAGGGCAGGAAAGGAGAGTGATGTGCCTATAAAAGCTTTTATCCCTACTTTGGAAAGGAAATCAAAGCTAGCCCACACAAACACACCTTATAACTCCAGAAATGCTCTCTGAAGGACCAAAGATTGCAGCTTCAATTAGCTTGTAGTAACACAAGCCAACTTTATTTTCAGGGGGAGCATCCAAACACATCATCTTCACCCTGGTTTATCCTAGATTAAGTGTCCCTGTTGCATTTCCCCATTGTATTGCAGCACAAAGGGACTTTTAGCAACTGGAACACGGTATTGGTGCCAACATCTCCACCCAAGGATTCAGTCCTTCTTGTCTCTGGCCTTAATCGTTGTAGCAGCCTAGCTGCCCCCTCTCACATCAGAAATTAGTGCCTTACAAGGTACTGAAATTGTTTTAGCGTACCTTCTTTTAGAATTCTGTGTCAGAGACAAGCAAATGAAAACTAGGGATGTCTCGAAAAACCACCTATCGCTTTGTAAATAACCTGGAGGATCTATCTGACGAAATAAGAGTCTACCTTTCTCTGGATTATTAATAGTGCAGCAGAAATTATTTTTGTTACAAAAGAGCATAGGAGAATCGCTCAGTTTTTATTCATTTTATTTTTTGTTTCCCCCTTAAGAACGTTTTCATTTGCATCAAAATTTTGTTCCCCGGGGATATAAAATTTGAAGGAATCTTGAGTAACCGGCATTGAGGTATTGATGATTATAACGCATTGCCCAAAATACAAAAATCCATTTGGTGGATTTCCCTAAATCTACCTAAGAGCTTACAAGAGGCGCTGGATTTTATAAAGAGGACAATTTTTTGGTCTGCGGGAAAAAAACAAAATTGACAGCATCTTCTCTTTGTTTTGGTTCCCAGCTAGTTATACAGATAACTCTATCTGTATAACCCAATACAGTGTCTCTATATTAAGAGTTAAAACCAGTGGTGGGGTCCTGCCGCTTTAACAACCGGTACGGTGATCGCGCGCCTTGTGCACGCACATGTGCCTGACACGCACTTGCAGAGTTTTAAGAATACTTACTGTTACTGCTGGGGGGTAACACAGCTGAGGCACGGCTGTCTGCTCTGCTGCACGAATCAGCTGAGAAGAAATAGGTCAGTATAGCGCAGGGGCGCACGGAGGGATGACATTCAGCAGGCTCTGACAGGTTCTGGAGAACCGGCAATGGAAATTTTGAGTAGTTCTGAGAACCGGCAAATTCCACCTCTGGCTGGCCCCAGAGTGGGGATTTTGCAATATCCTTCCCCAGGAGTGGGGTGGGAATGGAGATTTTGCAGTATCCTTCCCCTGCCACACCCACCAACCCAGACCCACCAAGCCATGCCATGCCCACCATGCCCACAGAACCGGTAGTAAAAAAATTTGAATTTCACTACTGGGCAGGAGGGCGGGCCCACCTGATCATTGGAGCGAACTGGTTCGCTCTCAGCTGGTTGTCGGAGCTACCGGTTCAGCTGAACCGGTCTGAACCGATAGAATCCCACTCCTGATTAAAACCATGACAAAGCTTGGTAGATTGGGGCAACTTTTAGAAGAAACAAAAATCATCATTGCCTCTTTGCTAGACTATCAATAGGAGGCCAATTGCTCACTGAATATGTATATTTTAAAAAAAATTCCCTGTCGATTCAATTCATAATTGATCTGGTGGCATTGTTCACTAGAATTGACCCTTTAGAATTCTTGGATCCTGTTATGGAATTGAGACCACGTATTTTTTTTAAAGTTATCTGCCATGTTCTATTTCCATTAGAACCAAGTTTAAATGTGTGTGTGTGTGTGTTTTTGTGTGTGTGTACAGTATATATATATATATTTCAATGCCTCCTGTTAATTTATTCTGTTCTAAATGTGTTTTCTGATTACCACAAATCTAATTTCTTGCTTTCTGGGTTTTAAAATTGCATTAGTTTCAGCAGGGGAAAAAAACCTAGAAGTGGACATTTAGCCTGTGTAAAGAAATGCTTTGAATGTCAGAAGGTGTGAATAGAGGTGATCCTCGACATACAATTCATTTAGTGACCGTTCAAATTTACACTGAATAAAGTGACTTATGACCGTTTTGCACACTTATGACCATTGCAACGCCCCCACGATCACACAATCAAAATTCAGACGCCTGGCAATTGACTTGTATTTGTGATGGTTGCAGTGTCCCGGGGTCATGTGACTCGTTTTTGTGACCATCTGACAAGCAAAGTCAATGGGGAAGCCAGATTCACTTAACAACCGTGTCACTAACTTAACTGCAATGATTCGCTCAACAACTGTGGCAAGAAAGGTTGTAAAATGGGACAAAACTCATTTATCAAATATCTCACTTAGCAACAGAAACTGCTGGGCTCAGTTGTGGCCATAAGTAGAGGATTACCTGTATTGCAGCTACCATAACCTTTTAAGGCATCCATGTCCTTTCCTAGGAGAAAATGTGGCTGCGTTAAAAAGTTTGCTGAAAGATGCTATGTTCTCACCTTTGGCTTTGAAATCCAATTAGTTAGAGGGGTCTATTGTCCATAAATGCAAGCTAATTATTTGATTTTTCTAAGTTAAACCATGATTGGTTATTCTGTAGTTTAGCTGTTGTCAGAAAATAAAAAGGCACTGCATAAGGTTGTAAAAGGCTTAAAAATTGAATAAAAGTTGAAACGCAGTTTGCCCAAGTCAGAGAAAGAGGGATGATACAGTCCCCAAGGGTTACAATTTAAAAAAAATGTGGGGGGGGGAAATGTGAAGCTAGCCAGTTCTTTTTAATATATATATTAATTCTAAAACATATTTCTATATCACCAGAATTCAATTTAGTTCATTGTTACTCTCCAACTTTCTGCTCATTTAAATTTAAATTAGGAGAAACCCTTTTTAATTTATACAGTAACAGTTTACCAATTTTACGTTTATGAATTCCAAATGGAGGCCCATTAAAATGCTATGAAATCTCTCCCTATGTACATGGTATACGGACAATAAATGAATATTCCATTCTTTTGATTAATGCATTAGAACATCTATCTGACTCAAAACAAAACATTTTGCTACTTGCGTTCAGATTGTTCAGGGTACACGGAGAAAACAACGAAAGAAACAAATTGATTTACACCAATCAAAACAAATATATATGAATTTATAGAACAAGAACCCCACAAATTAATGGCTAAGGTTTATTGGTTGAGCTGCTGCTATTTTCCCCACCAATCCTGAAGTATTATTTTTTTGATCCCAGTTGGGAGAAAAATAAATATTTGTACTGTATTATTTCAATGAGGTATTTTCCTTTTCCTTTTTTGCACTTTTGAGAGGTCTCCTACTTAGGAACAGTGTCAAATCCTTCAAAAGGGACTGTATATTTGGCTTTCTTGATGTATTTGAAATTTACAAGCGGATGTTTCAAATTTCATATATGAGAAATGCAGTTTCTGGAACACGTGATGTGTAGGAATATTTAAGATGAAACATAACAAAGCTTTGGTATGAATGTGCACTCCAGTGGTTATCCGAGCTGGTTCCAGTATATCCTTCGAAAAAAAGTGTGATTCCCAAATTCTCAAATTCTACTCATTCTCCCCCCACCCCCCTTAGGCTTTGGTTTGAAACATCTCTTCAAACATCTGTGTTTCGTTATTGGGAACTGAATTGCTACATATAAAAAGCTGTACCATAAAGCAGGATATTCCGTGTTTTGAGTTTGCTGTGCTTGCATTAATAAAATCAAATGGCTTCAACCAGGCTTATGTGGACCTGTCGTATGTAATAATCCTTGAGGAAAAAGTATTAACCCCCTCCAGAATTTGCTCATCCCCTTTTTAAAAGTCTGTGGAGATTCTCAGTCATCCAGGTCGTGGTTCTCCCAAAAGTGCTTTTTTCAGGAGGCAACTGGACTTTCTTGGTTTTTTTCTTTGAAGACGTTTTGCTTCTCATCCGAGAAGCTTCTTCAGCTCTGACTGGATGGTGGGGAATGGAAGGATTTATATTCCTTGCAGACAGCTGGTCATTTGCAACCTTTTAGAGGGTCATTGAGGCGCTTGGAGGTTTATCTGTGTCCTCAGCAGGGGAGGGTTCCTGCCAGTTCTAACCTCTTCTATAGAAGAGGTTCCACAAATCTACAGTGCCGTTTAGAACTGGTTCCAGCTCTCTCCCCCTGTCCATCCGCACATCATCAAGATGAAGAGCTAGAGGAGGAATTATGGGAGTTGAAGTCCACAAGTCTTAAAGCTGTCAAGTTTGAACACCCCTGGGTTTTTTTCCCTAAAGGGTTAGGGGTACAAGGGTCTTGTAACTTGACAGCTTTAAGACTTGCGTGCTTCAAATGCCAGCGTTTCTGAGCCAACATTTTGGTTGCTAAGCAAGAGCATTGTTAAGTGAGTTTACAAGTTGGCCACACCCACCCAGTCACATGGCCGGCAAGCCACTCCCACAAAACAGGCCAAACCTACAGAGGAGGTTCTAAAAAAGTTTGAAACCCACCACTGGTCCTCAGGGTCACCTGAGTGGTGCTAATGGTTCCTGTAGTCTGCAATATTTTTTGGAAATCTATTCATACTCCCACACCATTTGAAGGGTGTTCATCCCAAATGTTCATCCCTCGGGGGGGAAAAAGCACCTTTGGGACAACCATGACCTGGATGACGCAGAATGTCTACCGACTTTTAGCTATGCAATTTGGGATGAACACCCGAAGTTGCGATGGAACTGAAAAAGTGACATTTTTCTGTCAGAGTGCACACAGTGTGACTAGTTTGAGACAACCCAGGAACAAAATACAGTAAACAGAGGTTTGTCTTTCAAATAGTGGTTTATCTACAAGGAATATATACATACACATATTAGGCAAAGTCAGGCAATCAACCATCAATTATAGCATGGAAGCACCCATGGGGGGGGGGGGAGAGAGAGAGACACCCTCACAGGGCCTCTCTTATGTCTACAACCTCTTAAAGTCGTATCAGCCCCAAAAACCTTGATGACTCATTCCCTACCTTGTATCATTGTAGCAGCTATTTCCTAGACATTTTCACAGTTATGACCTTCCCAGCATTGCCATGGGCATGTGTTTGACATTTGGATGCTTGGCAACTGATTCACATTTACGATGGTTGCAACGTCCTGGGATCATGAAATTCCCTTTTGTGACCTTCTGGCAACCAAAGTCAATGATGGGGAACTTAACAGCCATGTTACTTATTGAACAACTGCAGCGATTCGCTTAACGACCGTGTCAAGGAGAATTGTAAAATGGGGCAAAACTCACATTAAAAAGTCTCACTTAGCAACATAAATTTGGGGCTCAATTGTGGACCTATGTTGAGGGCTGCCTGTACTTGCTGCTTCCATTAATTTATACATATAAAAGCCAAATACTACTCACTCATCACAAAATGTCCAGAACCATAAAGCCTATGAAGGTGAAATTTGGCACGTTCTTGGCTTCTAGGTACTTGTTAAGAAAGGATTTTTCAAAATGACCATCAGATCATTAGTATTTCTTATACAATAATCAACACACTCTGATGCTAAGTAGTTCTACTCCCTTCCCTACTGAAAAGAACTCTGTTCCAACTGCCAGTTGTCTTACATTCCGTTACTTCAGTTCAAACTGGCAGGCGTTCCACTCCTTCATTCAGGAGCGGTCTGGGGCTCCTTACAGAACTAAACATCGATACCTCACCTACATGTACACGCCTTCCACCTATGGGAACTGCTTCCAGACTCATGGCAGTGGGAATGATATCCCCTTATGTGTTTCAATCTCCGACCATCACTAAGCCAACAGATTGTAAACCAAATTTCTCCTGCATAGCCTGATCACATAGTTTCGTCGAGAAGCACGGGTATAGTATTTCTTATACAGTAATTAACACATTCTGATGCTAAGGAGTTCTACATCCTCTCCCCACCTGAATAGAACTCTGTTTCAACTGCCAGTTGCTTCACATTCCGATACCTCAGTTCAAACTGGCAGATGTTCTACTCCTTCACTCAGGAGCGGTCTGGGGCTCCTTACAGTACTAAACAGTGGTACCTCACCAAAAGGTCTAAGCCATCCACGTATGGAACTGCTTCCGGACTCAAGGCAGTGGGAGCAATATTTCCTTATGTGTTTCAATCACCAACCACCACTGAGCCAATGGATTGAACCGGATTTCTCCTGCAATACCCGATCACCTAGTTTTGTTGCGAAGCAGAGATAGCCAACTAGTAATACATAAATTATACAATTTTTCATTCCTATAGCAAATTGTTTACAGCAGACCACAACTGGAAAAGAGTTTTTAATCAACATTTCAAGAAGTACTCAGGATTAGCTCAGTGTAAACAAAAGGCATTTGATGGGTGTAATGCAAACACCATGGAGATAACAGTTTGTTCCAGACCATTCAAAAAAAATCAGTATTAAACTTCTATTATTAAACATCCATCTCCTATACAGTTAGCAATCCCACAAGATTAAAAAAAACAAAGTTAGAAGAAATATTAAGAAAGCAAACACACTCTCTGGCACAATCATAGTTTCCTTCCCAGCTTTAACTCTCTCTTTCTCTTAGAAGTAGATATCATTGCAGTTCTAAAATACATTGTTTAGAAAATGAACTAAAGCAAGAGCAGAACATTTATTGGACAATAGGTTTTTCAAATCTAAATATTCACTTACTTTTTGTCGAGCAGCGTGTTCCTCAGGCAGACTCAACACACCACTGGTGTTTTTATTGTGGAACAAGCCAATAACAGTTCTTCAAGTTGAATTTCAGGTTCTGCAATTTTTTTTTAAAAAAAGTAGGAATAGGAATAGAATTGAAGCAGGAATAGGAATTGGAACATGAAGAGGAATTGGAATAGAATTGGACCAGGAATTAAAATTGGGAGATGACCCAGTGACCCTCTTCTGTGTTCTAAAATATGGAATATTATTTCATGGTATTATAGGAAAATGCCAACAGTCTCCTAAAACATATAAAGAATGATTGCTTGAATTGGGTACATTTAGTTTAATGAAAAGAAGGGCTAGGTGTGAAATGCAGCAGTGTTCCAAAATCTCAGGGGTTGCCATAAAGAAGAGGGGGTCAACTTACTTCCCAAAGTACTTGAAACCAGGACAAAAAGCAACGGATGGGAACTAATCAAGGAGAAAGCAACCTAAAACTAAGAAGAAATTTCCTGATAGTTAGAACCATTAAGCAGTGGAACTGCTTAAAAATAGAATTTTTGGGTCGCAGAGTGGTGCTGCGGGCCAAAGAAGCCAAAAACGAGCCCATTTTGGGGTGGCACAGTGGTTCTGGACTCTGAGGAGGCCAAAAATGAGCCTGTTTTGGGGTGGCACAGTGGTTCTGGTGGCTGAGGAAGCCAAAAATGGGCCTGTTTTGGGGTGGCACAGTGGTTCTGGTGGCTGAGGAAGCCAAAAATGGGCCCATTTTTGCATGTCAGAGTGGTTCTGGTGGCTGAGGAAGCCAAAAATGGGCCTGTTTGTGCGTGTCAGAGTGGTTCTGGTGGCTGAGGAAGCCAAAAACAGGCCCATTTTTGCATGTCAGAGTGGTTCTGGTGGCTGAGGAAGCCAAAAATGGGCGTGTTTGTGCGTGTCAGAGTGGTTCTGGTGGCTGAGGAAGCCAAAAACAGGCCCATTTTTGCATGTCAGAGTGGTTCTGGTGGCTGAGGAAGCCAAAAATGGGCCTGTTTTTCCATGTCAGAGTGGTTCTGGGCCAGAAGCCCCTCAGACACACTTCAAAGCAGCCACATCCCTTCATTAACCTGCTTTCCATCCCCAGAAACATAATAAATTAAAGTTTAATTTGAGTGTATTTTTAATGCACTTCTAAACACCCCCCCCCCAGCCAGTCCCCCCAATAGTCTGAGGGACCATGAATTGGCCCCTTGTTTCAAAAGTTTGAGGACCCTGCTCTAGAATTTTAGGTTGAGACAGTCACTATAAACTGTTGTAAAACAAGGACTGTCAGTAAAGTGTGAAATTCTCTTTTGTTTCATACTTGTTCTACTTCTAGATTAAATAAAAGTCTCTTAAATTAATTATTTTGCCATTATTCCAAGGGCAGACAACAGTGGTCTAGTTTTACATCAAAATATTTCTTTTCATAAGGAAGGGGAAGCTTTGTAAAAAATGCCACCAGAAAAAAATGGGATCTATTGTGCTAAAATGGACATAATCCCACTTAAATATGCAAGGCAGTTCTACCACCTAGTGGGGATTTGGGGAAAAAAACATTATTGAAGTTTTTTTTCCTGGGTAACAAAAAGCTGCAACTGTTAACCCCAACTTCCATTGAATTCATTGAAGCAGCAATGTTGGTATCTATTAGGCTTCCCTGCAAGGCAGAAAAATGAGGCAGCTACTTTTAAGAGTCTCATTAAAATTTCACTCCTTTCATTATTTGATTCTTCTTTGCACAGGAGTGGGGGGGGGAACAAAGGCCATACAGCTAGTCCTTGAGTTACAACTTATTTTTTAAGGGACCGAAGATACAATGGCACTGGGAGTGGGAGTGACTTTTCCATTTCCCACCCACCCTCTGCAAATAATAAGCTATTTCCCTCCCATTTCAAAGACAGGCTTACCTTGTGAGCAAGCTAAACAAAACAACAACTGGACTCATGAAGGTCCTCCTACAAATTGAGGCAGCTGGTTTTTGAGTTTTTCTGTCCAGCAGGGCAATGTCCAGTGATATCCCAATGGTGCTTGGCTTCTCCTTTCCCAAGAAAATCAAGCATATTTTTTTTTTAGGAAGGGAGTTCAGGAAACAGAAGATTCCCACCTGTAGCAGTTTGCTTCCTAGTTGAGATGACTCCCCCCTGTAGGACCTGCAAGGTCCCTTCTAGCCTTGGGGTTCTAGGATTCTATGGTCTCCAGCTGTGGCAACTCATGAGCTGCAGGTGCAACCACTCTGTAGTTTGCCGGGGAAGGAGGTGGCTGCATGATTTTTATGGAGGAAACTAAGAATAGAATATTCTTTATTGGCCAAGTGTGATAAGGAATGGAATGGAATATAATAGAATAGAATAGGGAATGGGAATAATGGGAATGGGAATGTAATGTAATGTAATGTAATGTAATGGGATAGAGTAGAGTAGAGTAGAGTAGAGTAGAGTAGAGTAGAGTAGAGTAGAGTAGAGTAGAGTAGAGTAGAGAAGAGAAGAGAAGAGAAGAGAAGAGAAGAGAAGAGAATGGGAATAATGGGAATGGAATGGAAATAGGATAGAATAGAATATTCTTTATTGGCCAAGTGTGATAAGGAATGGAATGGGATGCAATAGAATAGAATAGGGAATGGGAATAATGGGAATGGGAATAATGGGAATGGAATGGAAATAGAATAGAATAGAATATTCTTTATTGGCCAAGTGTAATTGGACACACAAGGAATTTGTCTCCAGGGCAGAAGCTCTCAGTGTACATACAAGCAACAAATAATATCATAAGATACAACAGTCAGGGATAGTCATAGGATACTAAGCAATCAACATAAATCATGAGATATAAACAACAAAGTTATAGTCATAAGAAGTTAAGGAAAGACGCAATAGGAAAGATGAGAAGGATAATAGTAATACTACAGCTCTACTAGGTGGTTTGATAACCTAGATCATAAGACAGTGTTGTGAGGATTAATTGTTTAGCAGAGTGATGGCATGGGGGGATAAACTTGCTTTAAAGGGAGCAATTTGCTTCAGATGTGGTATTCAGAAGGTTCTGACCAGTTCTGTAGTGGACATTTTGAGTAGTTTGGAGAACCGGTAAATATCACCTCTGACTGGCTATTCTCTGCCTCCCGAGTCCCAGCTGATCGGGAAGAAATGGGGATTTTGCAGTAACCTTCCCCTGGAGTGGAGAGGGAATGGAGGTTTTACAGTATCCTTCCCCTGCCACCAAACCAGTAGTAAAAATAATTTGAATCCCACCACTGACTTGCTTCCTCTGAAATACCACCAAAGCGCTTTCAAACCTTTCTGTCAGGCCATCAAAGACCTCATGAAAATCCAATTTGCCTTAAAGGATGGGGCATGGTGGGTCCATTCCAGGTAGACATCAATGGCAACAGCTCATTTAACCACCGTTCAAAGTTTACGACGACACTGAAAAAATGACTTGCAACCGTTTTTCACACTTATGTCCGTTGCAGCAGCCCCGTGATCAAAATTCAGATGCAACCGACAGTTGCAGTGTCCAGGAGGGGAAGGGTGTTTGTCACATGATCCGCTTTTGCAAACTTATGAGAAGCAAAAGTCAACGGGGAAGCTGGATTCACTTAACAACCATGTTCCTCACTTCACCAGTGCAGTGATTCACTTAACAACAGTGGCAAGTAAGGTCTTAAAATGGGGCAAAACTCTGTCTCACTTAGCAATGTTAAATTTGGGGCTCAATTGTGCTTGTAAGTCAGGAATGCCTATGTTTTCTACAGAGATGCATATCTGTGTAGACTTTTCCTCAGGATGTGTTCCACGTTATCCGAAGTATTCATGTTCTCTGTCACATATCCATTCATAGGGGCTGTCCCCACCTTTGGTTCTCTTGTGATGCCCTTAGTCATCCTGCCCATGTTGCTGGGAGGACTGGACAACTTCGGCCGGCTGTAAATGCACTTGAACATTTGTCTCAAACCCATCGATGAAATGGGTTTGAAAAGAATTCAATATGAAGCAGTCTTGCGGAGTTGGAAGGGACCTTGGAGGTCGTCTAGTCCAATCCTCTGCTCAAGCAGGAGACTCTATACCCGGGATGGCAAACCTATGGCACATGTGCTGGAAGTGGCACACAGAGCCATCTCTCTGGGCACGTGAGCCGTTGCCCGTTGCTCTTCTGAGTTCCGGTGGGACGGCCAGCTGGTCTTCATGTACGCGGGAGCGGCGGAAATTGGAAGAGCAGCCGATCAGAACCCTTACCTTGCATACCAGTTTTTAACTCGCGATGTTATCCTTTCAGTTGTGTCCGACTCTTGACAGATCTATGGTCCAGGTCTCCTCCCACCTTCCAGTCTTGCACGAATCCTTTGAGGTTGTTCTATCCTTCAGTGATGTAGGTTGCTCTCTACTTATGATTCATTTAGTGACCATCTAAAGCAGTGTTTCTCAACCTTGGCAATTTGAAGATGTCCAGACTTCAACTCCCAGAATTCTGGGAGTTGAAGTCCAGACATCTTCAAGTTGCTAAGGTTGAGAAACATTGATGTAAAGTCACAACGGCACTGGAAAAAAACAGACTTTTGACCATTTTTCACACGGACCCCATGTTGTGGCATCCTCACGGTTACGTGATCCAAAATTCAGGCGCTTGGCAACTAATTCATAATTATGACCATCGCAATGTCCCGGGGTCACGTGATCCCTTTTTATAACCTTCTGACCAGCAAATTCAGTGGGGGAAGCCGGATTCACTTCACAACCGTGTTCCTAACGTCACAACGGCAGGGATCTGATGAGCAACAGTGACAAGAAAGCTTGTACAAGGCGTCTTGCTTAGCGAGGGAGATTTTGGCGCCATTTGGCTCCATTGTAAGTCTAGGACTACCTCTATTCTAATGACACGTTATTCTCTTTTATAACAGGAGACACTCTCCCTTTGTGTACCTTTGGTTTCGTTCTCTCAATAACCAGTGGTGGGATCCTACCAGTTTAACAACCGGTTCGGTGATCGCACACTTCACACAGTTTTGAGAAAACTTACCTTCCGCACCACTGCTGGGGAGGAAAACAGCTGAGTCGCGCAGCAATATTCTCTGCGGCGTGACTCAGCTGAGAAGATATAGGTGAGTAAAGTACAGGGAAGGGCGGGCAGATCCACGTGATTGTCGGAGTGAACCGGTTTTCTCCCAGATGATTGTCGGAGCTACCGGTTCGGCCGAACCAGTCCAAACCGGCTAAATCCCACCCCTGTCAATAACCCCAGGAAGGGAAAAGTCTGTCTCAAAACTTCCCTCTACCGAACTGTGAGCTGACAGTCAATTTGTTAAGAAGGCTCTCAACAGACCATTCTCCAAACTGGCCTCACAATTTGGGGTTCTTTGATGTAGCTGTTCCCTCTTTTCCCTATCCTCTTCTCCCAGGTTGAAACTCCAAGGAAGAGAAACCAGGCCAATATTAAAAGAGAGGAATATTCAATTTATTTATAAAGACACGACAACAGCAAGCCCCATGACATTCTCTCCAAGTCAGATAAATAATATTTGTTCTCCACAATGTTATATAAAAGCAAACTACGTGTTAAAAAGGGATGGGCCCAAATAGTATACGGCGGTTCAGACCGAGAAAAACTCCAACCTGTCCTCCCCACCCCCACCCCCCGACCCCGTTATCCAGGAATTTGTTGGGAGCATTCTGGCGTCTCTTTGACAAATCCTGTTTGAAATGGTTAGATTAAATTTTTTAAAAAAAGATAGACAGTATAATTCCACTTTTCTGCCACTAGTGTTCATTGCAATTCAGCCTGAATAGACGGACTTGTGCGCCCAAGGCTAAGAAATAAAAAAAGGAGATAGTTAGCAAAGTTGACCTCTGTCTAACTTTCAGGACCATTTTCTAATGCTCTCCGCCTCAGTCAAGGGACAGAAACATTGCTACTTTCCTCTGAAGAGCCAAGAGGATCAGAATTGAACTATTGAAACCCTTGTTTTATTCTAGGTTCCCAAACATGCAGAAGAAAAAGAAAAATTGGCCAGTAGCTAGGATAAGCAAATAGCGTATAAAGCTCAACTCATGTACAATCTGCTAAAGTACGGCACGATGACCGTATTGCGAACTCCTGAACGGTCTTTTTTTTTTTTTTTTATAAACCTGTCGTCTAGAATTTTTTTTTTTTTTTTTTTTGCAAGTTGGATGGATGTTCCTGATAAGGCAAACTCAGCGGTTTTAGCTGCAACGATGTGTCAGGCAGCACAATCACACCACCTTCTGTCTCTTTCCATTGAAGCAGGGGTGAAATGCTACCGGTTCAGACTGGTTCGTCTGAACCGGTAGTAAAGATGCCAACTGTTCGCCTGAACCGGTAGCAAAAAAAAAAAAGCTACCGGTTCGGGTAAATCGGTTTTTCTGACGATCAGCTGTGCTGCATGATTTAAATTAGCTAGAAAGCAGGATTTCCTGCTCTCTAGCTAATCTAAATCGCGTAGCACAGCAGACTCCCCTCCCCTTGCTGTTTGCTTACCTTTGCAGCTCGGTAGCAGGCTCCGCCCCCACCCCACCCCAGATGTCATTTTGACACTCTGTGCATGCACGCACATGCTCACATTGCTACTGAACCAGTAACAAGGGTAAGTGGGTTTCACCCCTGCATTGAAGGGATATGTACCGTGTCCGTTCTTAGAAAAAGAAGAAGAAAAGGAACAATGCAGAATAACCGCAGAAAATGGAGAGGTGTGATCCACACCTTTGTGGAATGCAGGTTGGAGAACCCAAGCTATCAAAAGTGGAAAGTGGAACAGAGGCGGTCTGCTTCTCTCCACTCCACCTCACATGTACCGTCCAACTTGTCGAAGTGAAGGGTATGATGCCCCTTTTGGGTGAACGCCTCCTCTGGTGAGGAACTTGGTGATACTTAGCTGCAGAAAGAGATCTTTCAACTCAGAGAGACAGAGAGAGAGAGGAGAGGCACTGCATGTTTGTAAGCTGAGTTAATTAAGGCTTCCGAACCAAACCTGGTTCATAGCAGCTATGGGGGTCTGAAGGTTGCCCCCAAGGATCGTTCTAGCCAATGGCTTCGCTGTCAGTCTTGTAGGCTTGCTTACGCAGATGGGTTTCGATCTCCTCACGGAAAACAAGCATGCCAAGGTGCGAGTGAGAGGCCTCGTTCATGGCTTTCGACTGGATGCACATGCGGTATTGCTCGGGAGTCAATTCGTCGGCACAGTGCTTCTCGTGCCAAAGGTGAAAGAGTCCAGGCACCGGGGTTCTGACTACCATCAGGCTGCTGTGCAGGTACTTCCGGTAGAGGTGAACGTCTTCTCCGCCCCACCCTTTGACTTCCAGATCGAAGCCTCCTGTGGGAAATCAGAGAGAGGGGATCAGGAAGGAACCTTTTGAAGGTTCGTGGAAGACGGAGGCTGAATCAAAAGGGATGGACATCAATCAGTTTATTAAAATAACTAGCTGATAATCCAGCGCTGTCCAGGTATTTATTGATTCCAAGCCTCCTTCCATGA
This sequence comes from Thamnophis sirtalis, assembly GCF_051295495.1. Classification (NCBI taxonomy): domain Eukaryota; kingdom Metazoa; phylum Chordata; class Lepidosauria; order Squamata; family Natricidae; genus Thamnophis; species Thamnophis sirtalis. Next base: position 30,476,369 of record NW_028261395.1, read on the forward strand.
ACATCGCTGCAATTTCTAATGTTGGCTTTCCCCTCTTACCAGAGGGAGCCCCCTTGTGGAGTACTGTGAAGCTGATACCATGGCAACTCCACAGTGCTGTACAGTAGAAGCCATTTTAAGGCAGTTTGGTAGAAGCCATTTTAAGGCACAACAAGCTCTTAACAGAACACACAACACGAGGGGTGTTAGGGGTATCTTACCCCCACAGTATTTGTTTCCAGAGGGTAAGTAATCTGTGTACCAAGTTTGGTTGAAATTGCTTGAGGCATTTCAGAGTTATGCTGGAACAGGCAGGCAGGCAGACAGACAGACAGACAGGTAGATATATTCAGCAGAGTGGCGGAATCTCCAGTTAGATGGCACATATGTGAGTGGTCAAGGTTAAAGTCCTTGCACTGGAGAAAGCAACACTGACCTGACCTCCCTCTAGAATTCCTGAAGAATTCTGATCGTTCCCAAGGGAATGGAGTCGGCCTGGTAAAATTCTTGCAACATATTGTCAGTGACTTAACAATAAAGCTTCTGATTGAAACTGCTAGCAGCTTCAACAATACTATGAAGCCACCATAAAACCTCTAGCAAAAAAATTATATTTCATTATTTCGTTCTATATCTTTAGTCATTGTTTCTCTTGATAGAGGGAATATTTGTAGCTCAGGATTGACACATGAGATCCCTGACGCTCTCTGAGATTGGTTGTTTTCTTGGGGACATTTCATGACCCAAGGTGGGTAACATCATCAGTGCTAGAAGGGAGTGGGATGGTGATGGAGGAGGAGGAGGAGGAGGAAGAGGAGGAGGGGGAGGGGGGGAGGAGGAGGAGGAGGAGGAGGAGGAAGAGGAGGAGGAGGACTGTGGGGTCCTTGGTGCTCTCTGAGCTTGGTTGTTTTCTTGCAGATCTTTCATTATCAAACTAGGAAACATCATCAGTGCTAGAGGGGAGTGCTAGAGGGGAGTGGGATGGTGATGGTGGAAGGGGAGGAGTGGAAGGAGGAGGAGGACAAGAAGGAAGATGAAAAGAAGGGGGAAGGAGGAAGAGGAGGAGAAGGACTGGGAGGTCCTTGGTGCTTTCTCAGCTTGATTGTTTTCTTCCAGGTAGGTAGCACTGATGATGTTACCTAGTTTGTTAATGAAATATCTCCAAGAAAACAACCAAGGTTCAGAGAGTAACAAGATCCCTTCAACTGTTTATAAAAAAAAATGGGGGGGAGGGAGGAAGTCAAAAATTGAGAACCCTCTTGTGAAGGTATAGAATGCAATAGCTATATTTCTACGGATTAAAATACTACATAATTTTTAAAATACGTTACATGCTAATTTAGATATATCATGTAATAATTTGTCCTAGAGGAAATCAACCCTGACTGCTCTTTAGAAGGCCAGATCCTGAAGAGGAAACTCAAATACTTTGGCCACCTAATGAGAAGGAAGGACTCACTGGAGAAGAGCCTAATGCTGGGAAAGATTGAAGGTAAAAGAAGAAAAGGGCGACAGAGAATGAGGTGGCTGGATGGAGTCACCAAAGCAGTAGGCCTGAGCTTAAATGGACTCCAGTGGATGGTAGCGGACAGGAAGGCCTGGAGGAACGTTGTCCATGGGGTTGCGATGGGTCGGCGACTAACAACAACAATGCTAATTTACAGTAGATATGCAAGAAAGGCAATTATTCCTGTTACTGAAATAAGATGTTTACATTTTGCTCTAGGATTTGTTTACTTTCCATTAATAAATCCTGTACTCAAGAAGGCGGGAAAAATCTGTATTGTGCCATTCTGGAAGAGCAAACATGGACGAACCTCACAGTTTTCACTTAGGACATTTACCTAGCAAATGAAGTGGTTTCTAGTTTCACCTATTTTACTGCAATGTATTAGAATTTACATGGAGGCATAATCTCTTTTGCTGAAAAATTCTGTTGAGCCACATGATGGCACCAATGTACAAAATGAAAAAAAAAAAGTTTTGGTTGCTCATGCTAGTTTTCCGTTTTTTTTAAAAAAAGTTATGTGCACGGTAATAAATGTTTTACAAAAGTCCAAAATCAGAATATTGCATCTGGGAAATCCCGGCAAGAATTAATTAATTTACACTTGATAAATAACTAATTGAAAGCTCATGCTTGCTCACCCATCCTTTAGATTTAACCACCCACACTTTAGATCAGGGGTGTCAAACTCAATTTCATTGAAGGACACATCAGGGCTGTGGTTGACCTTGGGAGGTTGGACGTGTGTGGCCGGGTGGATGTGCCCAACTGGGTGGGCATGGCCAGCCTGACGCCACTCTGCAAACAGCTGGCATGTTTCCTCTTCACATTGGGCAGACCAGACTGAAGCTACGCTGGCCCGATCTTTCCTCTTTGTATTGAATAGACCAGGACAGCCTCAAGGGCTGGATCTGATCACATCACGGGCTGGATCCAGCCCATGGGCCTTGAGTTTGACACCCTGCTTTAGATCAACCAACACAAGAGTTGTGAGCCGTGTATTTCAGCAGAAAATCCATTAGCTACAATAAAAAAAGCTAATAACAGATAAATAAAAGAGAAAGCATTTGGGCCAGGTGGATAAAAATCGATGATTTTTTAAAAACATTTTTTTAAAAAATGAGATTTTTTTAAAATTTAAATCGTATTTTTTATTTAAATCAATTTTTTAATTTTTTTATCAAATTCATTTTAATAAAATGCATTTGAAGTTAAAAAAATCTATTTAAATCTATCTATTTAAGATACATTCATAATTTAGTTTATTCAGCATGAAATGGAGTTTTGTTTTGTAGCATGAAGTTGTATATTCTGCAATATTGGGACTGTTGGTGAGTCAACAGCAGGTCAAGAGGAGGAGCCGCTGCAGGACAGAGATGACAGTTGCTCTTTAAAAATTATGATTTAAAGATGAATAACTAGAAGATAAATAATAGAATTTATTGTAATATGTATGTCAAGATTAGAAATTGGAAGACTATGATTATGTATATTATGACTAACCAATTTCGTTGTATTTATTTTGTACAATGACAATAAGGACTATACTATTTAATTTTATTATTACTGTAAGTACTGTGTACAAAACACATTGACCCAATACACTGTCCACAAAATATGTAAGGATGTTAAAAGAAAATTGCAAATAAAACATATAAACTGTATATGATTTAAATTGAGTTGATTTAAATCAAGCCTTTTCACTAGTGATTTAAGTCATGATTTAAATCGTGATTAGATTTAAATCAAATCCACCCTGATTTGGGCACCAACTCAACCAAAACCAGAAGCGAGGCATTTATACATCTTACCAATGGCCAAGAAATCTGTTCGATACTGACACATCATCCCGAAGCCAAAATCTCTCCAGAATCCGGAATCTTTTTTGTGGACCTATTACAGAGATAAGACACAGAGTTTTAGCTTCAGGAAAGAGCAAAACAACAAGAAATGACCTGAAATGAAACCCACTTCAGCATTGCCTGATTGTAAGGAAAGAAGAAGAATGGACGTAGACATTAACCATCAACGGAGGGGAGAGGTGTTTAGAAGTAGATTATTAAAGATATTAATAATAGATATTATTAAAGGAGAAACGGAATACCACTCAATGTGGGAATTATGGTATAATTGGCTAGACAATAGGTACAGAGGTTAGAAAATTAATAATGAAAGAAGATTAACAAACTAGAAACAAATACAGGTGCAAAGTTATGCAGAAGAATATATATTGCAAGCAATATTATTATCGGACTGTACACAACTATAAATCAAAATGTACAGAGTGATAAATATAGCTTTGCTGTTGCTTCGACTGCCATGAAACGGGGAGGGAGGGCATGGTATTTGGGAGGGGTTACTCATTGTGCTGGAGGAAGGTTCTGGAGTTCAGCTGCCTGTCTGACTACGCACGCGCATGCGTAGGAGATTCCCGCCAGGACTAATGGCACCGACATTCCATCTTCATGATGCCTTTTGAAGTTATCTCACACCTGACACTTGGGAGAATTATGATTGGACTGTAGCTGTGATGCCAAGGGGTGGGGAATGGGCTATTCTATATATCAATCGCTTTCGCGCCTAAATAATCAGACTTCGCTTCGCTATGCCTTTAATCATTTATAATTAGTAAAAGTACACTTGATTTCTACTCATGGAGTCTCGTGGTCTTCTTTCCTAATTATCTGATGGAGAGGTTCTGACAGTTATGTTATAAATATGGAAATAATGGATACAACTATGATGTACAATATTATGCATTTAAAAATAAACTAAACTATATGATTAAGAGAAAAATGGTCATGATTAAGGTGTATAACATCATGTATATTTAAAAATGATGTGATGCAACCACTATACTGCTGTTGCAAAATTGAAATTGTGATGTGAGCGACTGGTCTTTGTTTTCCCTTGAAGATGTTTCACTTCTCATCCAGGAAGCTTCTTCAGTTCAGAACGGAATTGCTGAAGAAGCTTCTTGGATGAGAAGTGAAACGTCTTCAAGGTAAAACAAAGGAAGTCCAGTTGACTCTTGACTAAACACACGCTGACCTGGATGGCTGAGATTCTCCATAGACATTATTGCATCAAGTTCTGTTTGGGCTTCAGGAAGCGATCCTAAACATTCAGCAGTGAACTCACTAAGGAAAGGTCCCATCACAGCTTCCAAGATTCTCTCTCTGACCTCTAATTCTGCTCCTTATTGAAATCTGTCTGTAGGTGAACTGTAGGCAGAGGTCAGGGATGGAGCTAAATGCACCATCAGTCTAGGCCCAATTCCAGATCTCTCCCCCCCCCCCTTGAATTCCACTGAGCTTTCTCCAATTTTGATTTCATGCTTACTATGAGTGGATCAGATCCTTGTGAATGGGTTTGAATAAATCTTCTATACTGCACCTCCAAAAGTTAAATCATGGTAACTGGACCAAGGTTTATTAAAAGGGAGAGGTTTTGTTACTCATCCAAGTCACTTCTTTGGTGGCAATGAAAAATTTTGGAGAGGCAGAGTGTCGTTGGAATGAACAGTTTCTTGCCATACAGACTGCAAGGGGTTTCTCCCCAAAATGAATTTACATTTCATTTATATCTATCACTCATCGAATCTATCTATCTATCTATCTATCATCTATCTATCTATCTATCTATCTATCTATCTATCTATCCATCCATCCATCCATCCATCCATCCATCCATCCATCCATCCATCCATCCATCCATCCATCCATCCATCCATCTACCCACCCACCCACCATTTATCTTATCTAATTAGTCTGCCTGTACATCCATCCATCCTTTATCTTATATCATTAATCCATCCATCCATCATTTGTTATCTAATTAGTCTGTCTGTCTGTCTGTCTGTCCGTCCATCCATCATTTATCTTATGTCATCTATCTATCTGTCTGTCTATCATCATCCATCCATCCATCCTTTATCTGATATCATTAATTAATCAATCAATCCGTCTATCCATCCATCATTTATTTTATCTAATTAGTCAGTCTGTCTGTCCGTCCGTCCATCCTTTATCTTATATCATCTATCTATCTATCTATCTATCTATCTATCTATCTATCTATCTATCTATCTATCTATCTATCTACCTACCTACCTACCTACCTACCTACCATCCATCCATCCACCCACCCACCCACCCACCTACCTACCTATCATCTATCTATCATCTATCATCTATCATCTATCTATCTATCTATCTATCTATCTATCTATCTATCTATCTATCTATCTATCTATCTATCTATCTATCTATCAATCTATCAAACATCTGTCTGTTTATCATCTATGTGTCTATCATCTAATTTATTTATTTATTTATTACATATAAATAAACCTTAACCCCTATAAAGTGACTAAAATAAATAAATACTTATAAAACTGATGTGAAACACACACCCCCACCCAAAAAAATAATCCAAGAAAACTAAAACAAATGGAAACTTGCTAAATATTAATCTGATAAGCTAAGAACAAGTTTCTCTCTTTGGTTCCTGTCATTTGAGGACAACAAGTCCTTTCCCTCGTGTTGTCTGGGGAAAATTCAATGAAGCTCAGGAAGGGACAGATCCATTGCAACGAGGGAAACTTCATTTTTAAAGAAGTTCCAGGAAATGATACAATGCACGGTGTTGTTGTTACTATGGAGAGTAATGTTTTTTTAAAGCTTCTTTGGACCCCAGTCTCTTACCAATTGCTGTTCCACTGGAGGTGGCCCATCTTGATTAGCGTAGACAATGGCAGGATTATAAAGGCTGAAAACCACCGGATAAAAAACCTTCTTGCCTGTGAAAAAGGGGAAAGTTTCCATGTGAATGACTGATGAAAAAAAGGCAGCCACATGTCTTCCGTTCTTTTTTTAATTAACCGTTGAACTACCCATATTTTTTTCGACTATAAGATGCACTGGAGTATAAGACGCACCATGATTTTGAAGAGGTAATTTTTTTTTAAAAAAAGTGTTTGCACTGTGCAGGCCTCCCAAACCCTCTGCATGCCTTTTTATTTTTGCAAAAAAAAAAAAAAGGTGGGGGGGAATGCAGAGCTTTGGGAGGCTTGTAGAGTGCTCCTGGCTGGGGGGGGGGGAACAAGCAAAAATGGCCCACTTTTTCCTCATTTTTGCCCTCCCCAGCCCCCAGGAACATTTTACAAGCCTCCCAAACCGTCTGCACGTCCATTTTTGCAAAGGGGGCAGGGTTTTGGTAGGCCAAAAATGCTGTATTCAGTGCATAAGACGTACCCAGATTTTCACCGTCTCTTTTTCTGGGGGGGGGGGAGGTGAGTCTTATATTCTGAAAAATACGGTCTTTCCCAAACATGGCACAGAAGAATAAAAAAAAAAAGCTTAAGGGACGGGGCAACCACAATGTCTGCTATTTCATTGATTGATTGCTCTCACTGTTAGGAAATTGTTCCTTAATTCCATTAGTTTTCATCTATTGTTCCTTGTCTGGCCTTCTGGTGCTTTGGCAAATAAGTTGACCCCCTCCTCTTTGTGGCAACCCCTCAAATATTGGAAAGCTGCTATCATGTCGCCCCTAGTCTTTTTCTTTATTAAGACTAGGCATACATATCTAATTATACCATATACTGTATGTGTATGTTTCTCTGTGTAGGCATGCAGACCAGTGGTGGGTTCCTCCCAGTCCAGTCCAGTCCAGTCCAGCCGTACCGGTAGTAGCCAGGAGCAGCTGACAGCGTACTAGTAGTGTGCGGCACCTGCCCAAGGCCCAACAAGCAGCTGGGTGTCGCAGGGATGGTGGATTGCACATGCGTGAGCAGCCCATGTGCACGGACAGGATGCGCAGCCCCGAGATCAGCATACCGGTAGCGATGATAAGAGTAACCCACCACTGAAGCAGACACCCACATAACAGACACAACTGTCTGAACTGTTTTCATGGAAGCCCAGTCCCGAGTCAGCTGTGAAGCTGAGTTTGGCCACGGTTCCACAATATACAGTTTTAGGAACAACAAGGTAAATACAGAAATGCTGCGTGCTGCATGAAATAGGGTGGAACTGTGAGAAAACTGAGACAGAAACATTAGAACCCCACTTTCCTTCCAAAAGGACACGTGTAACACCACAATTACCCTTTGCTATAAACACCTCCAGGTGTTCCATACACTTTTCTACAAACTGCTTACTCGCAGGCAGGCAGCCAGATTCCATTTGGCAGCTTGTGATATCCCAAAGAGGAACATAAAGGACAGGAAGGTAGAAAGAGAGGCAGAGTTTCTTTTTGTAATTTATTTATATTCTCTCTCTCTCCTTCTCTCTCTTCCACCTTCTCTCTCCCTCTCTCTTTTGTGTGTGTGTGTGTGTGTGTGTGTGTGTGTGTGTGTGTGTGTTTTCGTAGATTTTCACGGGTGTAGGTATGCTGGTCTTGTTGTATTCGGGGTCTTTTCCCGTGTAAGATTGAGATTGTCTTGGCAACGTTTTGGCGAGGTCTCACTCGCCATCTTCAGGCTGGGTTTAAATGTGACGATACCTCCTGCCTGCCATACATCTGGAAACCAGCCCTAGTCAACAAACGAGCCCCACCCACCACCCAGGCCGTTACAACATGAAACAACAATGGACACACAGACAGCACCAATCAGCACCAATCTACCAATCATTCCACTTACTGAAACAAAGCCAGCACTCCACTCCCCTGCACCAAGATTTATAGAAAGATGGCAGCTCCAACCACGCTTTAAGGCCAAAACCCAGCCTGAAGATGGCGAGTGAGACCTCGCTAAAACGTTGCCAAGACATGGAGCTTAGTTATGTAGCATGAGGCTGTATATTCTGCAATATTTACATTTTTGGTAAACTCGTTCAATAAATCCAAGCTCTGCTAGCTAAATAGGAAACCTTCATTTTGTTTGCAAATAATAATATTAAAGATTCTAACTGCCAGCAAGAATGAGTCCTTACATTTAAAGAGCACCTGTCATTTCAGATCCATCATGGGGACACCTGTTAAGAGAGCATTGACTCATCTGTGGCCTGCTACGTCCCTCATCTTGTTGTGTCACTGCCGCACACCAGCCGTCCCATTAAAGTGAATGGGATTGTTGGTGAATCAACAGCGGGCAGAGGAGGAGCTGCTGCGGGACAGAGATGACAGTTGCTCTTTAAAAATTATGATTTAAATTGAGTTGATTTAAATCAAGCCTTTTTGCTAGTGATTTCAATCGTGATTTCAATTGTGATTTAACTCGACTTGATTTAAATCAAATCCACCTTGGACCTGACCAATGACTGGGGGATACAGGCATTACTGAATGGACTCTTTACCTGTTTACAAAGTGGCTGCTTGCAACCATCAAGCGTGCTCATGTCCTGACCTAGGCTTCCCCAGAAGCACGAAGCTGAGTCCTCGTCCTGATAAAACCGTTTTATTTAATTTACAGTGATTTCCTCTCCAACAAAGTCCCGGCCCACAGTCTTTCAAGATAGTTCACAATTACCAACCTTTATCAGGCTTGGAGAGTGGCCAGGCCGATATGTTTGAGATGCCGCAATACTTGGGAAGAATGCAGGAATGATCTAATGGTCTCCTGCAAACTCCCCTCCCCTTTCTCTCCTCTTTTATTTCCTCAGGGAGGGGCCATTCACCGTGTACCTGTGGCTTTACTCCTGAATCGACCCTTGTTCCTTAGCTATTCCCTTCATCTGGCAACTCTGCGCATGTGCACACTGGGAACAAGCTCCAGCTGTTCTTCTGCCCCACTTATGTCCGAGTCCGAAGGCAGCTGATAACTGTCAGATGGCCCTGGCCCCATCTCTGCCTCCGACACAGAGCCCTCGTCAGAGCCTTCCCCAGACTCCAGGACTGCCCCATGTTCCTCCCCAATTTCCTCACTGTCTGAGTCTGCCACCAGCTCCACTGGCCACTGGTGGGCCACAACACCAAGTTGACAGAGGGCCAGTGTATCCACAGGAAACCTCGTCAATTAAGAGGGTGGTAAAAGTTATTGATCATCTCTCTATGATTATCACCCTAATTTTATTATGTGGGTAAGAAACCTTACCAGGGGCCAAGGAAATTGGACCCTATCACAAGGATCTCAACGGGGACCATGTTGTCCCAACTCTTCTCCGTTCTCTTCAGGATATAAAGGGAACCTACCTGGTTCTGTATTCAGGCGACAGCTGTTCAGAAACTCAGCCGTGAAATAAATATCCACATCGCAGAAGAACATCAAGACTTCCCCTTTCTCCCAAGCTCGGGCACCCACATCCAGTCCTTGGCCACGGTTGAATTCCTCATTCAGAGAAACCAGAGTGTAGTTATGGAAGTCAGCCTCTCTAACAAGAGAAAGAATCAAGAGTTTGGGACAGTCAAGTTCTCGGTTTCACGGCCCATCCGCTCAACACAATACCCTGAAGGCCAACGAGTTCAGCCCAGCTCCATGTCTTACATTTCACCCTTACAGAGTTGCTATTGGAAAGAAGATCTGTGATGGGTTCCCTGCGAAGCAAAGTGGCTGACCAGACTCTCCTTGAAAGCCTCCAGTGATGGAGCAGCCACAATATCTGAAGTCATTAGATCAAGCTCAGTTCAAGAGATTTTTTTGATGGATGATTACTTGGTATAATTAATTTATTAATAAATTAATGAATTATAAATGAATAAATAATTGAGTCTCAGTGGCACAGTGGTTAGAGTGCAGTACTGCAGGCTACTTTTGCTGACTGCTGGCTGCCTGCAATTTGGCAGTTCAAATCTTGGCAGACTCAAGGTTGACTCAGCCTTCCATCCCACTGAGATGGGTAAAATGTGAACCCAGATTGTTGGGGGCAAGAGGCTGACTCTGTAAACTGCTTAGAGAGGCTGTAAAAGCACTGTGAAGCAGTATATAATTTTACAGTATCCTTCCCCTGGAGTGGAGAGGAAATGGAGATTTTGCAGTATCCTTCCCCTGGAGTGGGGAGGGAATGGGGATTTTGCAGTATCCTTCCCCTGGAGTGGGGAGAGAATGGGGATTTTGCAGTATCCTTCCCCTGGAGTGCAGAGGGAATGGAGATTTTGCAGTATCCCTCCCCTGGAGTGGGGAGGGAATGGGGATTTTGCAGTATCCTTCCCCTGGAGTGCAGAGGGAATGGAGATTTTGCAGTATACCTCCCCTGGAGTGGGGAGGGAATGGGGATTTTACGGTATCCTTCCCCTGGAATGGGGAGGGAATGGGGATTTTGCAGTATCCTTCCCCTGCCACACCCACCAAGCCACGCCAACAGAACTGGTAGTAAAAGTTTTTGAATCCCACCCCTGGTCCAAAGGCAGAACTGATCTCTCCGAACGAGGGGTTTTATTACGGGGGAGATTTTTGTGTGTGCCAGTGAAGCAGTGCATCCGTCTTAGAAACTGGGGGCTGTTTTATTTTGCATGGAAAAGGTGAGCAGGCCTCTTTCCAAGACCCACACAAACTCATTGTTTTCAAACTAGACGAAGGACGTGACTCCGTCCCTAAAATGAAACTAAAACGTATCACAAATCGTTTCAAGAGAATGTATCTGCAGGGGAGGGATTCAAACCACTTTCCACTTGTGGTTTCCTTCCGATCGTCACATTTGCATGACTCCTTGAGGCTCACCTCGCAACCGATTCTAAGATGCTTTTGACTTCGGAAAGCCCCTCCTGTCCAAAATACACCACGGTGAGATGAATCCGCTTGTCTTGATTAATGCAAACGTCCCTGGGAGCAAAAGAGAATATTAGTGAATCGGTAACTTCCAAGATCCAAGTATCTCCTCTACTGGCCAACAGGCGTTTTCAGAGTCAGAATTCTCCAAATGGATTGATCAGCCGAAATCTCGGAAAGATCTAATCTCACTAGGGCTGTTCACAAATCATCTGAGCTACCCATGTTGGTTTCATTATGAATACACTTTGATTAAAAAAACAGCTAGATTTCTTAAAAGGTTCGGCCTGGCCATAATTGACTGGCAATTGGACTCAGGGGTTGCCACAAAAAAAAGGGAGCCAAGCTGTTCTCCAAAGCACCTGAAGGCAGGACAAGAAGCAATGGGTGAAAACTCATCAAGGAAAGAAGCAACCTAGAACTAAGGAGAAATTTCCTGACAATCAGAGCAGTTAATCAATGGAACAACTTGCCTTCAGAGGTTGTGAATGCTCCAACACTGGACGGTTTTAAGAAGATTGGATAACCATTGGTCTGAAATCCTTCAGGGTTTCCTTCCTAAGCAGGAGGTTGGACTAGAAGACCTCTAAGATCCCTTCCAACTCTGTTATTCGATTCTATTCATTTTCCAGGGAAAGTTTTTCCTGAGAATTATTGTCTAATTAATTAAGTACTATGATTCAACGATACAAAAACTGCATACCTTGGGATCTTCCAAGATCAGATGGAGTTGGATTTTATTTATATATTTACTTACTTATTTTACTTACCGTGTTTTTCACTCCATAAGACATGCTTTTTTGTCTCCCAAAAGTGGGTGGGAAAGATCTGTGCGTCTTATGGAGTGGATATTGCCGAAGCCCATCCGCTGTTCCCCACCCTTTGGGCATTTTTGGCCTCCATTTGTCCCATTTTTGGCTTCCAAAAATGAGATGCATGAATGCCAAAAACTGAATGCGTGAAGGCGAAAAACAGGATGCGCAGATGCCGAAAATAGGCAACGCAGAGGCCAAAAACTGGGCGCACAGAGGCCAAAAACTGGGCATGGGGAGGCCAAAAATGGGATGCGTGGAGGTAAAAGACAGGGAACATGGAGGCTGAAAGCAGGGTGTGGAGGCAGAAAATGGGATGCGTGGAAGCCAAAAATGATGCATGTGTAGGCCAAAAAATACAGTACTTATTTGTGGATGAACAGATGGATTGCAGCAGAGCAGGGATTAAAGTGCTGAGTAATTTAGAGGAAACGATATAGCAGAATCATGGGAGAAACAAAGATATGATTGCCATCTTCTTATCCTTATCTATTAAATGTGGGGTCGGAAGTTTTATCTTAAGATTAAGTCTGATGCAGCAAGTTCAGTTCCTGGATTTGTTTTTAACAGAAGTAGGCTGTGTATTCTTTGGGTTTTTTTTTCCATTTAAAGGGAACCTGATGTATTCCATTTAAACAGAATTAGCATTAATTTAGAACAACAGAGTTGGAAGGGACCTTGGAGGTCTTCTAGTCCAAACCCCTGAAGCAGGAAACCCTACACGATTTTGGACAAATTGTTGTCCAATATCTTCTTAAAAACTTCCAGTGTTGGAATACTAGTTAATTGTTCTAACTCTTAGGAAATTTCTCCTTAGTTCTAAGTTGCTTCTCTCCTTGATTAATTTCCACCCATTGCTTCTTGTTCTACCCTCAGGTGCTTTGGAGAATAGTTTGACCCCCTCTTCTTTGTGGCAGCCCCTGAGATGTTGGAACATTGCTATCATGTCTTCCCTAGTCCTTCTTTTAATCAAACTAGACATACCCAGTTCCAGCAACCGTTCTTCATATATTTTAGCCTCCAGTCCCCTAATCCTCTTTACTGGTCTTCTCTGCACTCTTTCTAGAGTTTCTACATCTTTTTTACATCCTGGTGAACAAAACTAGATGCAGTATTCCAAGTATGGCCTTTCCAAGGCATTATAAAGTGGTATTAACACTTCACGTGATCTTGATTCTATCCCTCTGTTAATGCAGCCTAGAACTGTGCTTGCAAAAGACTGCCTGGTATTGTAAGAAACCCACAGGTTTGTTCCATGGAGTATGAAGTGTGAAATATTAGTCAAAGATTCATTTTTGGATTTTATATTGTTATTCTGAAACTTCAAGTAGGTGATGCCAGTGTTGTGACCCACCGGTGGCCAGCGGAGCTGGCAGCAGAGTCAGGCAATGAGGAGGTTGGGGAGGAATATGGGCCAGTCTTGTGGGCTGAGGAAAGCTCAGACAAGGGCTCTGTGTCAGAGGCAGAGGAACAGCTGGAGCCTGTTCCCAGTGTGCACATGTGCAGAGCTGCCAGGAGACAAGAACAACTAAGAAAGCAGGGTCGACTTAGGAGTAAAGCCACACCTTGGAGGTGATTAGCCACTCCCATAGGAAACAAAAGAGGAGTGAATGGGAAGGGGGCTTTTGCAGGAAACAATTTATTCATTCGTTTCAAGAGTGGAAAGTTCTGTTTGTGATTATAAGAGGCTCTGTGCCAAGTTTTGCCTTGCCCTGCATTTGGAAACTAGTTATCTGGCAGCTCTCCCAACAAGATAAGATTCGTGTTTATAAATATTCCTCAGAAAGACTGTTTGCTAAGCCTTTCTGACTGTTAATGAAAGAAATTCACAGTCATGTAAATAAAAGGGCTTTTGCAGAGGCCCTGCTTCTTGCTTTTTAAGGAAGCCTAGGTCAGAACAGCCAATACGATGCAGAGGATAGTTTTAGCAACAGCCCAGTGGTGAATTAATTCAGGATTTTAGTATCTCAATAATATATACATGCTAATTCCCTTCAAATGTTAGTATGCCATAGTTTTGAAATAGAATCAGTTATACTTTTGAGGGTTTTAGCATTTAGCGATCGTATTTACATTCTGCTCTTGTTTATTTTATGTAGCTATGTCATTTGTTGAAAGCATTTCCTTTGGTTTTCATCTGAATCTCATCGTTTCCCATGAAACTGAAACAAGATCTAATCTATTATCGTAACAAATGACAGCATCCGGGGTCTATTGATGGGAGTAGATTAACAAAGGTCAATTCTCAACCAACTATTTTTGCATTCAGAATTACTAAATACAAAAACACCGTTTGTGCTGCCTCTATCAATGCTGATTTCTTGCAGTCACCCCATGTCCATGGCTGATTTAACGATCTTTTTTCTAGCAGTTAAGTGAACGCCAAAGGTGCTAAGTGAACGCATTGCCCATGATTGGTACAGTAGAAAATTGTGATTTTCTGGCAAAAAACTGTCAGAAACTGTGGTCATGCGACCCCTTAAATGGCCATAATTGCGGGCTGGTTGCTAAGCACCCAAAATGCAATCACTTGACTACAGAGCCGCAAAGGAACCAGTCATAAATTGAGGGCTACCATATTTCCCCCAAAATAAGACTGGGTCTTATATTAATTTTTGCTCCTAAAGATGCATTAGGGTAGTGTTGGTGAACATGAGTTGGTGAACATGAGGGAGCCAGGCGGCTGCTCTTCCGGATTCCGGCATGCGCATGCGCACCAGCCTCCTAGTCTTCCGGTTTCTAGCTCGCATGTCCAGCTGGTCTTCATGCGTGTGGGAGCACCAGAAACCAGAAGAGCAGCAGCCCAGTTGCATGCGCTGGAAGACCAGGTGCCGGTGCGCATTCGTGCCGGAAACTGGAAGATCATCTTCCTGGCGCACGGATGCGCACTGAACGGCTGCTTTTCCTTTAACCGGCGCACCTGTGCACGTGAAAACCAGCAGGCTGATGCCCTGGAAGAGCAACGGGTGATGGCTCACGTGCCCGAAGAGATGGCTCTGCGTGCCACTTCTGGCACACGTGGCATAGGTTCACCATCACGGTATTAGGGCTCATTTTCCAGTTAGGTCTTGTTTTCATGGAAATATGGTACTAAAATGCATCTGTCTGGCTGACGATCTTAACGGAGGGTTATTTTGGCGTAGGGCTTATATTATGAGCATCCTAAAAAAATCATGCTAGGGCTCATTTTCCTTATATTTTCGGGGAAACACGGCACCTGTACTACTACTATGCTTTCTCCAATTCAAGGCCTATAAATCTCAACCTGAAAGAATTTTTATTTTTCTCGCCGTCTTTATTTTTTAACCTCTTCTGTGGATAGCTTTTAGATGTCCTATGGCATTACTCTCTTGTTTGGAAGTATTATTGCAGGAAAGCGGTGCAGAGAATGCTGAGGACAGCAGAAAAGATTACTGGCAGTTCACTCCCTTCTATCCAGGATACGGCATATAAGCAATACTTAAGTAGGGTCTGTAATATCATCAAGGATGCTACAAATCCTCTACATGATGTGTTTTCTGTGTTACCTCTTAGGAGGGGGCTTTGTGGTACCCGAAACAGAACATCCAAATTCAGTCAGTTTTGCTCCATATAAAGGAGAGGAGAGGAGAGGAGAATAGAATAGAATAGAATAGAATAGAATAGAATTCTTTATTGGACAAGTGTGATTGGACACACAAGGAATTTGTCTTTGGTGCATAGGCTCTCAGTGTACATAATATCAACCATGTAAACGCTGAAGTTTCCTCTTTCTGCTATGTATTCAAAGTGGACTGTGGGTATATGTGTATATGTGTATATGTATGTGTCTGTCTGTCTGTCTGTCTGTCTGTCTGTCTGTCTGTCTATCTATCTATCTATCTATCTATCAATCTCTATCTCTCTATCTGGGTGTAAGTGGGTGTAAGTGTGTGTGTGTGTGTACACATATAAACATGCATACATGCATACATATATCATATATCATATGTATATGTGTACTATGTATGTGTATGGGTAGCCATATTATTTCTTTGGAGAGCAGGCAACAGAATTTGATTTTTAATGTGTGCTCACAGTAAAAAAAAAAACATGATAATAAAGGTTACCTTATCTTATCTCTTAGGAACTTACTTGAAATTTTGCATGAATTGGGCAAAAACCTCCGTCCTTCCCGCTAGAGGAACTATGATATTGATCATCGACCGGGAGATGTCCACCGTCTCTGTCTTCACTTTCATGAGAGGACCAAACGGACGAAACAGCGAAACGTGTCGGTATTCCATTTCGTCTGCTTTCTTGTAGAATAATTCATACTGGGAGCCTTTGTCTCTCTCCGTGCGGTAATAACCTGGTGGAAAATACAAAAGATGGAATCAACTCAGTCATAGCTTTTACAGGCAGCAAGAAAAGGCTGTGAAACACATCCTGGTGCATTTCCTAAGGAAATTTGTCTTGGACTCAATGCTACATTTAATCCTCAACTTACAACCATTTGTGGTGGCGCGGTGGTTAGAGTGAAGTACTGCAGGCTACTTCTGCTGACTGCCAGTTGTCTGCAATTTGGCAGTTCAAATCTCACCAGCTCAAGGTTGACTCAGCCTTCCATCCTTCCGAGGTGGGTAATATGGGGACCCAAATTGTTGGGGGTAAGAGGCTGACTCTGTAAATCGCTTAGAGAGGGCTGTAAAGCACTGTGAAGCGGTATATAAGTCTAAGTGCTATTGCTATTTGTTTAGTGGCTGTTTAACAGTTAAAATGGCACTGAAAAAATGACTTATGACCGCTTTTTTTGTATTTATGACTGTTGCAGCCTCCCCATGGTCAAATTGGTACGCTTCGCAAGTGGCTCATATTTATGACGGCTGCAATGTACCTGGGGTCACCAGATCCCCTTTTGCGACCTTCTGACAAGTAAAGTCAACTGGGAAGCCAGATTCATTTAGTGTTCTGACCGAGGCCTCCCAATAGCATGAAACGAACTCCTTATCACAACAAAAAAAACCTTTTATTAATTGACTGTGAATTCTGCTCATTCACATTCAGGAAAGTTTTTCAAGGGAAGATTTACAGTCACAGACCTTATCTGGCCTGGAGAGCTGCCAGGCCGATATCTGCAAAACTTGGCAAGGAGTCTTGGAGAGTCACAAACCAATTAAGCGAACTAATTGTCTCCTGCAAACTCCACTCCCCTCTCGCTCCTCTTTTATTCCCTATGGGAGGGGCCATTCAACATCCACCTGTAGCCTTACTTCTGAGTCAACCCCTGTTCTTTGTCTGGCAACTCTGTGCATTCGCACACTAGGAACAGGCTCCAGCTGTTCGTCTGCCTCACTGATGTCTGACTCTGAAGGCAGCTGATAACTGGCATACGGCTCTGGCCCCATCTCTGCCTCCAACACAGAGCCCTCGTCAGAGCCTTCCCCAAACTCCAAGACTGGCCCATGTTCCTCCTCCTCACTGTCCAAACCCCCTGACAACTCTGCTGTCCGCTGGCGGGCCACAACACTTAGCAACCTTTCAACACTGCAAAGATTCACTTAACAACGATGGCAAGAAAGGTCGTAAAATGGGGTAAAACTCAACAACTGTCTTACTTGGCAATGGAAATGTTGACTTCAGTTGTCATTGTAAGTTGAGAACTCTCTATATGCATGAACCCCCTCAACAACTAGCCAACCAATGATGGTTTTAAACATTTGCAAATTAGCGTGACCTATCATTCATACATTAAACTCAGAATTTATAAAGACTTGGCTTAGAATCCAGCCAGGTCCATATTTTAAAAACTGCCTTAAAACATTAAACAAAAAATGGAAACGGAACCAAAAGAAATATGTCATTCATACATACAAGGATGTCAACTGTTTCAAGGTCTTTATCCAACTGAGCCAACTTTTTGGTCAAATCTTACTTCCAGCTAAAGTAGGTGAGATATGATTGCAACTCTTGCAACATCAGTATTAAGGGAAAAGGTTTTTTTCTCCTTTTCCAAAAACATGAGTCTCCCGCTGTAAATTCTGGTATGCAAAAATAACAGTCCAGGAAGGAAAGTTCAAAATGAGATCATCTGGCACATATTTTTCAATGGGTAATTTATGGAACGATTTTGGGCGATTTTTAGAGAAACAGGAATGACTTGAGTCAGCTTGTCTTAAGTTACATATTCGTTCTTTCATCGAAAACAACATTTCTACCAACCAGTTTATAAAATTATGTGGCTGCATTATCTATATTAACAAACATTAAAGAAAAAGAACAACAAGAAGAATAAGAATAAGGGGAAGGGGAGGGGCAGGGGGTGGGGGAGGGGAGGGGGACTGGGGAGGAAGAGGAGTCATCTTAAGTTGCACATGTTTTTTCATCGAAAGCAACATTTCTACCAACCAGTTTATAAAATTCTGTGCCTGCTACTGCATTATCTATATTAACAAATATTTAAAAAGGAGGAGGAGGAGGAGGAGGAGGAGGAGGAAGAGGAGGAGGAAGAGGAGGATGGAGGAGGAGACAAAGAAGAAGAAGGAGGAGGAGGAGGAGGAGGAGGAGGAGGAGGAGGAGGAGGAGGAATCTTAAATTGCACATTTGTTCTTTCATCGAAAGCAACATTTCTACCAACCAGTTTATAAAATTCTGTGCCTGCCACTGCATTATCTATATTAACAAACATTTAAAAAGGAGGAGAAGGAGGAGGAGATAAAGGAGGAGGAGTGGAAAGGGGGGGAGGAGGAGGAGGAGGAGGAGGAGGAGGAGAAGGAGAAGGAAAAGGAGGATGAGAAGGAGGAGGAGGAGGAGGAGGAGGAGGAGGAGGAGGAGGAGAAGAAGAAGAAGAAGAAAGAAGAAGAAGAAGAAGAAGAAGAAGAAGAAGAGAAAGAAGAAGAGGAGTTTATTGATAGAGAAGGATCCTGTCTAAGTTAATTATTGCCAAACTTTACAATAAGCTTCCCAGTCGAGCCAATAAATGTATTTTGCTAGACTGAAAACCAAACTATTAGCCTTCCTATTATCTCCTTTGTAAGATCATCTATAATGGGTTTCTGAAAGGGATGCATTGCACAATGAATTTTTAAACTATCTACTAGAAGAATGTGAATCATGTATGATTTAGGTCAGAGTTAACCCCAAGCCTTCTGGGCTGGCAGCCCAGAGCAGGGGGCCGGGGGGGGGGGGAAACGGGGGATGATTTTGTGGAAGGGGCAAGCGATTTAAGCCCGCAACAACGTTCGCGTGAGTGGGGCCGTGTATGCACACGCATTGGCAGGCCCCTCACATGACTCAGTGGCATTTAAGGGCAGTGGGCTGTGGCCCACAGGTTGGGGAGCTCTGATTTAGCTGGAAGGTTGCTTAAAAATGGCCCATTTGTTTTTGTCCTTCCCAGCCTCCAAGAGCACTTTGTAGGCCCCCCAAACCCTTTGCACATCCATTTTTGCGAAGGGGGCAGGGTGTCGGGAAGCCAAAAATGCTGTATTCAGTGGATAAGACGCAACCAGATTTTCACCCTCTTTTGGGGGGGGGGGGGGAAGGTGTGTCTCATACTCTGAAAAATATGGTAACTTAATGCTTTTCTAACTTGGCAACTTTAAGATGTATGAACTTCAATTCCCAGAGATCCACATGGACAAAATCTTAGATATTCTATTAAGTGCAAGGAAGCATTACATAGATTTTAGATCCATGGGCTGTAGGATAGTTGGTCAGGCAGATTTGTAAAAATCTATGTTAGATGTTGGGTTGAGGAGGGCATGGAGCTTAAAACAAACTATCCTGTTTCCCTGAAAATAAGACTTCCCCTGATAAAAAGCCCAATCGGGCTTTTGAGAGCATGAGCTAAAATAAGCCCTCCCCCAAAAATAAGCCCTCCCGGAAAATATTGAAACACAGCAGCAGCCACGAGGTGTGTCAGATCCCTAAAAGTGATACTGCCATTCAATTGGGTGGAGGGGGGCCTTGGAGTCAATTTACAGACAACTGATGTTTTACAATTGGCTTCCTGGTGCTGAAATGCCTGAGATCCCATCATCTTTTTTGGGGTGTGTGTGTTTATGATGGCCATCTGGGACATTGCACTGTGTAACAGAAGATAGCCATGGGACTGTATGTTTATTTGGCTCTCAGGGCAGTTGATAAAGGAAACATCTTCACACTTGTGTATTGGCTGGAGTCTGCATTCTAACAAATGGGAGGGGTCTCTAATGCTTTAATTCTACTTGCATTGCCTAAGGGGATTCAGATGTTGCTTTGACTTTAATGGCTTCCATTCTTCTTAAAAAAAGGTTCCTTTTGAAATACTCCGTTTCAAGAGTCTTCACTTTCTTAAGTTAGGAGAGGAGCCCTTACAAGGTGACCACATTCACTACCACCTGCACCTCAAAAATAAGACCTCTCTGAAAATAAGGCCAAGTGCTTAGTTCGGGGGTCAAAAGAAAATCTATCTTATTTTGGGGGGAAACACGGTATGCTGAATTATATATAACATGAAAACCCATCACTCTTCAAATTTCTAGGTTCTATCATATCTCAAGACCTAACATCAAAAACCTCTTCAAAAAGGTACAATAAAGAATGTTCTTTCTCAGGAAGCTCAAACTGCCCAAAGAGCTGCTGATTCTGTTCTACAGAGAAATTATTGAGTCTGTCATCTGTACCTCCATAACTGTCTAGTTTGGCTCTGCAACTCAACAAGACAGACAATGACTTCAGAGGAGAATTAGAATTGGAAAAAAAATTGCTACTAGTCTGCCTTCCATTGAGGACCTGTATACTGCATGAGTCAGAACAAGGGCTGTGGAAGTATCTACAGACCCCTTACATCCTGGACATAAATTGTTTCAACTCCTACCCTCAAAACGATGCCACAGAGCACTGCATACCAGAACAGCTAGACACAAGGACAGTTTTTTCCCCTGAATGCCATCACTCTGCTAAACAAATAATTCCCTCACCACTGTTAAACCATTCACTAAGGCTGCATTACTATTCATCTTCTCATCGTTCCTATCACCCATCTCCTCCCACTTATGACTGTATGACTGTAATTTTGTTGCTTGTATCCTTACAATTTGATTATTGATATTGATTGTTTCCTGATTGCTTGTTCAGTAACCTATGACTATCACTAAGTGTTGTATCTTATGATTCTTCATGAATTTATTTATTTTTTAGGTAAACTGAGAGCATATGCACCAAAGACAAATTCCTTGTGTGTCCAATCACACTTGGCCAATAAATTATTCTATTCTATTCTATTCTACTTCCTATTCCATTCTATTTCCTATTCCTATTCCATTCCATTC
Source organism: Thamnophis sirtalis (assembly GCF_051295495.1). Lineage (NCBI taxonomy): Eukaryota > Metazoa > Chordata > Lepidosauria > Squamata > Natricidae > Thamnophis > Thamnophis sirtalis. Next base: position 30,497,585 of record NW_028261395.1, read on the forward strand.
TATTCTATTTCCTATTCCTAGTCTATTCCATTCTATTCTGATTCCATATTCTATTCTGATTCCATATTCTATTCTGATTCCATATTCTATTCTATTCTCTCATGCACACTGTGGAGGGTTTATCCTAAGTAAATGCAGTGTGGAGATCAAATTTAACCTCCAGCCTAGACAGGAATGCAACACATTCTGTGCGGTTTTAAAAGATGTATTTTATGATGCATCTTTTGAACAAGAGGGAAAATGAGTAACACAAAACAATGGATAATTGGAACCAGAATGAATTTAAGACTGGCAATGAACTTCAATTGGCTTTCAAATAAGCTGAGGGGTTTATTTGTTCTTGTTTTCCTAGGTTCAAGAATTTAAGTTTAGGAGGAAGAATTTTATGAAAGGTTCTTTCACATAAGCTAAATGTTCCCCTTGCACATATGTGCTAGTCATTCCCAACTCTAGAGGGCAGTGCTCATCTCCGTTTCTAAGCTAAAGAGCCAGCGCTGTCCGAAGACGTCTCCGTGGTCATACGGACGGCATGATTAAACACCAAAGGCGCACGGAACGCTGTTACTTTCCCACCAAAGGTGGTTCCTATTTTTCTACTTGCATTTTACCTGCTTTGGAACTGCTAGGTTGGCAGAAGCTGGGGCAAGTAACGTGAGCTCACTTCGTTATGTGGCGCTAGGGATTCAAACTGCCAAACTGCCGACCTTTCTGACCAACAAGCTCAGTGTCGTATCCGTGAACCACCACTTTTCACATACCAATATCAATTACTATTGAAAATGGATGAAATTCAAGTAATAATAGCAATACTCAAGACGCGGGAAGATGGATACTTAACTTCAACACACAAAGGGAAACAAAAATTGAGGTTTCTTTTTTTAAATTCCTTTAACTTCATTACAACAATAGATTTGTGGGGATTTCTCGTGATTTTGTTCCAGATGTTTTATTGTTTAATAAGTGGAACACACAGACAAACAGAGAGAGAGAGAGAGAGATGCAAGGGGCTGCATAATTCTCATTGCAGGGTGTATCTGATGTTAATCTTGGCATGTAAAACTTAATGCCAACTGGGCACCTTGAACCAGAATGATGAGGTTTCTAATCTCGCATGTAGAGTAAGCAGAAAATTAAATAAATTTTGGCAACAGTACTGAGACATGTCATTCCACTCCTTATCAAACTCTTCTTCTGTTCCTTCTTTGCAACCTTCAAGCTTTAACAAACATTTTCCCCCTTTTGTGTTACTCTGTTTAGTAAGCCCTCAAAAGCATTAGTTAGGATACAGGATAAAACCCCAAATTTAAGAAGAGAATCATTCTTTCTCCAAAGGGTTATGAATATCTGACCTTTGGGGCAATAGCGAATTTTTTTTTTTAACTATCAGTTCTGTGAGTGTGGCTTGGTAGGCTTGGTAGGGGAAGGATACTGCAAAATCTCCATTCCCACTGCACTCTGGGGCCAGCCAAGAAGTGACATTTGCCGGCTCTCCGAACTACTCAAAATTTCCGCTACTGGTTCTCCAGCACCTGTCAGAAACTGCTGGATTTCACCCCTGCTTTGGGGACATGGCCAAGTTCACAAAAGCCCTACTATCATTTAATTTCTTAAGAGGAATGAGGCATTCTAATGTCTTTAGTGCTGTGGTGAAATGCTACCAGTTCGGACCACTTCGGCCAAACCGACAGTAAAAAAAAATGATTTTTCGACGATCAGCTGTGATGCATGATTTATATTAGCTAGAAAGGAGGGTTTCCTGCTCTCTAGCTAATCTAAATCGCGTGGCACACAGCAGACTCCCCCCGCCCCTCGCTTATCTTTGCAGGTGTGCTCTGCGCATGCGAAGATCCTGCAAATGCGCGGAGATGGCGAATGTGAGCAAAGGGAGCATGTGCGTGCTCACATTGCTATTGAACCGGTAGCAACGGTAAGTGGATTTCACTCCTGCTTTAGTGCTTTAGCAAATCTAGTACGTTTCCCAAATTATCTTTTTCCCACAAGACCCTATTTATGAACTGCTGAGTATTTGGAGTGAGAGATGTGTGACTGGAGGATCCATATTGATTTTTTTGTTATTGACAGAAAGAGGGAGAGAGAGGGAGAAAGAAAGGGAGGGAAGGAGGGAGGGAGGGAGACAGAAAGGGGGAGAGGGAGGGAGAGAAAGAGAGGGAGGAAGAAAGAAAAGAAAGAAAGAAAGAAAGAAAGAAAGAAAGAAAGAGGAAGGGAAGTAAGAAGGTAAAGAGGAAAATGAATAAAATGAAGAAAGCATGGAATGAAGGGAGGAGGGGAGGAGGGAGGAAGTGAAAGAGAGAGGGAGAGAGAGAGAGAGAGAGAGAGAGAAAGAAAGAAAGAAAGAAAGAAAGAAAGAAAGAAAGAAAGAAAGAAAGAAAGAGGAAGGAAAGGTGGAAGGAAAGTAAGAAGGAGACAGGGAAAAATGGATGGATGGATGGAAGGAAGAAGGAAATGAGGAAGAAGGAAGGAAGGAAGGAAGGAAGGAAGGAAGGAAGGAAGGAAGAAAGAAAGAAAGAAAGAAAGAAAGAAAGAAAGAAAGAAAGAAAGAAAGAAAGAACCAGTAGCTTACTCTAGTGCAGTGTTTCTCAACCTTGGCAACTTGAAGATGTCCGGACTTCAACTCCCAGAATTCCCCAGCCAGCGAAAGCATTCGCTGGCTGGGGAATTCTGGGAGTTGAAGTCCGGACATCTTCAAGTTGCCAAGGTTGAGAAACACTGCTCTACTGGTTAAAGCACCTGACTAGAAGCCAGGAGACTGTGAGTTCTAGTCTCACCTTAGCCATGAAAGCAGCTAGGAGACTTTGGGCGAGTCCCTCTCTCTCTCAGTCCAAACCACCTCACAGGGTTGTTGTGGGAGAAAAACAGGAGGAGGAAGGTATGTTGGATATCTCAAGGACTGGCTGCCTTAAGTTATTTGTAAAAAAATAATAAAGGTGGGATACAAATGAATAAATAAAATTGGAATCCTATTCCATTAAGACCAAACTTTAATTGGTCTTGAACCTTGCTGTATTCTTCTGAATGATACATGGGCTGTCTCTGATCTCCCCAGTACTGCTACTCACCCAGACAGGGCCTGTAGTCCAAGCAGACAGAATTTAAAATTCAACCTCCACTAGCAATGTAGGAATTTTATTTCCTCCAATTAAATTTACTGTAAAGCTTGAGAGAATCATTTCAGCAATGATGTCAATGCAACTCAAATCCTTGGAAGGGTTGAAAAGCTGAAGCCAATCTTTGCTTGGGGTTATTGGATTTTTTGAGCATGATGCACCCTGTTCTTTAAGAAAACATTAAGAAAACTAAGATCATGGCATCCAGCCCTTTCAATTCCTGGCAAATAGATGGGGAAGATGGGAAGAGCATGGAAGTAATGACAGATTTTATTTTCCTGGGCTCCAAGATCACCACAGATGGGGACTGCAGCCAAGAAATTAAAAGACGCTTGCTCCTGGGGAGGAAAGTTATAGAAAATCTAGAAAGCATCCTCAAAAGCAGAGACATCACCCTGCCAACAAAAGTGCATATAGTCAAGGCTTTGATTTTCCCAATTGCAATGTATGGCTGTGGAGGTTGGACCATAAGGAAGGCTGAGTGCCAAAGAAAGGAGGCCTTTGAACCTATGGTACTGGAGAAGATTCCTGTGAGTCCCTTGGACTGCAAGGCGATCAAAGCGGTCAGTCCTAGAGGAGAGCAACCCTTATTGCTTTTTTAGAAGGTCAGATCCTGAATATGAAACACAAATACTTTGGCCACCTAATGAGAAGGAAGGACTCACTGGAGAAGAGTCTCGTGCTGGGAACGTTGGAGGGCAGAGAATGAGGTGGCTGGATGGAGTCACCGAAGCAGTAGGCGTGAGATTAAATGGACTCCAGAGGTCCATTTAGAGGACAGGAAGGCCTAGAGCAGTGATGGCGAACCAAGGTGCTGCCCTATCAGCTGGCCAGCGCGCATGCGTGTGCTGGCCAGCTAAGTTCACCCTTTTTCAAAGCCACTTTTCACCCTCCCCAGGCTCCAGAGGCTTTATAGGAGGGTGGGGAGGGTGAAAAGAGCCTCTCCCCCCTCCCCGGAGGCTTCATGAGCTTCCCTGAAGCCTCCGGAGCGCAAAAAGCCAGCCCTATGGGCAAACCGGAAGTTCAGGAACAGACTTCCAGTTTACTCAGAGGGTCATTTTTACTGCTCTGAAGGCTTCAGGGAAGCCTCCTGAAGGTCCCTGAATCCTTCGGAGCGCTCAAAATGACCCTCGAAGCAAACCAGAAGTGACTTCCGCTTTGCTCTGAGGGTCGTTTTGACTGCTCCGGAGGCTTCAGAAAAGCCTCCTGAAGGTCCCTGAAGCTTCCGGAGGACTTCCGGGAGGGCAGGGGAGGCTATTTTCGCCCTCCCCAGCCTCCTATAAAGCATCTGGAGCCTGGGGAGGGCAAAAAAAGCATGCAAAAAATGGGGGGAGTGCCTGTAGTGCATGCATGCGCACTGGGGGGTTGCGCATTGCATTATGGGTGCGGCACGCCCGCACACGACCTCCCCTGCACTCCCCCCACTTATGGCACGCGAGCCAAAAAAGCTTCGCCATGGGTGGCCTAGAGGAACATTGTTCATGGGATCGTGATGGGTCGGACATGACTTCGCGACTAACAACAACAACAACACGCTGCTCCTAAAGTTTAAATCGTTGGCATTGGCATTAAAATACACAGCAGATTGGTCAAAAATAGTTACTTTGTGGGGAACATCTAACCTTGTAGCTAACTGTAACCAGGAACAGGGAATTTCCTGTTTTACCTGAAATAAGTCAGTAGTGCTTCAACTTAATTACAAAACGCCAAACAATTCATCCTGTTGAAATCTAAAAAGGAGAAGAGAGAAGTACCCGTTGACCCACAAACCATCTCAAACAAGCTGACCAAAATGGTTTTTAAAGGGGCCCCCGTTTCTTCACCAAACTAAAAAAAACGACAAAGGAAGGAAGGTTGGGGTTTACAAAAGGAAGCAGTAAGCTCCAAAAATTTACTGCCTGAACTGCTTTCCCCACAAGGATTGCGGAATGATTCAACAATACCTATAAACTCCAGAGTCTGCAAACATCTGGCTTCGGCTAGTTTTCAGTTTAAGGCTTTTTGCAATAGGAAATTACGCTAGGAAGACAAAGTCAGAACGCAACAGACATATATTTCATGGGTATTCAGGAGTGCAACTCATGCATGAAAATGTTGTAATTCTGAGGGGAGGTATTCAGAGTGGAGTATGAATCTCAACCAGCATTTTAAACAACTGCAGGTATTTATTTATTACCAGGGAGCTACGGGGGAACTGATCTCACATCTTGGAAACATCCCAATGCAATCTCCACCATAAACATTTTTAGTGAGCCAATAAAATCAGGTTTTATGGGTGTGTTTTGGAATTCAAATGGGACCCAGAAGAGAATTTCTCAGTTCTGCTGTCTGAAGTTCTAGTGATCAAGTGTAGCTATCACTAAGACCGTGATTGTGAAACTATGTCACACGTGCTACAGGTGGCACGCAGAGCCCTTTCTGAGAGCATGCCAACCATCATCCCAGCCCAGCTCCATTTCATTTCATTTTCCTTTATTTGTATGCCGCCCTTTTCCCTGGGGGGACTCAGGGCGGCTCACAATTCAAAAAGGGAGGGGGGGGGAAGAAAAACAGTATTCCAATATGGAAACAATACAACATATTAAAAGAGAGCACAACAGTCACACAATTCGGGTGGGGTTGGAATCTTAACCCCAGGCCAGCCGGGACAGCCAGATCTTCAAAGCGGCGCGGAAGGATTGGAGGGTGGTGAGGGTCCGAATCTCCACGGGGAGTTCGTTCCAGAGGGTCGGAGCAGCCACCGAGAAGGCTCTCCTCCGGGTAGTTGCCAGTTTGCACTGGCTAGTAGATGGAATTCGGAGGAGGCCTAATCGATGCGATCGTATCGGTCTAGTGGAGGTAATCGGCAGTAGGCGGTCTCTCAAATACCCAGGCCCACTACCATGAAGGGCTTTATAGGTGATAAGTAGCACCTTGAAGCGCACACGGAGATCGACAGGCAGCCAGTGCAGCTCGCGGAGGATAGGTGTAACGTGGGTGAAGCGAGGTGCACCCACAATCACTCGCGCGGCCGCATTCTGGACTAGCTGAAGTCGCCGAATGCTCTTCAAGGGCAGCCCCATGTAGAGCACATTGCAGTATTCCAGCCTAGAGGTCACAAGGGCACGAGTGACTGTTGTGAGGGCCTCCCGGTTCAGGTAGGGACGCAACTGGTGTACCAGGCGAACCTGGGCAAATGCCCCCCTGGTCACAGCTGACAAATGATGTTCGAAGGTCAGCTGTGGGTCCAGGACTCCCAAGTTGCGAAGCCTGTCCACCGCACATGTGCGCGCACCTCCCACCGGCCAGCTGGTCTTCGTGTCACTGCCACGCATGTGAGGGGCAGGGGTCATGTGGGGGATGCCCGTGTGCATGCATGGGGGATGGGGCACATGTGCGGGGCACTCGTATTGCATTTTGCGACCTTGCGCAGCCCTGCTTCATGTTTTGGCTTCCAGGTTGGTGCAGGGGGCCTTCCAGGCCCAAAATGAGGCACGGTGGGGCGTGTGCTCCCTCCCGCACTTCGTTTTCAGCCTGGAAAGCCTCCTGCACCAACCTGGAAGCCAAAAATGGGAGAAGATGGGCAGGGTGCATGTGCGGGGCAGCAGGGGGGAGGCACGTGCGAATTGCATTATGTGAGTGCGTGCACACACACATTGTCACACGTATGTGTGCACACTTTAGATATGTGATGACAAAAAGGTTAGCCATCACTGCACTCAGAGGTCTATGGGGATTCTCAATCATCCAGGTCGTGATTGTCCCAAAGGTGATTTTTTTTCCCCAAAAGGCAGCTGGACTTTCTTGGGGGCGTTTTTTCATCTTTGAAAATGTTTCACTTCTCATCCGAGAAGCTTCTTTGGTTCATGAAAAAAACAAAGACTCTGGAAAAAGTGCAAAGAAGAAGCAACTAAGATGATTAAAGACCTGGAGACTAAAACATATGAAGAATAGTTGCAGGATTTGGGTTTGGCTCATCTAGAGAAAAGAAGGACTACTGGGGAGAGGACGGGGACATGATAGAAGTCCTCCAATATTTGAGGGACTGCCAGAAAGAGGAGTGGGTCAAATTATTCTCCAATGCACCTGGAGGCAGGATAAGAAGCAATGGATGGAAAATAATCAAAGAGGGAAGCAACCTGGAACTAAGGAGAAACTTCCTAACAGTGAGTACAATTAACCAATGGAACAGCTTGCAACCGGAAGGTGTGGGTGCTCCAACACTGTGGGTTTTTAAGAAGAGACTGGACAGCCACTTGTCTGAAATGATATAGGATCTGCTGCTTGAGCAGGAGGGCTGGACAGGAGGAACTCCAAGGTTCCTTCCAGCTCTATTCTGATTTGTCTTCTTGGAAAAAAAATCACCTTTGGGATTACCACTTATAAGCTTCTTAGAAACCAGAAAAACCAACTGGTTAAACTGTTTCCCATCTCTCTTATGTATTGGTCTTGAATAGTTGTCTTCTTTTTCCATGTATTTCCTATATTAGCTTTAAAACGCCACAACAAGCTAAGAAAATCCAATTTATTCATGGGTCTCGGGCAACTCAAAAACATTAAAAGCATTAGAATTCACTGACTATTAACATGAATCACTGTCTGGGAAACCAGCTAAGGAACTGGAGGAAGAGAAGCAGCAGATTCAGAGAATGAAGACTGGTGTGTTTTGCCAAAGCAAACTCCGTGTTTCATTAATATGTCATCAGCAAGAAATATTTAAGACCTGAAGCTCTAAGTACACCTAGTTTAAGATTCCTAGAATAGATAGCAAACACTGAGCAAGATTTGTCATTAAATAATAGTTAATGGACTTGCTGGCAGAAACTGTAAAGCATAACCCATGAGCCACGTGTTGAGACCTACTTACTATTTGATCGTTCATTTGGCATTCCAATCTTAGATAAAGTTATGGTGGGCAATCATGTGTGGCAGGTAAGTCACAACCTGTGAAGGTGTAGACTTCTAGTTTAGAAAACATTAGATGGACAACAACAACAACAAGAAGAAAAAGATGGAAGAGAATCTCTGTAGCTCGGGGTTGAAATGTGGAGTCCTCGGTGCTCTCTGAGCTTGGTTGGTTTCTTGCAGGCGTTTCATTACCAAACTAGGTCACATCATCAGTGCTGTGATGCTGATGGACATCAATGATGAATTAAGCTGAGAAATCCACCCTCCCCTCCCCAAAGAAGAAGTGTGAAACTGGAGTATTGTTACTTTTTTCAGGTGGTTCTCAATGTCCTCTGGCCGTGATGGTGAACCTATGACACACGTACCACGGGGGACACGCAGAGCTCTCTCTGCAGGCACCCAAGCTGTCGCCCTAGTTCAGCTCCACCGCGAATACGCGTGTGTCTCCTACCAACCAGCTGATTTTGGGGTCTCTGTTGCGGATTGGTGGGGGGGGGGGGGCAGGAAGGCTGTGCATGCATGCCTGGGGGGGGGCGAGCACAGGGGGATGTGTCATTCCCCCCCCCCCACGTGGTCCATTTGTAGTCCAAGGAAGCTTCAGGAAGGCCTACTAGGCCCAAAATGGAGTGTGGGGGAGTCATGCGCACATGCACACGGGGGTGGGGGGAACATGGGGGGGAACGTGCATGCGCGTGTGACTCCCCCATGCCCTGTTTTGGGCCTAGTAGGCATTCCTGGAGCCTCCTTGGACCAAAAATGAGCCACGTGGGGGGGAACGCCACATTCCCCTGTGCTCACCCCGCCCCCAGGCATGCGCACCCAGCCTTCCTGGTGTGCAGGGGTGTCGCACAGGCATTGCATAATGCACACTCTTTTAGCATGCCACAACAAAAAGGTTAGCCGTCACTGTCCTATATTTTAAAAAACTTTTTTTAAAAAAAAAACAACTTTAAAAAACATTGCTACCCAATCTTGTGCTTTGGGGGAGATGGTTATATATAGTCCTCAATAACTCCTTCAACTCTCCAAGATGGAGAAAGATTATAAGTGATGACTTGAATTATTGGGAAGGAAAGCCCTAAAAATAACCGTATCTGAAGCTGGCTTAGACTTTAAGATAGCTGAGATTTTCAGGATTAAGGATGGGCTGAAAACAGTATCCATCATCAAGCTGTTGTTAATTCTGCCAATATCATGTATGTTAGAATCTGGACACAATAAAGCTGAACAGACTCTTTAATTGGCCTATTCTCAACACAAAAGCTTATGAATACACCTGCTGTACAGTATATATTATCATATTTCTCAGTGTGACCCCCCCAACACCTGTTTAAACATTTTTAGCATCCGATCATAATCAAACTCTTTGTAAGCAAGTATACAGCTCTGTCTTTTGTTTTATAATCTGTCATACAGGCAAGTCCTTGACTTACAACCGTTCATTTAGTAACCGTTCAAAGTTACAATGGTACTGAAAAAAAGTGACTTAACATCCCTGTGGTCAAGCGTCAGCTTGGCAACTGGCAGAAAAAACAATTACTACCAACCTTCCTTCCATTGAGGACCTGTATACTGCCACGAGTCAGAACAAGGGCTGTGAAAGTATCTATAGACCCCTCACATCCTGGACATAAATTGTTTCAATTCCTACCCTCAAAATGACGCTATAGAGCTCTGCACACCAAGACAACTAGACACAAGGACGGTTTTTGCCCAAACGCCATCACTCTGCTAAACAAATAATTCCCTCACCATTGTCACACTATTCCCTACGGCTGCATTACTATTACTATTAGTCTTCTCATCATTCCTATCACCCATCTCCTCCCACTTATGACTGCAGGACTGTAACTTTGTTGCTTGTATCCTTACAATTTATATTCATATTCAGTGTTTCCTGATTGCTTATTTGATATGACTATCATTAAGTGTTGTACCTTATGATTCTTGACGAATGGATCTTTTCTTTTATGTACACTGAGAGCCTATGCACCAAAGACAAATTCCTTGTGTGTCCAATCACACTTGGCCAATAAAGGATTCTATTCTATTCTATTCTATTCATATTTATGTTGGTGGCAGGGTCCCTGGGTGTGTGGGTGGGTGTCACGTTGATCCTTTTTGGACCTTCTGATAAACAAAGTCAACGGGGAAGCCACATTCACTTAACAACTTCCGTGAGTCACTTAACAACTGTGGCAAGATCGATCATAACATGGGGAACAAAACTCACTTAACCACGGTCTCACTTAGCAATGGAAATTTGGGGCCCGATTGTAGCCGTAAGTCGAGGACTACCTGTAAGTGATCGGGGCAGAATGCCTTCCTGCAAACTCTGATTTCCAAGGCTTGTGTTGTGGCCTGTCGGCCACTGGCCCCTCTAGCAGCCGAATCAGAGGAGGAGGAGGCACGGGAGTCAGGATCAGCATCAAGGCAACCTGAGAGCTCCAAGGGGCAAGAGGAAATGGGGCTGTCAGAGAGAGAGAGAGAGAGAGACGGAGCCTGGGCCATCCATCATCCCTCAGATGGAGAATCAACAGCCCCAGGTCTGGAAGTGGCTGATGAGGAAGAAGTGGAACAGCTGGGTCCAGTGCCTGATGTGTGGATGTGTAGAAGGCAGAGGAGAGGGGAGAGGTGGAAATCTATGGGCCGGTCCTTGGGTTGGAAGACCCACCGCTGCTAGTGAAGCCCCACCCTAACTCTGGGATAAAAGGCAGGGGGAGGAGATGAATAGATGTGGCAGACAACTATTCCTCTTCCTGCCAGATGGATTATCAGCCTGCGTTGAGAGAGAAACTTTTTGCCGGGGCTGCTGGCGCTGCTGATAAAGGAGTCATTGCTTCAACTACAGAGGGTTTGCTGTGTTTGGGGAGCTGGGTGAGAAGGAGCCAGGTGGAAACATACCTTCTACGAAATCACTTTCGCTGTAAAGCTGCCGCTCCCCGATTCCGTCGTCTTCCTCTTGTCCTTCTTCGTCAGGATTATTGATCACCTCCAGGCCCGCCTCAATCACTTCCACCAACTCATCCCGCTTATCTTTCCGGACAGGCTTCTCCTCCGGGTGACGGGTGAGTCCCATCTCCAACTGGTACACCTTCATGGAGGTAAAACTCTCAAAAGGGATCACGGCGTATTCGCTGGGCAGCTTGGCGCCGATGCTCACTTCGGCTTTGTCTATTTGGGAATGCAAGTATTCTAAGAGGTCGTTGGACGTTTGTTCCTTGATGCCCGGCGAGCCCATGCTCTGGACTTTGGGGTTTTTCTTATCCTGCAAGAGCTTCAATTTCTCGCTCACCTCTTGAAGTTCCAGCTTCAGTTGGGCGATCTGACGCTTCAGGCTGGCGGCCCTGTCTTGGTAGTGTTCTTCCTGCTCTTGAAGAAGGGCCTGGTAATGCTCCTTACCGAAATGATCCCCGCTGAGGCCAGGAAGCGATCGGTTGTTTTCGGTTGGTGGGGCGCACTCCAGGAGATACATGATCAGTAATAGACTCAGCAGCAAAGCTAACCCGACCAAAAGCCATCGCGTTCTGGCTTGAAATATGAATCCTCTCCTGGGCATCCTTGGAGTGCTGTGGTCCTATTCCGAATCACAAAGCTGATCTTTGCAGGTCGTTCCTTGCCATCTGAAAGGAGCCATCATTTTAGAGGTGAATCCCACTCGGCTGTTATAGCCACATTTCAACAGCCCTTTTCTTCATCTCCAAGCTGAGCTTAAATCCCCAAATGAAGCTGCCTTCCCATTCCTGCCAGCCGTTGCCTGCATCCAACTGGCTGACGCGCCTCTCGTTTAAATAAGCGCCGTTTTGCACCAGTAGGGAAAGCTTGTTGTTACAACAAAGTCACCTGCTTTTCGTTTTCCACCACGAGACCCTTAAGTTTATCGATCAACATGTATGAAAAAATTAAGAAGAAACCCGTTCTTACTGGCCCTGGAGTAGGTTTGAGCTCCTCCATGAAGGACGCAGAGAAGCCAAAAAACAGAAGTTAGTATTTCAGCATGGTATTTTCATCCAACATTTGTCCTTCTCCTTTCTTCTTCTTGGAAATCCAGGATCTGAGTCAGCAAAATGCAGGAAAAGCCTAATATTAAATCTGGGGGAGGAAAAAATATTTGGTTAGAACTACAAAGCAACCAGACAGATGGAAAGCACATAAAGGCAATGCCTAATATCCTAAAAATCTAAATGTAATGAATTGCATATAATTTTATGGCTAGACTAGAATAGGGGAAAATGGCAACGCTGACATATTTTCTACTTTACTCATCTACAAGCGCCTTCTTGGGCAACAGATTTTTTTTAAAAAATTATAACTGGCCTGTCAAAACTCATTCTGACAAGAGGCATTTTTTTTTAACTTGCTAAATAAAATCTGGAAAGGAAAAAAAATCCAGCAAATTCTTCATTACCAATTGAAAAAGACTTTTAAATGCAAGAATTTTAGAATGTCAAAAAGTTTCATAACTTCTACAGCTGGGGCCCCCCAAATAATAATAAAAAGATGCTAGAGAAATATCAACTGCGGTATTGGCTTTCAGATGTTGGTTATTTCAAAAAGAGTTGGGGAAAGCGCCACAGTTGCTTTAGGAACTAATAAAATATGTTCCAGAATACGGAATAACAGGGAGATGGAAGGGACCTTGGAGGTCTTCTAGTCCAAATCCTCTGCTCATACAGGAGGCCATATACCCGTGATGGTGAATCTATGGCACACGTGCCAGAGGTGGTACACACAGCCCTCTCTGTGGGCACATGTACTGTCGCCAGCTGCTCTTCCTGGTTCCATCGCACGCATGCATGTCGGCCAGCTGGTTCGGTGCGCATGCATGCACACTGGCCAGTGTGCACAACCCAAAGGAGAGCAGCTGGCCAGTGTGCATGTGCACGACAGAACCCGAAAGAACATCTGGCTGCCACGCACATGCCTACCACCCAGCTGCTCTCTTCTCAATTCTGGTGCTCCAGTTTCAGCACTTGGTGCCGAAATGTTTAGCCATCACTGCCATATACCATTCTGGGCAAATGATTGTCCAGTCTGTTCTTGATAACCTCCAGTGATAAGCTGTTCCACTGATTGTTTTCAGAGTTAGAAACTTTCTTCTTATTTCTAGGTTTGATCTCTCTTTATTAAGCTTCCACTCTTGTTTTGCCTTAGATGCTTTGGAGAAGAGATCGATCCCCTCTTTTCTGCGACAACCTCTCTGTGACTACTATCATGTCACCCGATTATTCCTTTCATTAGACTAGACATGCCTAGTTCCCACAACTATTCATCGTATCTTTTAGCCCTCAGCCCACTAATCATCATTGTTTGCTCTTCTCGGCACTCTTTCTAAAGTCTCAACATCTTTGTAGCATGACCAAAACTGGATGCAGCATTCCAAGTGCAGTCTTACCAGTATAGTGTAAAACAATATTAATTGTTCACATGATCTTGATCCTTAATCAAATTGATCTTGAAAATCTTAATCCTTAATCAAATTGGTCTTGAGAACCTTCATCCTTAATCAAATTGGTTTGAGAACCTTGATCCTTAATCAAATTGGTCTTGAGAAGTTTGACAGGCAGGGGTGGTATTCACTCACCTTCCCTACCAGTTCACAAATGTGAGCGCACATGCCCATCCGTGCATGTGCTCAGCCTTCTGCACATGCGCTTTGACTTTAAAAGTGCCCAAATGGGATGGCATAGAGTCTGGGAGGGTGAACGGGTGGGGGCGGGAGGCATCCACGATTTCCGCTACCAATTCGAGCGAATAGGCCCGAACTGGCCGAATACCAGCTCTGTTGACAGGTAATAACAATCTTCAACTGAATGTCCTAACTCTCCACCACAGGATAGGACTCGAGATGGAATCGCTTCTACAATAAACTTCTAAATCCAGATCAAGATGGAATACAAAGACCAGACTTCCTTCCCATAATACTCTTTGGGTTCTCTGCACTGACATCTGCGAAATTAATTGTACAGTTTTGCTGTACGGACAGCTCAAATTGTTGCCCACTTCTTTCTGCGAGTCTCTAAAAACCGTTTCAAACTTGGGCTGCCATAGTTAGAGTGTCAAGACCTTTACTCTGGACCACTAACAATTATCACATAATTCCTACACACACACCCCCCCAAATGCATGGATTTACACTGTTACCAATTAATAGCATTGACTGCAAATTGTTATATTTGACAACCAGAAAGAAAAAAAAAAACAAGTTTAATATGTTGACAAAAGAAAGTTACAAAAATCCAGACTCCTCTTGGTAGAATCCTCCCCATATTAGCTCATGTTCTGATGGTAATAACATTTCTACAGAAGTGGTCAATTCTGTTGCATTTAACAATTTTATTGAGTTGCTAGCTGATAACCCAGCGTTGCCGGGGTATTTTGGTGAAAAATGGGGCATGCAGAGAGTTTGAGAGGCCTGCAAAGTGCTCCTAGGGGCTGGGGGGGGGGGAGGAAATGAGCAAAAAAGGACCCATTTTTCACAAAAATGGGCCCATTTTTCATAAAACACAGGGCATGCATAGGCTTTGGGAGGCTTGTAGAGTGCTCCTGGGGGCTGGGGGTGTGGCAAAAATGAGCAAAACAGCCCATTTTAGCTCATTTTTATCTTCCCCAGCCCCCAGGAGTATTTTGCAGGCCTCCCAAACCCTCTTCATGTCCATTTTGCAAAGAGGACAGGGTTTCGAGAGGTCATAAATTCAGTGTATAAGATGCACCCAGATTTTCACCCTCTTTTTGCGGGATAAAGGTGTGTCTTATACTCTGAAAAATACGGTATGTTCTTTTCTTTCATCAAAGTCGATCATTTTTCCATTTCAGCCAACTCCATCAACCTCTGCAACCATTTGTCCATAGTAGGAATTGAAGTGTCTTTCCATTTTTGTGCATACAATAATAATCTTGCTCCTGTCAAGATATATAATAATAAAGTTCCACATTTTTTCTCCTGTTATTTTTCCATTAGGCCCAAAAGGAAAAGTTCTGGTTTCATTATTATCTCCATTTTCAAAATTTTCTGTATTAAAATATGAATCATACTCCAGAAACTTTTTTTGCTTTATCACATGTCCACTATAGATGATTCAAAAGTCCCCGCTTTATTTACTTTTACACTTCCAACATTCTTTTGACGCCCCTTCAAACATCTCAGATAATTTATCTGGTGTTAAATACCAACAATACATAGAAGAGGCCAATTCTTTTGCAACTGACGCACAGAGGCACTTCAAGGGATTTTAAAAAACTAACAAATGTTGTAATCAAAAGCTTTGTGGACCATCTCATCAAATACCGGAATTCAATTACCAAATGCAGAACGGAGTTGATGGAGAAGAAAGAGATGGAGTGATGGAGGAATTAAGAAACTTTCCTATCATGCGCACTGGACTTCAACTACAATAATCCTATACACCAGTGATGGCTAACTTTTTTGGTGCCAAGTGGCCAAAGCGCACGCACAAACCCCAAAAATGCAATGCGAGTGTCCCCCATGCATGCACCCCACCCCCACACACGCCCCTGACCCTCTGCACATGCATGCATGTCCGCTGCACATGCGCTCCCCCGCCCGCCCATTTTTAGCTTCCAGGTTGATGCAGGCAGTTTTCCAGGCCCAAAACAGGGGGGGGGGCTTGTGCGGTGCCTGCATACCCGGCTTTAGCTTCAAAGTTGGTGTGGGAGGCCTTCCAGGCCCAAAATAGGGTGCGGGGGGGGTGTGCCCACACACGAACCCCAAAATGGCCCCCGTGCATGCCCCCCTCCGCACATGCGCAGCAGAGAACCGAAAATCAGCTGACCAATGGGAGGAGTGCGCGCATGCACAGTGGAGCTGGGCTGGGGCAATGGCTGGCGTGCCCGCAGAGAGAGCTCTGCATGCCACCTGTTGCACACGTGCCATAGGTTTGCCATCATTGCTATACACCAACGCACAAAGTACTACACACCAACACACAAAATATGAGGAATACAGAATAACAGTTGATAATGTGTATGGAAGACACTGCAACAGTTGTTGGTCATAAGTCATTTTTTTCAATGCTGTATAACTTCAAACAATCACTAAATGGACTCCCTGCATTAGAGAACAGTAACGAACATGTAGAACATAACTGCTTCTTTAAAAATTTCTTGACTAAGCTCTCACATTGCAAGTGTGCAAACACTGTGAATCTGATGTTTCATTTTTTACCTCCTTTAACTTCTGACTTCTTAGGCTTGATGGGGTTTTTTTCTGAATTTTTTTAGTTTATTCAAAGGAAGTTAAAATACAAAATGCCAAAATATTTTTAAAGGGGCAATTAAAAAAAAGACATTAAAAATGTCTTACAAATAATTAAAAAAGACACACAGACATAGCTTCCTTCCAGGTGTTTGGCCTGACATTAAAAAGATGACTATCTTAAGGGCAGAGGAAAGAAATATTTATGCATTCACAAGTCAGGTTGATCTTTATAGTGTGACAAAATGCTTCATTTTAAATTGCCGTATTTATTTGCCTTCCTCACTATTCATGGATCTTCCTACAGCCTATGTAGCACCTGCAAACATTAAGAGGTTTGCTTAAGCATTTTATTTAAATGAAGTTCCTTTGCTTCAATTATGAAATGTTTTACATAATTCATCATTTGGAACCAACTTAAGTTTCCTTGAAGTAGAACATGCATCCCTTCTCCAAAAATCATGTTCCTAACTCTGTGTTGTGGCCCACTAGCTGCCAGTGGAGCTGGTGGCAGACGTAGACAATGTGGAGGTTGGGAAAGAACTTGGGCCAGCTCTGGCGTCTGGAGAAAGCTCTGATGGATGCGCTACATCGGACGCAGAGATAGAGCCAGGGCCGTCCAACATTACCCAGCCACTGGAGAGGCAGCTTCCTTTGGAGGAGGAACAACATCTGGGGCCTGTTCCAGATGAGCATATGCACAGAGCTGTCAGGAGAGGAGAACAACGGAGGACAAGGAATTGACTCAGGAAGCAAAGCACACGTGGACACTGAATGGCCCCTCCCTGGATGGGGAATAAATAGAAGGGGTGTGGTTGTTATAGGAGACAACAGTTCGTATTTCTGAAGATTTTGCTCATTGTGTTTCGTGCCTCAGAGACTGTTTACCAGAACTTAATTTGCAGCTTTGCGCCTGGGAGCTCATGGCCTGGCAATTATCGCAAGGAACTGATAGGGTATGTTACTGCAATTAACTCTTTGAAGGGCTATTGCCTGGACTTTTCGGTGTGTGAATGCAATTCATTCACAAGATATAAATAAAGGGGTTTTTCAGGACAAGGAGTCTGTTTCTTGTTTCTCCTAAAGGCTGAGTCAGAACACTGTTGTGAATTTAAGCAGCCTGGGCTGGTAGGTTTACATCCTTCAGCAATTCTTTTGTAATGCTACACAACTTCGGCTAAGGTGGACATGAAGCTACTACCAGTAACAACCTTGGCTGATGACGGCCAGCGATATCTTTTTGTGAAATCCTTGAGCAGGAACCATGTGATAAGAAGGCAGACAAATCTATATAGAAAGTTGATAAATAGAAGCCAGATAAATGTCAAGGTTCAGAAAGACATACTAACATTCAAGGAAATGATAATGGGATGATAATAACAAACATTGGGGCCACTTGGAATTGCCAGAGGTCAAATGAGGAAGACAGCAAGGTTGTCTGAACCATAATGCACCCTTGAATTCTCAGACAGGAGACGGTATTTTCAAAGCCAGATATCTACACAAGCATTTAGCCCTGGAAACCAGAAACCAGGTTTTATGGACTGAAGAAGACACCCAATTGTAAAGCAGAGGGGAAGATCGGCCCTGACTATCCTCTCAGGCTAGGTGACAGAAGAGATAGCAGAGATCTATGAAAGCCAATCAACTTGAGGAAAACGAACCGTAGCCAGGAAATTGAGATATGGTTTGGTGTCGTAGCAGGGGTGAAATCCAGCAGGTTCTGACAGATTCTGGAGAACCAGTAGTAGAAACTTTTAATTCAGAGAACCGGTAGTGGAAATTTTGAGTAGTTCGGAGAACCAGAAAATGCCACCTCTGGCTGGCCCCAGTGTGGGGTGGCAATGGAGATTTTGCAGTATCCTTCCCCTGCCACGCCCACCAAGTTCACACCCACCAAGCCACACCCACAGAACCAGTAGTAAAAAAAAAATGAATTTCACCACTGTGTAGTAGAGCACAGGTGTCCAACCTTGGCAGCTTTAAGACCCGAGGACTTCATCTCCCAGAATTTCCAGCTGGGAATTCTACTCATGGCTGATGAATTCTGGCAAAAGTCCTAAGGTTTTAAAGTTGCCAAGGTTGGACCCCCCTGCTGTAAGATCTATAGGCAGGGTGGTAAAAAAAATTGATGATTTTTTTAAAAAATTGGATTTTTTTAACATTTAAGTCAGATTTTTTTTATTTAAATCAGATTTTTTTCCCCGATCAAATTAATGGAGTAAAAATCGAAAGATAGTTTTCTATTTAAGATACATTCATAATTTAGTTTATTCAACATGAAATGGAATTTAATTAAATGGCATGAGGCTGTATATATTCTGCAATATTGGGACTGTCGGTGAGTCAACAGAGGGTCAGAGGAAGAGTCGCTGTGGGACAGAGATGACAGTTGCTCTTTAGTCTCTATTTTAATGTAGTTGCTGGCTTGACTGTAAATCTGTCTGGAAGATACATTTTACTTCCTCAAATGTATGCTATAGTTGACCATTGGCTGACTATGTATTATTACTTCCTGTAGACAGAATATTGCTGTAACTCAAGGGCAAATCTTGAGGGGTGTTTCCAAAACTAACAGATGGCTTTATCTGAATGCGATAAACTATATAAGGGATTTCCTGCCTGTCACTCATTGTTCAGGCCATTTATTCTTTGCTATGAACCTGCGCAAATAAACTATTCCTTCCCTGAAGAGCTGGCTTGCGTGTCCTGTTTTTTTCTACAACATTTAAAAATTATGATTTAAATCGATTTAAATCAAGCCTTTCTACTAGTGATTTAAATCCCGATTTAAATTGTGCTTTTAAATGACTTGGTTTAAATCAAATCTACCCTGTCTATAAGGCACCAGGCAAGGAACTGGAAGATCTGAGTTCTAGTCTTGCCTTAGGCGTGAAAACAATCACCATCAACATCTGGGTGACTTTCGGCCAGTGCTTCTCCCTTAATCCTTGGAATCAGGCAACGGCAAACCACTTCCAAGAAATCTTTCCATCAAAGCTGCAGGGATTAGTTAACACTGATTCAAAGTCACAAAATAACGACAACAAAACACATCAGCAAACCACCTGCACTTTAATTCTTCTCCTTTGAAGATGACTAATTCTATTTAAGATTAAAGATTACCTGTGCTCCATAGTGGCTAAGATCCAATATTCAATATCCATCTCTGTCTGGTCCAGTTTGTTGGGGAATAAAACCAATTAAAATCAAGCTACGTACAGATAGTCCTCGACTTACGCCCACAACTCAGCCCAACTTTTCTACTGTTAAGTGAAACATTTGTCAAAAGAGTTTTGCCCCATTTTATGAGCTTTCCTGCCATGGTTGTTAAGTGAAACTAGCTTCCCCATCGACTTTGCTTGTCAGGTGGTCACAAAAGGAGATCTTCGGACCATGACCTTGGGACATAGCGACAGTCATAAGTATGAACCAGTTGCCAAGCGTCTGAATTTGGATCCCACAATCATGGCGCTGCTACAAAGGTCGTAAGTGTGAAAAATGGTTGTAACTTTGGTTACAATTTAATTTGGCATTCCTAGTTAAAAAGCAAAACAGAACGGAGCAGTCATTTGTAATGTTCACTTTATTCCATTATTTCACAACTATTCTATTGTAAAATAAAGCAAAGTGGAGGGAGCCCTCCACTTACAACAGTTCACTCAGTGACCCTTCAAAGTTATGACAGCCCTGGAAAAAGTGACCAATGACTGTTTTTCAAACTTATGACCGTTGCAGTATCCCAGTGGTCACGTGATTAAAATCCAGATGCTCGGCAACCGACTCGTATTTATGACGGCTGCTGTGTCCCGGGATCACGTGATCCCATTTTGCGACCTTCTGACAAGCAAAGTCCATGGGGAACTCGCTTAACAACCGTGTTATTAACTTAGCAACTGCAGTGCTTTGCTTAGCCAGGGTGGTCATGAAATGAGGCAAGGCTCACTTAACAACGGCCTTGCTTAGCAATGGAAATTTGGGGGCTCAGTCGAGGTTTACCTGTATAACAATGAAGCTTTTCCCCTAAGAAGATCGGCATCTTCCAAAAATGCTACTGAATGTTAACAGGGTTGACTTTTTAATTCAGCCAAGTGCAGGGGCTGATCAAAGGTCTTCTTAAATCAATACTACACAACTTTCTGAAAAAGGACATCACAAAAGGACACATGAATTCAATCACAGAAACATTTTCAAAAAAATGCAAGTAAAGTATGTGGGAGGAATGCTCAATTAAATAAAAAGCAGGAAAGGTAAAGGGTTGGCAAATCTCTTTATATTTATAAAAATGCCAACTTCCTTTTAATCCCGCATGAAAAAACAGAGAAGGGATAAAAAGAAGAGAAGGAAGGAAGGCAAAATGAGCAATCAGAACCAAAAGATCCATCCATTTCTAATGGGGAGTTCTTCTTCACTTGCTAATGTTCAAATGAGTCTAGAAATCTGAAAGGGCTGGAAGCTTGTGGCACAAAATCTTCGCCAACATATACACTGATTCAAATCCATCACAGTAGGCTATCTTCCGTGACCCGTCAAAACCGAGGAGGACAAAATTGCGCTCGACGAAAGCGTGCATTTGACGTCATCACAGCACGACGAAAAAATTACAAATTGAAATAAAAATAAAATTAAAGCAAGCCGATTCACATAAAGGTAAGGGTTAGGTTTAGGGTTAGGGTTAGGTTAAGGGTTAGGGTTAGGTTAAGGGTTAGGGTTAGGTTTAGAGCGTTAGGGTTACGTTTAGCGTTAGGTTAAGGGTTAGCGTTAGGTTTAGCGTTAGGTTAAGGGTTACGTTTAGGGTTAGATTTAGGGTTAGGTTAAGGGTTAGGTTTAGGGTTAGGTTTAGGGTTAGGTTTGGGGGGCTTAGGGTAAGGTTTTCGCTTTATTTTTACATTTTTCTATCACAGCGCGATGTTTTTGTCGCACTGTGATGACGTCAAATGCGCGCTTTCGTCGAGTACGATTTTGTCCTCCGCGGTTTTGTGGTGGAACCCTATCTTCAGTTGAACAGCAGGGAAGGGAAGGGAAGGGAAGGGAAGGGAAGGGAAGGGAAGAGAAGAGAAGAGAAGAGAAGAGAAGAGAAGAGAAGAGAAGAGAAGAGAAGAGAAGAGAAGAGAAGAGAAGAGAAGAGAAGAGAAGAGAAGAGAAGAGAAGATTCTTTATTGGCCAAGTATGATTGGAGACACAAGGAATTTGTCTCCGGTGCAGAAACTCTCAGTGTACATATAAGCAACAAGTGATAAATCATAATCATAAAATACAGTCATCATAAATCATAAGATATAACACTCGGTAATAGTCATAGGACATAAAATAAGCAATAAACATAGAATTATGAGATACAAACAACAAAGTTATAGTCATAAGAAGTTAAGGAAAGAGGTAATAGGAAAGATGAGAAGGATAATAGTAATACTACAGCCCTGCTAGGTGGTTTGATAGCCTAGGTCAGTGGTTCCCAAACTTGACAACTTTAAGACTTGTGGACTTCAACTCCCAGAATTCTCCAGCCAGCTCTGCAGAGCTGGCTGGAGAATTCTGGGAGTTGAAGTCCACAAGTCTTAAAGTTGCCAAGTTTGGGAACCACTGGCCTAGGTCATAAGACAGTGTTGTGGGGATTAATTGTTTAGCAGAGGGATGGCATGGAGGAAAAAACTGTCCTTGTGTCTGGTTGTTTTGGCATGCAATGCCCTACAGCTGGGATGGCAAACCTATGGCAGCCATTGTCCCAGTTCATCTCTACCACGCATGTGTGTGCGCCTCCTGCCAGCCAGCTGGACTTCGGGTCTCTGCCACGCATGCGCCAGGTCAGGACACATGTGTGGATGCGCAGGTGGCGGGGCATGCACAGGGGCTCATGTCCACATGCATGCTTTGACCACTCAGTCTGGAAAAGTCTAGCCATCACTGCCCTATAGCATCATCTTAAGGGGAAGAGTTGACACAATTTATGTCTGTGGGGGGTCTGTAGATATTTCCACAGCCCTCTTTTTCACTCGTGCAGTATACAGGTCCTCAATGGAAGGCAGGCTGGTTGCAATTGTTTTTTCTGCTTTTCTAATTATCCAATGAAGTTTGTGTCTATCTTGTTTGGCTGCTGTGCCCTTATAAGACCCCTTCCCTACCATATAGCAATAGCAATAGCAATAGCAGTTCGACTTATATACCGCTTCATAGGGCTTTCAGCCCTCTCTAAGCGGTTTACAGAGTCAGCATATCGCCCCCACAGTCTGGGTCCTCATTTTACCCACCTCGGAAGGATGGAAGGCTGAGTCAACCCTGAGCCGGTGAGATTTGAACCGCCGAACTGCAGATAACAGGCAGTTGAAGTGGCTGCAGTACATCACTCTAACCACTGTGCCACCTTGGCTCTTCATATACATAAAGCCCACCAGTTTTCCAGCCTCCACCAGCCCATGACCTCTGTTGGCTGGCTTTTCACCACTAAACGTAGAGTGATAAACTGTTCCAGGAGTTGGATGGGACCTCATCTGGTCCAGCTCCCTGCTCAGTGCAGGGTCTGAGCTCAGAGGCTGCAGAACCGAATAGCATCCCGAAGTCTCCTTCGCTGGAAGAGTTTATTACTGCCAGAGTGAAACCTGTGGTTGTTGGTGAGTTGCACACAAGAACCTTGGCAAAGCTGGGAATTTTTCACTAGGCCTCCAGAAAGTGACCAGAGAAGAACAAACAGGATACCTAACCATCAATTCAGAAGACCAAATTCTCTGTCACTTTCTCCTCCTTTGGACCTCTGGGGAAGGCTAAAGATAAGGGGGAAGGAGTGTATCTTTGACTTTCTCTTTCTTTCTTTCTTTCTTTCTTTCTTTCTTTCTTTCTTTTTCTTTCCTTCCTTCCTTTTTCTTTCTTTTTCTTTCCTTCCTTTTTCTCTCTCTTTCTTTTCTTTCTTCTTTATTTCTCTCTTCCTCCCTCCCTCCCCATCCCTTTTTTCTCAGTTGTTTTTCCTTTCTTCCTTTCTCCCTTTTCTTTTTTCTTTTTTCTCTTTCTTTTTCCTCTTCCTCCCTCC
The DNA here is from genome assembly GCF_051295495.1 of Thamnophis sirtalis. Taxonomy (NCBI): domain Eukaryota; kingdom Metazoa; phylum Chordata; class Lepidosauria; order Squamata; family Natricidae; genus Thamnophis; species Thamnophis sirtalis. The sequence goes on from NW_028261395.1 coordinate 30,520,833, forward strand.
CACCCTTCCTCTCTCTTTTTTTCTCTTATCTTTCTTTCTCTCTCTTCCTCCCTCCCTCCCACTCCCCCTTTATCTTTCTTTCTTTCTTTCATTTTCTTCCTCTCTCTCTGTCTGTCTCTGTCTCTGTAAATGGGATAAAAGAGAGAGAAGGAACAGTGATGCATGGCATGTGACTCGGCCCGTAAAAACCTTGAGATGGAAACTTGCTTCCTCTGGGATCCATAAATGAAGCCTGTCCGTGACACTCTTCCCGTAAACTGCAGATTGCATGCATATCATGGTTTCCTCTATAAATCACCGGTTTCATTTAGAGGGACAGAATGTGCCCCACAGCCACTATGTCTCCACCAGATGCCCCTTGACCTCCAAAGTTATAACCAATACATAAAAAAAAATTTAAAATCCCCAGATTAATTTCCAGGGTAGGAACACAGATCTTGGAAAATGTAACTGGGTTCTCACACAAGGCCTTATAAAACTCTTGACCAGAAAGGAGAGGAAAAGGAGAGAGGGAAAAGCAGAAGAAGAAACGGAGGGAATGCAGGAGTAGGAGAGAAGGGAGGAAAGGGAAGAAGAGGGGAAGAGCAGAGGAGAGGAAGGGGAAGGAGAGAAGGGAAAGGAGAGGAGGAAGGAAGGAAGGAGAGAAGAAAGGAGGGAAGGAAGGAGGGAAGGAAGGAGAGAAGGAGAGAAGAAAGGAGGGAAAGGAAGGAGGAAAGGAAGGAGGGAAGGAGAGAAGAAAGGAGGGAAGGAAGGAGAGAAGGAGAGAAGAAAGGAGGGAAGGAAGGAGGGAAGGAAGGAAGGAGAGAAGAAAGAAGGGAAGGAAGGAGGGAAGGAAGGAGGAAAGGAAGGAGAGAAGGAGAGAAGAAAGGAGGGAAGGAAGGAGAGAAGGAGAGAAGAAAGGAGGGAAGGAAGGAGGGAAGGAAGGAAGGAGAGAAGAAAGAAGGGAAGGAAGGAGGGAAGGAAGGAGGAAAGGAAGGAGGGAAGGAGAGAAGAAAGGAGGGAAGGAAGGAGAGAAGGAGAGAAGAAAGGAGGGAAGGAAGGAGGGAAGGAAGGAAGGAGAGAAGAAAGAAGGGAAGGAAGGAGGGAAGGAAGGAGGAAAGGAAGGAGAGAAGGAGAGAAGAAAGGAGGGAAGGAAGGAGGGAAGGAAGGAGGGAAGGCGAGAAGGAGAGAAGAAAGGAGGGAAGGAAGGAGAGGAGAGAAGAAAGGAGGGAAGGAAGGAGGGAAGGAAGGAAGAAGAAGTAGGATTGTTGTAAAATAAGATGGGTGTATGGGATGGTAAGAAAGCAATCTCAATTATATAGTCAATTGTAGGAGAGAAAAATTGTTATAAATACATATTATTAACAACAGTTATGAGATTATATAATTGTGAATGTATATATGAGAAATAAAAATTTAAAATAAAAAAAAAACTCTTGACCAATTTCCCCCCCAAAGTTTTCTTTGTTAATTTAAAATACTGTGCTATTTTTGTCTCGTTGCGATGTATGAAGTCCCATTAAAATGTTTATTGCAAAGCCTATCAAAGATATAAGTACAGATTAGGCGATATGAGTACTGGCTCAAAAACAGTAACTGCGAGAGGGACTTTGGAGCCTTAGCGGATGATCCCTTAAACATGAGCCAACCGTGTGCGGCAGCAGCTAAAAAAGCCAATACAATCCTTGTACAAACAGAGGCACAGAATCAAAATCACGTGAAGGATTAGTACTACTTTATAAATCCTTAGTAAAACCACACCTGGAATGCTGCATCCAGTTTTGGTCACCACATTACAAAAAGGACGTTGAGAGTTTGGAAAAAGTGCAAAGAAGAGCAACTAAGATTATCAAAAGCCTGGAGACTAAAACATATGAAGAACGGCTGCAGGATTTGGGTATGGCTGGTCTAGAGAAAAGAAGGACTGGGGGGACAGCAGTATTCGAGTATTTGAGGGCTGCCACAAAGAAACTAATCAAGGAGAGAAGCAACCTGGAATTAAGGAGGAACTTCCTAACAGTGAGGACAATTAACCAGCTTGCCTTTAGAAGGTGTGGGTGATCCATCACTGGAGGTTTTAAAGAAGAGACTGGACAGTCACTTCTCTGAGGTGTACAGGTTCTCCTGCTTGAGCAGGGGGCTGGACTAGAAGACCTTCCAACTCTGTTATTCCACTCCATTCCATTCTATTCTATTCTATATTCTACATTATTTCTTGCAGCAAAATTTACATCGGCTATCTGTCTCTTGTGCATCCAAGCCAAAGGCATTTGCAGTTTTCTCTCTTCACCTAGCCATCTCAGTGCCTTTTAACCCTTTAACCATATAAAAGAACAATTTGCTCAGAATTGCCTAATGAACTTTATGATTGCCATTTCAGCCTGAAATTCACACTCGTCTGGCATTTAATCCTGCAACCTAATCTCTCACCGAAACAGCCCTAAACTCTAGTTAGTTTTTAAACTAACTTGCATTTTTTTTTCCAGGCAAGGAAAGCAACTCCCTCTGATAAAAAGCTGGTGAATTCTCGGACTACAGATAGCCCTCGTCTTACAAGAGTTCATTTAGCAACTGTTCAAAATTACAACGACACAAAAAAAAGTGACATGACCGCTTTTCACAGTTACAATCTCTGCAGCATCCCCAAGGGCCATGTGATCCAAAATCAGTGGCTTGGCAACTGGCATGTACTTAGGGCGCTTGTAATGTCCCAGGGTCCTGTGATCCAGTGGTGAGTTCCTACTGGTTTGGACCGGTTTGGTAGTAACTTAGCGGCCTGGGTTGCTGCAACCGGCAGCAACCAAGGCCTGCCACGCCCCTGAACCGGTTTTCTTGGCGGTGCTGTAGGCGCCGCCATTTTATTTTTTGCTTCTGTGCATTCGCAGAGCATTTTTTGTTGTACTGTGCATGCACGCACAGCACGCATCAAGTGCACGCATGGTGCATCCCTGAGTGAACAGGCAGTAGCGGCTACCGGAACCCACCCCTGCTGTGATCCTCTTTTACGACCTGCTGACAAGCAAAGTCAATGGGGGAAGCCAGATTCACTTAACAATCGTATTACTAATTTAATACCTGGTGTCATTCACTTAACAACTGTGGCAAGAAAGGTTGTGAAATGGAGCAAATTTTACTTAACGACTGTCTTGCCTAGCAACAGAAATGTTGTGGACGTGAGTGACACAGTGAACTATTATATAGAGCCGAGGTGGCGCAGTGGTTAAATGCAGCACGGCAGGCTACTTCAGCTGACTGCAATTCTGCAGTTCGGCTGTTCAAATCTCAGGGTTGACTCAGCCTTCCATCCTTCCGAGGTGGGTAAAATGAGGACCCAGATTGTTGTTGGGGGCAATATGCTGACTCTGTAAACCGCTTAGAGAGGGCTGAAAGCCCTATGAAGCGGTATATAAGTCTAACTGCTATTGCTATTGCTAACTATTTTTGTAATATCCTGTTCTGACCTAGGCTTCACCAAATCACAAAACAGACTCCTCGTCCTGGGGGAAAAAAAACCTTTTTATTTGGCTAATGTGAATTCCTGCAAAGTCCAGGCAAATTCCAGTAAAGTCCAGGCAAACAGTCTTTCAAGGGTGAATTGCAAACACAGACCTTATCAGTCCTTGGATAACTGCCAGGCCGAGTCCTACGAGGAAATATTTGGCAAGGCAGTCTCTCAGATAAGCAAATCTTCACACTAACAAGCTAATTGTCTCCTACAAACACCACTCCCCTTTTGCTCCTATTTATTTCCAATGGAAGGGGCCATTCAGCATCTCCTTGTGCTTTTACTCCCAAGTCGACCCCTGTTCTTTTATTGTTCCCTTCTCCTGGCAGCTCTGTGCATGCGCACACTGGGAACATGCTCCAGTTGTTCTTCTGCCCCACTGATCTCTGATTCTGAAGGTAGTTGATAACTGTAGGATGGCCCTGGTCCCATCTCTGTCTCATCAGAGCCTTCCCCAGATGGACTGGCCCATGTTCAACCCCAACCTCCTCACTGTCCGACTCTACTGCCTGCTCTACTGGCTGCTGGCGGGCCATAACATATCCTCTCTTAGCTACTATATTTTTCAGAGTATAAGACGCACCAAGATTTTGAAGAGGTAATTTTTTTTAAAAAAGTTTTTGCACTCTGCAGACCTCCCAAACCCTCATTTTTTGTGAAAATGCTCCTGGGGGCCAAAAACGAGTAAAAATTGGCCTGGTTTTTTTTTTTTTTTGCAAAAACGGGCCTGGTTTTTGCCAAAAAAAGGGGGCATGCATAGCTTTTAGGAGACTTGTAGAGTGCTCCTGGGGGCTGAGGGGGGGCAAAAATGAGCAAAAAACGGCCCCTTTTCACTCATTTTTGTGCTCCCCAGCCCCCAGGAGCACTCTGGAAGACTTCTAAAGGCTATGCGCATCCATTTTTGCAAAGGGGGTGGAATTTTGGGAGGCCAAAAATGCTGTATTCAGCATATAAGATGCACCGAGATTTTCACCCTCTTTTTGGGGGGGAAAAGGTGCGTCTTATACTCCAAAAATTATGGTACTTTCAGCAATCAAGAAACTATACAAAGTTCAGGGAGAACAAGGTTAAGTCCACATAGGAAAAAAATGAGATAACCCCTGGAAATAAGACAACTTTGCTTATTTTTTTAAAATCCCACATTTGCTTTTACAAAACATAAAAAGCATACTGTTCTTCTTTCGGAGTTTCAACTCAAAACTACATTTTTAGCTTTCTATTACCCAGGAGCAGGGAACAGAACTCTAATTTATCCGACTCCAGCCACAATAAATAGCAATAAAAATAAATAAATGCATTTCTCCAAGCACAGTCCTGGATCTCACTTCCAATTTATAAAACATTTACCACTCTACGTTCATTTCCCATTCGTTCTGGGGCTCTTCTTACACGATCTGTGTACTGTTACTTCACTCATGACCTACATAACAGGATTCACACAGGCATTTCTTGCAGTTAACTTGCTAATTTTGAGAGCAGAGAGGTAACTTTAGATCTTGTTTTCTCAGCCTAGAAGGCACAATATTAGAACATGACACATGTTGTGATTGTTTCAGCCTTACAAAAGAAAAGTGAAGGAGGGAATGAGAGAAAGGGAGAGAAGACAAATAAGAGAAAAGAGAAAGAGAGTGAAGGGAAAATAAGAGAGAGAAAAGGGAGCAGAGAAGAGAAAGAAAAGATAGAAAAGAGAGAGGGGGAAGGGAAAGAAAATAGAAAAGGGAAGAGAAGAGAAGAAAAAGAGAAAAGAGAGAGAGGGAAGGAAAGGGAGAAGAGAAGAGAGGGAAGGGAAGGGAAGAGAGAGAAAAGAGAGAAGGAAGGGAAGGGACAGGAAGAGAAGAGAGAGAAGGAAAGAGAAGAGAAAGAAAAGAGAGAAAAGAGAGAGGGGAAGAGAAGGGAAAAGGGGAGAGAAAAGAGAGGGAAGGGAAGGGAAAAGAGAAGAGAAGAGAAGAGAGAGAAAAGAGAGAGGGAAAGGAAGAGAAGAGAGAGAAGGGAAGAGAAAAGAAAGAAAAGAGAGGGAAGGGAAAAGAGAAGAGAGAGAAAAGAGAGAGGGAAAGGAAGAGAAGAGAGAGAAGGGAAGAGAAAACAAAGAAAAGAGAGAGAGGGAAGGGAAAACAGAAGAGAGAGAAAAGAGAGAAGGAAGGGAAGGGACAAGAAGAGAAGAGAGAGAAAAGAGAGAAAGGAGAGAAAAGAGAGGGGGGAGAGAATAGAAGAGGAAGAGAATTTCGCCCTCTGTAGGACTGATAATACTGAGCTTTTAAATATGGATTTTAACGCTGACAGCAAACTGAGATTTAGATAAACCACTTCAGGTTTCATCAGAGGCACTTGCCGAGGGGATCCCAAAATTCAAGATCTTGGCCATGACTTTGCAATCGGAGCGATGCATTTTACACCTGAGCTTCCCCCAAAAATGTGCATTTCCTATTCTGCACACCCCACATAAACATTAACCATGAAAGTTCAAGAGCAATGCTTGGTCATCACGGTCCAAATTATGAAATTTTGCTTGAAACATTTGTAGACCGCTTTCTCAGTTTTCCTACCTTTGATCTTCGGGGTAAGTTCGATCTTCTCCACAAAGCTTCCTTTTTTTATATTTTTAGAACTGGAAGCCCAAATTCAACCCACCACAGAAGCTGACCCCTTCTATCAAAGCAACTCAGCCCCACAGCCTTGACCAAACCTCAAAACTAAAACGTTATTTTGCAAGGCAAAATAGACCAATTCTCGAATGTAGCTCATCTGTCTGGAACACGCACTGCATATCGGACATTAATACAATTGAGCGAGTCCAGAGGTATTGCTATGTAAGCTCCCCGTTGGGAGAGCGAGTACGTTCAGAGAAGCGTTGTTAGAGTGGTGTTGGAGAACACACAAACCAGCATACAGAGGCACTGCAGTTTAAATAGGCTTTTACTTTCGTGGAAATAGAGGTATTGGAGTCCATCAAACAGTCCAAGTCACACATGGACAATTCAGCCAGTCATCAATGTCTTTCAGTTAAGGGACAATCCAAAACAACATAGTCCAGTAACATACAATCAGTTCAGTACTCAAAGTTCGCTAGCAGCTGCAAAACCCACAACAGCTCACGGCACTTAGATCAGATCAGCCCAGCATCTAACCAACAGAGAACTAACAGCCGTTAGATTATATTCCTAACAGGTGTTTCACGAGAAGAGTCCTCCACTTCTCTGCTCACAACAGAATACCTTATGCCACCAGGCTTCAAATTTTGGGCTTGGACTACCTAGAACAGTGATGGCTAACCTTTTTGCCATCGCGTGCCAAAAGCAGGGGGAGCGTGGGGGGTCATGCGCATATGTGACCAGACCCATAATTCTATGTGCCCACCCTCGCGCATGTGTGTGTCACCTCCCCTCCTGCGCTTCCCCCACTTTTGCCACGCAATGGCACGGTGGACCTGTTTTTCACTCTCCCCAGGCTCCAGAACTTTCCAGAGCCTTCCAGAGGCCAAAAACGGCTCGCTTCCCGACTTCCGGCCAGACCAGAAGGTCCGTTTTTTGCTCTCCCCAGGCTCTAGAGCCTTCCTAGGAGCCTGGGGAGGGTGAAAACAGCCTTCCCCACTCCTCCGGAGGCCCACTGGAGGTCAAAAACAGCCTGTTTCCCGACTTCTGCTGGGCCCAGAAGGCTTGAAAATCAGCTGGAGCTGAGCTTGCGTGCTCACTGATTTGGCTCCGCGTGCCACCTGTGGCACCCATCATAGGTTAGCCATCACGGACCTAGAACTTCGTCGTCTTCAATCCAACCTAAGCGTACTACATAAAAGTATCTGCTACAATGTCCTACCTGTCAATCACTACTTCAGCTTCAATCACAATAACACACAAGCACACAATAGATGCAAACTCAAGGTAAACCGCTCCAAACTTGATTGCAGAAAATACGACTTCAGCAACTGAATGGTCAATGCCTGGAATGCTCTACCTGACTCTGGTTTCTTCCCCAAACCCCCAAAACTTTAAACTTAGACTGTCTACTGTCAACCTCACCCCATTCCTAAGAGGTCTGTAAGGGGCATGCATAAACGCACCAGAGTGCCTACCGTCCCTGTACTAATATTCCCTTGTATTCATTCATTTCATGAATTCATAATCATGTTTATACTTATATCTGTTATCTAATTCATGCTTGACGAAATAAAAAAATAAACACAGTCTTTACTTTTTCTTCCAACCAGAAGAAACAAAGAAAGACAAGACGAATTCGGGGGGGGGGGGTGTGTTCCTCCCAGCAATACAATATAAGACCCGTTGGAAAAACTACATTCAATTTTTATGATGTGTGAGATCGCAAACTCCCCAAAAAGGAGATGGGGGAGGACAAGAAATAAATTTGATTCCATCTACATTAGGTTCAAGTTAAATTGATTTCATCTCCGTAATATAATTCTTCCCAGACGTGGCTTTAATTGATTCCGCCTTCCCTTAAAAATTACAACTTGTTGACAACTAGGAGAAGGCTTCCTGAAGACTGCACTCAAGATTTTGGTGACATGTTTTGCCCTGAGCCTTCAGGTTGGGTGATCTCTGGCTATGCTTTAGAGAACCAGCAGCTGTCTCCTATTGACTCTCTCAAGCTTCTGGCCTGGACAAGCCCAGGAGATGGGAAGAGGCCCTGGCTACCCTTGGAAGGATATAATAAAACTGCTGACAGTTAGCAATGCAGGAGAAGGCTTTTGGGTAATTTAATGAACTGTGGGAATCAGAAGAGAAATATGAACAGGCATGGAAGGAGAAGAGTGATGGAGGGGAAAGGAGAAAGAGGAGAGATAGAAGAGCCATAAGAGAAAGAGGAGAAGTTCTAGAAGAAGGAAGAGGAGGAGGAGGAGGAGGAGGAGAAGGGGCAGAAGGAAGAGAGAAAGAAATAAGGAGGAAGAGGAGAATGGGTAGAAGGAACAGGAAGAGAGATAGAAACTAGAAGATGGAAGAAGTGGAAGAAGAAGAGGGGGGTAGAAGGAACAGGAGGAAAAATACAAACTAGGATGAGAGAGAAGAGGTAGAATGAAAAAGAGGAGAGAGAAACTAGGAGGAGGAGGAGGAGGAGGAGGAGGAGGAGGAGGAGGAGGAGGAAAAGGGATAGAAGGAAAAGGAGGATAGAAAAAGGGGACGACATGGGACTGAATGAGGGGAATAAGGAATAGAAAAAGGAGGAACAAAAGAAGGAAAGAAGACAGAAAGCAGTAGAAAAATATTAAAATTATGTTCATATCAGATCCTTGTTACTTTTCCAAGACCGAATCTGTAACCTCACTTCAAAACCTAGTTTTGCACCTACTAAAGAAGATGGGAGCCAAGAGTGGGCCCAGAATTCAATGCAGTGCATCCCTGCCTCATGCAGGAACAATCATCAGAGAGTCCTGACATTAAACCAGGTTCATTAAACCAAGTTTGTGATGCTCCGGTTTCCACATTTTGACCCAGGCAAAGGATGATTGCTGAAATTTTGCCAGCCGCTGAGCTCACACATCACACTACTTTGTTGTGTCTTTTTTTGCTCCGTGGTTTGGTGACCAAATCATAGTCAGGCTCCCTCCCCCACAGACCACTGCAGCCAGCCCACTCACTTAGTGACCGTTTGAAGTTATAACCCCGTGATGGTGAACCTATGGTGAGAAGCAAAACGTCTTCAAAGAAAAACCAGAAAGTCCTGTTGCCTCTTGAAAAAAGCACCTTTGGGATATTATACACTATGCATGTGCTAAGTTCAAGTCTCGTGCTGTTCAAAAAGTAATGAATGGGCCAAGGGCTAAATTAATTTGAAATAAAATAATCTTCCTTCCTTCCTTCTTTTCCGTCCCTCCCTCCTTTTTCCCTCTCTCTTCCTTTCCTTCCTTCCTTCCCCTTCCTTTCTTCCTTCTTCCCCTTCCCTTCTTTCCCTCCCTCCTTCTCTCTCTCCTTCCTTCCCTCCCTCCCGGACTCCTTCCTCCTTCTTCCCTTCCTGCCTCCTCCCTCCCTCCTTCCTTCCTCCCTCCCTCCTTCCTAGCTTGGTATTGCTTGTATCTGTTTTGAAATGCTCTAAAATGACTTTCTGCTTTAAACCAAACCTCTCCGGAAACATAGTTTAGATACGAATCAGCTTCTTTTGACCGACACCCACAGTGATAGATTTCTTAGCCTTGTTAATAAAAACAAGATTACAGAGCTATTGATTGCATCTCTTCCTTCAGGGCATTTCATACTACAAGGTTCTGCCGTGGCTCATAAGGGAACAACAACAGAGAGACAGCATCAAGGTCTCGTGAAACGTTAGTGCTGCTTTATACTGCTTTGGTAAGACCTCACTTGGAATCCCGCATCCAGTTTTGACTACCAAAAAATAAAAAAGATGTTGAGACTCTAGAAAGAGTGCAGAGAAGAGCAACAAAGATGGTCAGCAGACTGAAGGCTAAAACATGCAATGAACGATTGGGGGAACTAGGTATATGTGGTCCCATGATGGTGAACCGATGGCACGCGTGCTACAGGTAGCGCACAGAGTCCTCTCTGCGGGCATGCAAGCTGTCATCTCAGCTCAGCTCCATCACGCATGCATGAGGGGGGCAGGTGGGTGTGCCCGTGCCCCCCCGCGGGCTGTTTTTGCTCCCAGGAGGCTGCAGGGAGGCCTACTAGGCCCAAAACAGGGCACAGGGGGAGGGTTTCGCATGCATTGCTTTTGGCACACAGCAACAAAAAGGTTAGCCATCCTTGGTCCAGTCTAATGAGGAGAATAATTAGGGGTGATGTGATAGCAGTCTTCCCATATTTGAGGGGCTGCCACAGAGAAGAGAGAATCAATCTTTTTCTCCAAAACACCTGAAGGCAGGACAAGAAGCAATAGATGGAAGTTTATCAAAGATAGCTCCAACCTACAATTAAGGAGAAACTTCCTATCAGTAAGAACAATTAACCAGTGGAACAGTTTGCCTCCAGAAATTGTGGGTGCTCCATCACTAGAGGTTTCCAAGAAGAGACTAGGTAGCCATTTGTCCAGAATGGTATAGGGGAGGGGTGTCAAACTCGATTTCATTGAGGGCCACATCAGGTTTGTGTTTGCAGTGGGAGGCAGGACAATTTGTGTTGGGGTTCACCTGTAAGGGCCCGAGTGACCTGCCAGCGAAAACAGACTCCCAAGCTACGTTTTTGGCTGGGACGGCCTCCTGCAACCCCCTGCCAGTGAAAATGGTGCTCGGGAGGTCCACGCGCAGCCTTGTGAGCTCTGTTTTACTGGCAGAGGCCAGTCCTTTGCTATTTCCATGGCGGCCCTGTGGGGCAGATCTAAGCACCCCCAGGCCTTGATTTTGACACCCCTGGTATAGGGTCTCCTGTTTGAGCAGGGGATTAGACTACCAGACCTCCAAGGTCCTTCTAACCCTGTTATTCTATACTAGCTGGATACCCGTGCTTCGCAATAAAACTATGTGATCGGGCTATGCAGGAGGTATTCAGGTCACTATCAGCGATTCAGTGGTGGTCGGTGATTGAAACACATAAGGGAATATCACTCCCGCCGCCTTGAGTTCGGAAGCAGTTCCATAGGTGGAAGGTGTAGTAATTTTAGTGAGGTACCGACGTTTAGTACTGTAAGGAGCCCCAGACCGCTCCTGAGTGAAGTAGTGGAACATCTGCCAGTTTGAACTGAAGTAACAGAATGTGAGGCAACTGGCAGTTGGAACAGAGTTCTTTTCAGGTGAGGAGGGCAAGTAGAATGTCTAATTCCTTAGCATCAGAGCAATCCGATCAGCTATCAGACAGAGCGATCCATCGAAAACCGCTCACCTTAATAGCTGTGAGACATATAAATTTTACCGTCTGTTCAAAGGCACGATGTTCCAACGTCCTCTTGAAAAGGAAATGCTGAGAGAACAAAAATGGTGTGCCCAATCTTTGATTAAGCAAACAAGAGGGTCTCAGGAGTTTCGGAAACATTGTAAGTGGAATGGAATGGAATAGGAATAGGAATAGGAATGGAATAGGAATTGAAATAGGAATGGAATGGGAATAGGAATGGGAATGGAATAGAAGAATAGAATAGAATAGAATAGAACAGAACAGAATTCTTTATTGGCCAAGTGTGATTGGACACACACGGAACTTGTCTTTGGTGCATACACTCTCAGTGTACATAAAAAGGGGGGAAAATATTCATCAAGAATCAAAAGATACAACACTTAGTGATAGTCAGAGGTTATGAACAAGCAATCAAATCATACTAGGAAACCAATAAATTGTAGAGGTACAAGCAACAATGTTATAGGCCTCAATCAGCAGAATAAAGTTTGGATGGAATTGTATCTATCGCACTGCCGTTTAGCCGTCGTGACAGATGCCTGTTTAAATCCCCTAAAGGAAGACCAAAACGTGCACACTCCATCAGACAAAAACAGATGTTTGAAAAGAACTAGGCTACAATCCAACGTTCCTGAAATGTTTTATTCATGTCTTCTCCTTCGACACTTCAGGGGCATGCAAAAGAAATGTTTTGAATGAAGGCGCCTGCAAAGAAACAACAGCCGGATGGACCTCTCCTTGTCTTGACTGAACCAACTCTTCCCTATTCCTGGAGATCATTCCTGCTTTCGTTCCAGCTCTCCTAGCTAACCTCTGCTTCCCTGGCAAAAGCTTGGATTGGCCAAAATGCCTGGGGTTTTGGGATGGTCTCTTATGGTAATCTCAACCAGATCTGTCCTAGCTTCTTAGCTCTTTCAAGATCAGCCAAGCCCAGAGCAAAGAGGACAGGACAGGACAGGACAGAATGCAGAATAGAATGTAGAATAGAGTGGAGTGGAATGGAGATAGAACAGAATGGAATGGAATAGGATAGGGAATAAGGTAGGGTATGATAGGATAGGGGATAGGATTGGGGTTTAGGATAGGATAGGGGATAGGACAGGACAGGACAGGACAGAATAGAATGAGCTGGAAGGGACCTTGGAGGTCTTCTAGTCCAGCTTCCACCTATACCAATGATGGCTAAGCTTTTTTTCATCTCATGCTGTAATAATGCAGTGAATCCCCCCTGCTCTCCCCCTATGCATGCGTGCATGACTCCCCCATGTCCCCCTCGCACATGTGTGCGTGACCTTCCCCCATGCCCCGTTTTGGGCCTAGTAGGCCTCCCTGCAGCCTCCTGAGACCAAAAACGGACCCACTTCACATGAGTGGCAGAGCCCCCAAAATCAGCTAGCCAGCAGGAGGCGAGTGCACATGCGCGGTGGAGCTAAGCTGGGGTGACAGCTCGCATGCCTGTAGAGAGGGCTCTACATGCCACCTGTGGCCCGCGCGCCATAGGTTCATCATCACAGACCTATACTATTTCAGATAACTGACTGTCCAGTCTCTTTTTAAAAACCTGCAGTAATGGAGTGCTCACAATTTCTGGTGGCAAGCTGTTCCACTGGTTAATTGTCTGCTAGGAAATTTCTCCTTAATTCCAGGTTGCTCCTCTCCCTGATTAGTTTCCAAACATTGTTTCTTGTCCTGCCTTCTGGTGCTTTGGAGACTAATTTGACCTTGACTTACGACCGCAATTGAGCCCAAAATTCCTGTTGCTACGCAAGCTGGTTGAGAAGTGAGCTCTGGCCCACTTTACAACCTTTCTTTCCGCAGTTGTTAAGTGAATCATTGCACTTGTTTATTCAGTCACACGGCTGTTAAGCAAATCTGGCTTCCACACTGACTTTGCTTTCCAGAAGATTGAAAAAGGTGATTTCATGCCCGCAGGCTCTGCAACCATCATCAATGGTCGTAAGTATGAAAAAATGGTCGTATGTCCATTTTTCAGTGCTGCCGTAACTTCAAACCATCCCTAAATGAATGGTTGCAAGCCCTAGAAAGGTAGCAATGACAAACTTATTTTTGAAAATCTTGGCCAAAAAAACTGCAGGGACTTCTCCAGACATGAGCGAATGGAAGAAAATAATAATAATTCCAGAGAATATTACAATGCGGTAGACTTTATGGAAAATAAAACAAGAGGTTTTTTTTTCAATTCCACAGATTCATGTTGGTGAACCTATGGCACACGTGCCCAAAGTGGCATGCGGAACCATGTTGGCTGGCATGCGCGGCGTTGCCTGTTCCTCTACCGGGTTTTTGACGTGCATGCCTGGGTGACGATCTGCTGTTTTTTGCGTGTGCGGCAGTGCCGGAAACCGTTTCGTTGTCTTTCCGTTTCCATTGTGTGCATGCATGCTGGCCAGCTGATCGGCGCATGCGCACCAGTAACAGGAAGATAAGCTGGCTGCTGCGCATGCATAGGCCAGGAACCAAAATTTCTTTTCCTGGTGCATGCATGCCCACTTGGCAGGTTGTCTTCTGGGGCGCGTCCCAAACAAGCACATTCGGTGCCAAAAAGTTTTGCCATCACTGCTCTAGATAGATTTTCATTCAAAACCTCAGCCATAGCAATTTCGGCCGTCAACTTTCCTTGAACACATCCATTTCATTTTTTTTTTATTATAACAATGATCCAAGGAGGCACCTTCTAAAATAAATGCTGGGTATTGTTTTTTTCCCCCAAGAGGGAAGAAACAAAATTGTTCACCTTGTAAAAATCAGAACTGGCTAAAATGTTTTTTTCCCCATATTTTTTTGTAACATTGATGTTATTTTTGGTGAAACATAAAATGCAAAATTGTATTCAGTTCAGATGTAAACTGTAAATGCTTTGTAAACGTACATCAAACCTTGGCAACATTTTTACACAGGGTGGATAAAAATTGATTTTTCAAAAAAAATCAGATTTTTTAAAATTTAAATTGGATTTTTACACAAGGTTTTTTTTTTTTACCAAATTTATTTTAATAAAATGCTTTTGGAGTAAAAAATCTATCTAAAGATAGTTTTCTATTTAAGATACATTCATAATTTAGTTTATTCAGCATGAAATGGAGTTTCGTTTTGTAGCATGAGGGTGTATATTCTGAGTCAACAGCAGGTCAGAGGAGGAGCCGCTGCAGGATAGAGATAAAGAGTTGCTCTTTAAAAATTATGATTTAAATCGAGTTGATTCAAATCAAGCCTTTTTACTAAGGATTTAAAACAAATCCAGGCTTTAATATCATTGTATCCTCTGCCAACCTTCTACAGGGGCCAATTAGCTTCATCCAGTGGTGGGATTCAAATTTTTTTACTACCAATTCTATGGGAATGGCTTGGTGGGTGTGGCTTAGTGGGTGTGGCTTGGTAGGCGTGGCAGGGGAAGGATATTGCAAAATTCCCATTTCCTCCCGATCAGCTGGCACTCGGGAGGTAGAGAATAGATGGGGGCAGGGCCAGGCGGGGGTAGTATTGACCGGTTCTCCAAACTACTCAAAATTTCTGCTACCGGTTCTCCAGAACTGGTCAGAACCTGCTGAATATCACCTTTGGCTTCATTACTTTCATACAGCAAGTCCTTAAGCTATGACCATCATGGACCAGCCTGTCCATTATGGTCGTGTGTCATGGCAAACTCACTGGAAAAAGTTACTTATGTCCACTTTTCACACTTAAAACCATTGCAGCATTCCCCATTGTCACATGATCCAAATTTGGACATGTGACTCATATTTATGACGGCTCCAGAGTCCCGGGAGACAGGGTGTCACGTGATCCCCTTTTGCGACCTTCTGACAAGCCAAGTCAATAGGGGAAACCAGATTCGTTTAACAATCCTGTGACTAACTGAACAACTGCAGTGATTCACTTAACAACTGTGGAAAAACAGGTCGTAAAATGGGACAAAGCTCCCTTAATCGAGGCGCAGGGGTTGGAACGCAGTATTGGAAGGCCAATTCTGCCGCCTGATTGTTGGGCCGAGGATGGAGCCCAAAATTTACGTTGCTAAGTGAGAAATTTGTTCAGTGGGTCTCGGCTCCCATTTTACGACTTTTCTTGCTGCGTTTGTGAACTGAACCACTGCAGTTGTTACACTGAATCGCGGGTTGGTTAAGTGAATCTGGTTTCCCCAGGGGCTTTGCTTGTGATCATGTGACCCTGATACCCAGCAACCATCATAAATGTGAATCAGTGGTCAAGCATCCGAAAGTAATTCTCGTGACCGCGGGAATACCACAATAGTCGTAAGTGTGAAACATTTCATTTTTTTCAGTGTAACTTCAAACGGTTACTAAGTGAACTGTTCTAAGTTGAGGACTACCTGTACTGTATCCCAAGCATTTTGGATTCGGCGCAATCGTATCTTTCCATAAGACAAGAGCCCCTCTCCTAAATAGTTCTCTTTCTTTACTCTTGGGGGAGAACAGCCCACTTCTGATGGAGAAGGGATTAAACTTTTAACTCTTCTATGTTCTTCTTTTTTTAGAAGAAAATTATTTACCAGAGACAGCACTGTGGCCTCTGCTTAGTTCCAAACAACAACACAGCTGGAAGGAAGGTTGTGGGAAGGAGATTTCAGGCACAAAACTATGTTAATTACTATTATTGCATTTTCAAAATACAGACATCTTGCCGAGGTAGGCCTGGCTACAGCCTATTGTATTGTGGCCGTACAGTTCTCCGAACAGCAAAGAAAACGTTGCATCCAGTGCAGCCTCTTCTGATAGAAAAGGCTTGGAGAAAGAAAGAAAGAAAGAAAGAAAGAAAGGAAGGAAGGAAGGAAGGAAGGAAGGAAGGAAGGAAGGAAGGAAGGAAAGAAAGAGGGAGGGAGGGAGGGGGGAGAGAGAAAGAGGGAGAGAAAGAGAGAAGGAAGGAAGGAAGGAAAGAAAGAGGAAGGAAAGGAAGGAAGGGCAAAGGGAAGGGGAAGGAAAGGAAAAGGACAGGGAAGGGAAGGAAGTAAATGGTTAAAGAAGGATAGGGAAGGAAAAGGACAGGGAAGGGAAGAGAAGGAAAGGAAAGGAAAAGGGAAGGGAAGGAAAAGGACAAGGAAGGGAGTAAATGGATAAAGGAAAAGAAAATGAAAGAAATCAAATTTTGATCCAGTCCCATTATCCTACACACCATCCAGGTGACAGGAGACTTTTTAGGCACAGCAGAAGAGGAAGTGAGGATGTTTCCTACCTTCTTTGGCTTCCCAAATCTTCCATCCACACAAGAACTGTTTGCTAACAGAGACAATTGGCTCCAATGCTGCACTTTCATTTTTATGGTGCAGGGTAATTAGCAGCTGGCATTTATCTAAGGCTTCAGTCTCTTTGCAATATTTCACATTAAATATTTACAACAACCCCCTGATGGTTAAGGGAGCAGTGAAAGCAGGCCCAAGGCAATTGAAGGAGCTCACGTCCACTGAAACAGGCAAGGATTCCCCAGAATCAAGAGTTCAGAGGATCAAGCAATCCCAGTTCAACTGGGCCACCTTTGAAAGCTTCACATAATGCAACAAGTCGAGGAATAATCAGAGAGAGAGAGAGACAGACAGACAGACAGACAGAGAGGGGGAGAGAGAGGGAGAGAGACAGAGAGGGAGAGAGATACAGACAGATACAGAGACAGCGAGAGAGAGACAGACAGAGACAGACAGACAGAGACACAGAGAGAGGGAGAGAGAGAGAGAGAGAAAGAGAGATACAGAGTGACAGAGACAGACAGAGGGAGAGAGAGGAAGACAGAGAGAGACAGAGGGAGAGAGAGACGAAGAGATACAGAGAGAGAGAGAGAGAGAGAGAGACAGAGGGAAAGAGACAGAAAGACAGAGACAGAGAGATGTTAGAGAGAGAGAGGGAGGGAGAGAGATAAACAAGCAGGCAGGCAGATAGGCAGGCAGAGAAAGAGGGGGTAGGGAGCGAGAGAGAGATAGGTAGTAGGTAGAGAGAGAGATAAAGAGATAGAGATGGATGGATGGGTGGGTGGATGGATGGATTTAGATAGATAGATAGATAGATAGATAGATAGATAGATAGATAGATAGATAGATAGATAGATAGATAGATAGATAGATAGATATAGATAGACAGATAGACAGAACGTAGGTAGAGAGAGAGAAAGAGAGAGAGAGAGATAAAGAGAGAGCTTTATCTGCGATGGTAATTAAGTGTAAAAAAACGGTCACAGGTACTTTTTCAGGGCTGTTGTAAGTGCGAATGGTCGTTAAACGAAATGTTGTAAGGAAAGAACTGCTGTAAAAGAGGAAATTTGCTAAGAAGAAAAAGCTATTTTGAAGGGGCAAAACAAAAGGCAAAGGAGACATACATTCTAACTTCCATTAAATGCAGACACTCCTTGGCTTAAAACTGTTCCTGACCATTCAAAGTTACAACAGCACTAAGATTTATTAATTTGGATAAGCAAACATTATGTGATTATTATCAATGCTATGAACATTATTGTTAATTATTATTTCTCAAAATTAACTGTACCCAGACAACACAGTTTATGTAGATATTGAATTTTTATGTTTACGAAATAATAAAGTATCAATAAAATACATATATAAAAAAACAAAAACAAAGTTACAATGGCACAGAAAAAACTGACTTATAGCTGTTTTTCACAATTACGACCTTTGCAATGTCCCCGTGATCATGTGATCCAAATTCAGATGCTTGGCAACTGGTTCGTACTTACGATGGTTGCTATGTCCCAGGGTCACATGACACTCCCCCTTTTGCAACCTTCGGACAAGCCAAGTCGATGAGGAACCTAGATTCACTTAACAACCGTGTTACTCACTGATCAATTGCTGTGATTCACTTAATGACTATGGAAAGAAAAAGTGGGAGAAAAACAAATGTCTTCCTTTGCAACAGAAACGTTGGGCTCTGCTGCAGTCACAAGTCGAGGACTACCTGCATAACAGTCACCCCCCAAAAAGGCAGGAAGAGAACATGTGGATTACAAGGATCTAGCAGAGTGATGGCTAATCTTTTCTGGACTGAGTGCCCAAAGTGCATGGGTGCGAGCACGAATGTGCATGTGCGTGCCCGAACCCCCAAAATGCAATGTGCACATGACCCCCGGGCATTCGCACATCCCCACGTGTCCTGCTTCCCTGCACATGCACGTATAGCCCCCTCATATACGCCCCACGTATGTGCACGCGTCCTATCGCTCCCCGCTCCCCTGCACACATGCGTGTGGCCCAGGGGTGTGTTGCTCCCGTTTTGGCCGAACTGGCAGTAGTGGCGGGGGGAGGCTCCACCCACACACACAGATGCTTCTGTGCATGTGTAGAATTGTTGCATGCGCAAGCACGCCCGAACCAGTCATAAAAAAATTGGTACAGCCCCCTTACATGTGCCCCTGCGTTTGCGCATGTGGCCCATTGCACATGCCGCACTCCCCTGTGCATCCACATGCACGCCTCTGTACGTGCCTCGCCTCTGCGCATGCACGGCAGAGACCAGATGACCAACTGGCCGATGAACACACATGTGCGGTGGAACTGAAGTAGGGCGACGGCTCGTGTGCCCAGGGAGAGGGTGCTGCGTGCCACAGGTTCGCCATCACAGATCTAGCAGAATGAGTGACAGTGTTTCCCTAAAAGTTTACAGGATCTGACCCCTACAACAGCGATCCCACCCAGGAATAATGCAAATTATTTCACTTGGGGCTAAGGCTGGGCTGGAAATAATAAGACCTTATAATTCACATTAACCTCTGAATCATGCCTCCAAGATTGCAATATTGCCCACTTGGGAATTTTGCAAAGGAGCTTTAAAAAAAAACACCTCAAGCCAAGTTTTGACAGACTTCCCACTCCGCCAGCGTAAACCTCATTTTGTTTTTTTTTAATTGTGACACCCCCTTCACGCCACCCTTAAGCTCCCCCCTGGTAAGAAAGGCAAGACTACTAGGACTTGCAACCTACAATTTAGCAAAGGAAAAAAACAAAACAAGCAACTTTCAGCTGGTTATGGGAAATCTGCGCCCTGCAAGATTTTGTTTTGAAAAACTATATCATCTATCTCTATCTATCATCTATCTATCTATCTATCTATCTATCTATCTATCTATCTATCTATCTATCTATCTATCTATCTATCTATCTATCTATCTCTCTATATATCTGTATCTGTATCTAATATCTATCTATCTATCTATCTATCATCTATCTATCTCTCTATATATCTGTATCTGTATCTAATATCTATCTATCTATCTATCTATCTATCTATCTATCTATCTATCTATCTATCTATCTATCTATCATCTAATCCAATGCTTAAAATAAACACCCAAGTGATGACCCACAAGCAGCCCAGATGAAATTTGCAGGGATGAAACAAAACATGTCTTTTTGCTGGACTTCGGTTCCCAGTTCCCTTACCAGCAAACGTGGAAGTGGTGCCAATTCACAACACAACCGGCTTCACACAAAGCAACCGACTTCACACAACATTGCTGCTTAACTAATCGGGTTAGAGCTTCGTTGCCACAGGTTCAACTGGGTATTAATCTGGGCGACTTACGGGGCTGGTTCAGAGGCAGCACAAAACCCAACCCGCCCTTCACAATTTGTGTCCACCCACCACTTCATGTCAAACCCAGGCTTGTCCCTTGCCTCCCCTGTACACACCAAAGTCCAGGAAAGTCTCTTCCTCTGCAAAGTGGGACGGGGCAATTGCATCCATTCCAAATTCAGACACCCAAATTCTCCAGCTGCCCACCTTTTAGGGAAAGCTTGTTTTCAAAAAGCTCTCCCAGCAAGAAAAGCTTCAAGGCAGGAAAATGAAAGAACACCTCGAGAGCAAAGGGGAGAAGGGGAACGAATCAGTGAGCTTGGAGGGAGGGAAGGAAGAGAGGGAGGGAGGAAAGGAGGGGGGAAAGAAAGGAAAGGAGGAAGAGAGGAAGGAAGGAGGAAGTAAAGGAGGGAGGAAAGGAAGGAGGGAGGGAGGAGGAAGGAAGGAAGGAAATGAGCTAGGAAAGGAGAGAGGGAGGGAGGAAAGGAGGGAGGGAGGGAGAGAGGAAAGGAGGGATGAAAGGAAGAAAGGAGGAAAGGAAGGAGGGAGGGAGGGAGGAAGTAAAGGAGGGAGGAAAGGAAGAAGGGAGGGAGGGAGGAGGGAAGGAGGAAATGAATGAAGGCAGGCGGGAGGAAAGGAAGGAGAAGGGGTTATTTGTGGTTGGGACATGGGCCGTTCACCTACATGTGCAAGGCTAGGTTTGTGTGAATATACCTCCCCACCCAGCAAACACAGGGGAGGGGGAGATGAGACACCTCTCTCTAATGCACCAAGCCCAATTGGGGACTGGGACAGGGGTGGGGACCCGTGGAGGTTTGGGATAGGGAAGGGTAGGATGGGGAGGGGAGGAAGGAAGGGAAGAAGAGAGAGGGAGGGAGGGAGGGAGGAAGGAAGGAAGGAAGGAAGGAAGGAAGGAGAAGGGAGAAAGGAAGCAAAGAGAGGGAGGGAGGGAAGAAAGAAGGAAGGACAAAGAGAGGAAAGGAAGCGGAGGGAGGGAGGGGGAAGGAAAGAGGGGAGAGAGAGAAAGGGAGGGAGGAGAGGACGGAAGGAAGCAGAGGAAGAGAGGAAGGAAGGAATGAGGAGGGGGAAGGAGAGATAAAAGGGGGGAAAGGAAGCAGAGAGAGGGAGGGAGGAAGGAAAGAGGAGAGAGGGAGGGGAGGATGTAAAGAAGGAAGCAGAGGAAGGAAGGAAGGAAGGAGGAGGAGGAGAGAGAGAAGGGGGAAAGGAGAGAGAGAGAAAGGGAGGTAGGGAAGGGAAGGACGGAAGGAAGGAAGCAGAGAGGGAGGAAGGAAAGGAGGGAGGGAGGGAGGGAAGGAAGGAAGGAAGGGATTACAAGGGACTCCCCCCTCCCAATCCCTCGGCCAGTCCCAAAGGAGTCCCCCCTTACCTCAGCCTCGCTGCAACCCCGCCGCGCAGCCGGCAAGCACCGTTTCCTGCGAGCCCAGCCAGCCAGCCCGCCCGGCATCCAGCGGGGCCCGGCCTGGCCTGGCCTCGCAGCGGGGCCGCCCCTCTTCCAGCGGCGGCGCCCAGGAGGCGGGCGAGGCTTCGGCGGCGCCCCGCCCGCCCGGCTGGGCTGCGGAGGCGGGCGGGCGGGCGGGGGCTGCGGGGTGGGCAGGGGAGGCGGACGGCGCCGGAGCTTCAGGCTGCGGGCGGCGCGAGTGACATCATTCCCCGGCCGAAGCTCCTCCTGGCCGGCCCCGCGGAGCGCTGGCAGGCGGGGAGTGGCGCGCCGAGTCCCCGCCAAGTCGCCGCTGCTTTGAGGCGGCTTTTAGACTACCCGGAGGAGTGACGGAGCGGCGTTATACGGGCAGTCCTCGGCTTACAGCCAAACTATGTTGCTAAGCGAGACATTTTGGTCAGGGAGGTTTGCCGTTTTGCTTGCCCCGCCTGCAGCGTTTAGTCAAGACGGTGGTTAAGTGAATCGGGCTCCCCCCACTTGGCTGCCCAGATGGTTGCAAAAGGGGACTCACACGACAGACACACACTCACACATACTGCAAATCGTCATAACTATGATTCAGTGGCCAAGCGTCTACACATGGATTGCTTGACTGTAAGGGGAATCTCTCTCTCTCTCTCTCACACACACACACACACACACACACACACACACAAAACCCTGCAAATTGTCATAGGGGGGAATGCTGCAACGGTCATAAAGTGTGAAAAGTGGTAACAAGTCACTTTTCAGCACTGTTGTAACTTTTTTTTTGAACGGTCACTAAATGAACCATTGCTGTGTTTGCCCTTACACCCTCGCCAGGGGTCGGTTTTAAGATGTGTGGGAACTGCGTGATGATGAACATTTCCCTCTCCTTGCTTGTATCCGTCTCCGAGTCAGGATCGCACACAGTCCCCCCCTCCCCCTCCGGACTTCTAACTTTCTGTCGCTAAACGAATTTTGCCCCTTATGGTCAAAAAAAGCTCTTCTATGTGAAATAAACTGTCTGTTAAGATACAATAGAATGTAAAGTTGTTGTTTTTTTCCCTCCTTTGATTTAATTTCATTCAAAGATCTTGCTGAGAAAGATCACACTTCTGCTCCAGATAAGAACAATTGTGTACAGGAAATAAAACTTCTGCAATGCAGGTAATCCTCAATTTACAACCACAACGGAGCCCCACATTTCTGTTGCTATGTGAAACGTGTGTTAAGTGAGTTTCGCCCCATCTTATGTACCTTCCTTGCCTTAAGCATTGTTAAACGAACTGTTGCGATCGTTAAATTAATATTTAGTTGTTAGACACTGGCTTCTCCATTGATTTTGCTTGTCACCCCAGCACCCTGCAACCATCCTAAGTACACGCCAGTTGCCAAGGATCTGAATTTTGATGACGTGGCCATGATTGTTAAGTGTGAAACACGGTCGTAAGTCGCATTTTCCCAGTGCCGTTGTAACTTTGGACATTTGTTAAACAAGTGGCTTTTCAGCTGAGGACTGCCTGTATATGCATGGTTGGGAAGGTCTGCTCTGTGCTTTTTCATCACAGCCACTAGTTGGAATCCGTAAATCGTTACTCCTGGGTTTTATTTCTTGATTTAGTTTATTTACTTTGTCAAACATGTACGTGATAACAGTTATAAGTATAAACATGGACATGAACACAGGAAATGGGTACAAATCAACGGGGACTCCTCCGGTAACATTGGTAGGCACCCTGGTGCGCTTATGCACGCCCCTTACAGACCTGTTAGGAATGGGGTGAGGTCCACGGTAGACAGTTTAAGCTGTTAAAGTTATGGGTGTTTTGAGGATATTACAACAGAGTCAGGTAGAGCATTCCGGCCATTGATCACTCTGTTGTTGAAGTCGTATTTTCTGCAATATAGTTTGGAGCAGTTTACCTTGAGTTTGTATCTATTGTTTGCTCGAGTATTACTGCGGTTGAAGCTGAGGTAGTTGTTGACAGGTAGGACGTTGTAGCAGATAATTTTGTGTACTATGCGTAGGTGAAACCGTAAGCGGCGTAGTTCTAGATTGTCCAAGCCCAAAATTTAAAGGCTGGTGGCATAAGGGATTCTATTGTGAGCAGAAGAGTAGAGGACACTTCTCGTGAAATACTTCTGGACTCGCTCAATTGTATTAATGTCCGATATACAGTGTGGCATCCAGGCAGATGAACTGTATTTGAGAATTGGTCTAGCAAAGGTTTTGTATGCCCTAGTTTGCAGTACAATGTTACCGGAGGAGTAGCTTTGCAAGATTAGGTTAACAACTCTTAATGTTTTTCCACATTCTGGGTGTGCAACCATGCATTTCTTGAAGTACTACTGCGGTAGGTCTTCGTAAGACCTTTTGCACTCAATAGCACTTTATCCGCATTTGTGTCAGAAAGCCCCATGTGAGGTTGTACATTTATATTGCCGAGGGCAGCTGCAATCAACGTCTTCCTGCTTGAGTAGGGGGCTGGACTAGAAGACCTCCAAGGTCCCTTCCAGCTCTATTCTACACCTTTCTGGGAAGTATCTGTGATAAGTAGTTGGAATACTGCATCCAGTTTTGGTCACCACCTTTCAAAAAAGATGTTGAGACTTTGGAAAAAGTGCAGAGAAGAGCAACTAAAATGATTTAAGGCCCAGAGATTTAAAAATATGAAGAATAGTTGGAGGATATAGGTTTGGCTAGTCTAGAGAAAAGAAGGACTAGAGGAGGATATGACAGCAGTCTTCCAATATTTGAAGGGCTGCTACAAAGAAGAGTTGGCCAAATTATTCTCCAAAGCACTGGAGGGCAGGACAAGAAACAATGGATGCAAACTAATCAAGGAGAGAAGCAACCTGGAATTAAGGAGAAACTTCCTAACAGTTAGGACAATTAACCACTGGAACAACTTGCCTTCAGAAATCATGGGGCTCCATCACTGGAGGTTTTTAAGAAGAAACTAGACAGCCAGTTATCTGAAATAGTATAGGTTCTCCTGCTTGAGCGGGAGGCTGGACTAGACTTCTGAAGTCCCTTGCAGCTCTATTCTAAGTCAGAGACCCCACCTATCTTATAGGCCTTGGAGCATGACCACTTTGCTAGTCCTGGTGCGGCATGAAGAGATAACTGGTCCAGAAGATAACTTTGGCCTGTGCCATGCAATAGCAATAGCAGTTAGACTTATATACCTCTTCATAGGGCTTTCAGCCCTCTCTAAGCTGTTTTACAGAGTCAGCATATTGCCCCCAACAACAATCCGGGTCCTCATTTTACCGGTTCCACCACAAAACCGCGGTAGACTAAAGCGCGCTCGACGTCATCACAGCGCGACGAAAACATCACGCTGTGAGCGGTAAAGTTAAAATTAACGCGAAAACCTTACCCTAACCCCCCCAAACCTAACCTTAAACCTAACCCTAAACCTAACCCTTAACCTAACCCTAAACCTAACCCTTAACCTAACGCTAACCCTTAACCTAACCCTAAACCTAACCCTAATGCTTAACGTAACCCTAAACCTAACCCTAACCCTTAACCTAACCCTAAACCTAACCCTTACCTTTACGTGAATCGGCTTGCTTTAAAAGCGCTTTTTAAAGCGCCCTTTTTTCTCCGCGGTCGTATTTGTCGCGCTGCTGATGACGTCAGGTACGCGTTTTAATCGGGCGCGCTTTAGTGGATCGCGGTTTTGTCGTGCCACGCATTTTACCCACCTCGGAAGGATGGAAGGCTGAGTCAACCCTGAGCTGGTGAGATTTGAACAGCCGAACTGCAGAACTACAGTCAGCTGAAGTAGCCTGCAGTGCTGCATTTAACCACTGCGCCACCTCGGCTCCTGCAGGAGCTTATCCAATATTTTTTTGCTGAGGGGCAGGTGATAGTATGTTCCATGTATCTGTTTGCATTCCCAGCATTCTGGTGATGTGTTTGGAAACATTTTTGCTAGTCTTGCTGGTTGCTTCTCTTCTTGATTGGTTTCCACCCAGCAATCCAGCTGGGTGGATGAAAACCTAGCTTGTGCGGGTATCTAGGCTTCGTTCCAATATGTCATCTGAACTCAGAAAATGAGTTAATTCACTAAACAAGGAAGTGGTTTGCTATGCCATCATAGGCATAGTAACATGGTTGTGTTGTAAGTAGATGGGTGTAATAACTGAACCAAACATCAGGAAAATCAGTTAAATTCCTGCTTTGAATAGGTACATAAATAATCAACTTCCTTATACTGAACTATAGTGATTGATGGAATATTGACACGATTTGGGCTTGCCCTTCCATAATCAAAATTTTGCCTGTTATTTTATTCCCTCTTATTTTCTTTCTCACGTTCACTCTTATTTTCTTTGCTTCTTTTTTAATATTTGCCCTGCTTTTTATTCCATTACAATTTCTTAAATAAAAATTATATACTTCATTATACAAACACTGATCAATATTAAAGGTGCACTTAAGGTTTAATATTATATTCAAAATCTCAACTGTTTTCTATTAGAGAGGAGGAATATTTCCTTTTGCTTTTATTTCTTGTATTTTGTATGTGTAAATATGTATACTTGTGTATGTATATGTTGTGTGCATATATATGTATGTATATAAAAGAAACAGGGTGGCTCAGTGGCTAAGATGCTGAGCTTGTTGATCAGAAAGGTTGGCAGTTCGGCCGTTCGAATCCCTAGTGCCGTGTAACGGAGTGAGCTCCTCTTACTTTTCCTAGCTTCTGCCAACCTAGCAGTTCGAAAGCATGTAAAAAATGCAAGTAGAAAAATAGGAACCACCTTTGGTGGGAAGGTAACAGCGTTCCGTGTGCGACCACAGAAATGTCTTTGGGCAGAGCTGGCTCTTTGGTTTTGAAACGGAGATGGCCACCGTCCTCTAGAGTCGGGAACAACTAGCACATATGTGCGAGGGTAACCTTTACCTGTGTGTGTGTGTGTGTGTGTCTTTAGTTTATTTTGATAATTTTACTTGAAAATTAACAGGGCTATCCAAAGTAGTAGGTGCTGTCCATCCTAATGAATCATGACAATGACGGTTGGGGAGCAGAATAAATTGCTAGTGTGCAAACCCTTTCTGGAAGTGCAAACAATGATAATCCCATTAATAGCTTTAGTCATTCTTGGAAAGTTGTTGCTGATAATCTGAAAAAGGACAATGTGTTTCACAGCTATTCTGCGTAGGAATTTTCTGCCCCCCGTTCTGTTAAGACTTTGTGGGGAAATCGTATGTTGGTCTATCATGCTGGGAGATTTTTGTATGGATACAAAGCATGGACAACTGTCAAAAGTGACAATCAATTGAACCTTGAGCCTTTGAAATGTGGATATAGAACATTAGTCACAATGGCACAAGTTGAATGCGTACAAAAGGAGTCCTCTAAAGAACAGGTGAAAAAGAGGGAAATTGTAATTTAAAAAAAAAAAAGAATAAGAATGAGAATGTTTAGGACATGTAACACCCAGTGAGAAACATCAACTACTTAGATTAATTACAGAAGGAAATGTTCAGAGCAAATATATCCTGGTTGGGGGGAAAATCTAAGTGCACGGTTTGGCAAAAATGAAACATCCTTGTTTTTGTACAAGATTGTCAAAAGAACAAAGAACAAGTGATGGCTTTCAAGCTTCAGGAAGAGATGGTGCTTCAAGGTGACATTTGCAAACAATAAAATAAAATCCCACCAGGCCTGAAAAGCAAAGTAGCAGCATTCCATTATAATTATTTGTGGCATTCATTCAGCCTTACATGAGCGTGAGATGTCCACATCTCCAAGGTCTTACTTGCTCAGGATTGAAATAAAAGTATTTCCGTTGACTTTGTTTCAATAGATTTGCCACTATATCCCAGGTTAAAAGGCCAGAGAAGCAATATGCAGCTACTCCATGTTCGTTTTACTCTTGGGCAGTGTTGTGGCCCGCCAGCAACCAGTGGATCTGGCAGCAGATTCGAACAGTGAGAAGGTTGGGGAGAAACATGGGCCAGTCCTGGAGTCTGGGGAAGGCTCTGATGAGGGCTCTGTGTTGGAAGCAGAGAGGGGGACA
Organism: Thamnophis sirtalis; assembly: GCF_051295495.1. NCBI lineage: Eukaryota > Metazoa > Chordata > Lepidosauria > Squamata > Natricidae > Thamnophis > Thamnophis sirtalis. The sequence continues at coordinate 30,548,121 of NW_028261395.1, forward strand.
GAGCTGTATGCCAGTTATCAGCTGCCTTCAGAGTCAGACATCAGTGAGGCAGACAAACAGCTGGAACCTTTTCCCAGTGTGCGCATACGCAAAGTTGCCAGACAAAGGGAACAGTTAAGGAACAAGGGTCGACTTGGGAGTAAGGCCACAGGTGGACGGTGAATGGCCCCTCCCAGAGGAAATAAAAGAGGAGCGAAAGGGGAGTGGAGTTTGCAGGAGACAATTAGTTCGCTTAATTGGTTCATGACTCTCCGAGACGCCTTGCCAAGTTTGCAGATAGCAGCCTGGCAGCTCTCCAAGCCAGATAAGGTCTGTGACTGTAAATCCACCCTTGAAAGACTTTGCTGGATGTGAATGAGCAGAATTCACAGTCAATTAATAAAAGAGGTTGTTGTCGGGGCAAGGAGTTTGCTGCATGCTCTTGGGAAGCCTCGGTCAGAACAGGCAACAGAAACTGAATGGGGAAAAGGTTTCCTCAAGACCAGAAACCTTTGGGGCTTCCCCATCCACAGGACCTTTACTGATTGTGAGTAGAGATAGAGAAGAACACACCAACAAAAAAAGGGACTGTAATTGTTTCTTAATCTGGACAAGCTTGAAGTCACTCCTGACATGTGTGAAGGTCAGTCAGTTTCCTTGAACTTCTCAAGAAAGCACCACAAGCCATTACAAAAAACAGAACCAGAAGTTTTGTCAATAAGTATCTATGGAGATTCTCAACCATCCAGGTCACCGTTGTCCCAAAAGTTCTTCTCCAAAAGACTTTTGGGGGGGGGGGGTGTTTTTCCCCTTGAAAACGTTTCATTTCTCATCCAAGAAGTTTTTTCAATTCTCAAAGGAAACCAAGGGAAAAAACCCAAGAATTTCTTTTGGGAAAAGCATCTTTGGGACCTATTGTCAATAAGCAATTCCTTCAATTGTGATCTTATGATATATATCATATATATATATGATATTAGATAGAGAGGGGGGTAGATAGCAAGCAACAGAGATGTAAGAGATATAGAGATGTCTAATAGATGATAGATGATAGATAGATGATAGATAGATAGATAGATAGATAGATAGATAGATAGTTAGATAGATAGATAGATGATAGATAGATAGATAGATGATAGATAGATAGATAGATAGATAGATAGATAGATAGATAGATAGATAGATAGATAGATAGATAATGTTAGACAGATGATAGAGATAGATGGAGGGAGATATGTTAGAGAGGGGGAGATTTTAGATGAGAGAGAGGGAGAGGTAGGTAGTAGGTAGCAAGTGAGAGAGAGATATTAGAGATAAAGGGAGATGTTAGATGATAGAGGGAGATGGAGGGAGAGATGTTAGAGAGAGGGAGATTTTGGATAGATGATAGAGGGAGGGAGGGAGGGGGAGAGAGATGTTAGAGAGATAAAGACATATAGATAGATGATAGATATATAGATAGATATGTTAGATAGATAGATTATAGAGATGGAGGGAGGGAGATAGATAGATTATAGAGATGGAGGGAGGGAGAGAGAATGAAGTAGCCAAGATATATGGTCTTAAAGCAATTGGTGCTTGGATTTGCCAAGTTGTATTGAAACGGAGCATCTGGAGGCTACAGATCTGACTGAAAACACGAACATTTACAGATGATGATGACTATTATTATTATTATTATTATTATTATTATTATTATTATTATACAATTGTATCACAACGGCCAGTTGTTTCGCTGGATTTGGCATTGGTTACTAGTCAGGCCCCACCCAGGGGGGGTAACGTATTTTCGTAATATCCGTGCAGATCCAAGCAGTGCGGCTTTTTGCGTTTGACTGATGGTGATTTTGTCAATTTTTAACTGTTTTAAATGTAATTCCAGTGCTTTTGGTATAGCACCCAGTGTGCCAATTACCACTGGAATTATCACTGCTGGTTTGTGCCAGTCGTTGAATTTCGATTTTTAAGTCCTGGTATCTTGCGATTTTTTCATGTTCCTTCTCGGCGACCCTGCTATCACCTGGTATTGCGATGTCTATGATTGTGACCTTATTTTTCTCAACCAGTGTGATGTCTGGTGTATTATGTGCCAATAATAATAATAATTATTATTAATAATAATAATAATAATTAATAATAATAATAATAAACAACCAGCTTTTAGAACATGGCCAAGATTCAAGTTTCAAACCTTCCGTATGAGAGTAACTACAAGAAGAAACTCTTTACTTCATATTGGGACACTCCTGGGACACTCACATACCTGCTTACGAGGCTATCCATCACGAGCCTTTAGAAATTCACTTCCAGGCTATTTTGGGGAGAATTGCTTTCTCCTTTTGGAGAACATTTCTTAACCTTAGCATCTTGCATAATCAAAGGGGTGAATACAATTATGATCTCTTGGAACTTGTAAGAGGATAAATCCAGGCTCCCAACTTTTGAGTTGATTTGTCATTTTATCAGTGACCTTATCAATCCCTGTGGGCCACATCACTCCATGTAAAGTATCTGTGTAAATTGGTTATAAATCAGAATATCCTCTCTCTGATGAGCCTCACAGTATATCTCAACTCCTCCCGAAGGACAATTAGCCACTGTCCAGATCTCTCTCATTCTCGCTCTACCATCTTCTGTACTACCAAGCCCCCTTAATTAGCAGTGTGCAGCAACTGCCAAAAAAGCCCACACAGTTCTAGGCTGCATCAACAGAGGGCTAGAATCAAGATCACATGAAGTGTTAATACTACTTTATAATGCCTTGGTAAGGCCACACTTGGAATACTGCATCCAGTTTTGGCCGCCACCATGTAAAAAAGATGTGGAGACTTAGAAAGAGTGCAGAGAAGAGCAACCAAGATGATTAGGGACTGGATGCTAAAATAAATAAAGAATGTTTTCTGGAATTGGGTATGTCTAGTTTAAGGAAAAGAAGGACTAGGAGACATGACAGCAGTGTTCCAATCCCAATCTCAGGGGTTGCCATAAAGAAGAGGGGGTCAAGCTATTCTCCAAACCACCTGAAGGCAGGACAAGAAGCAATGGGTGGAAACTAATCAAGGAGAGAAGCAACCTAGGAGAAATTTCCTGACAGTTACAATTAATCAGCGGAACAACTTGCCTCCGGAAGTTGTGAATGGAAGTTTTAAAGAAGATGTTGGATATCCATTTGTCTGAAGTGATGTAGGGTTTCCTGCCTAAGCAGGGGGTTGGACTAGAAGACCCCCAAGGTCCCTTCCAACTGTTATTCTATTCTATTCTCTCTTCTCTTCTCGAGCTGCAACCTATCAGCAAACAACTAACCTTTCTCTGTTCTGTTAGCTTTCCTTCCTTTCTTTCCCCATTTCCTAGCACTTTGGCCTCAAAAAAAGACCAATTCTACAAAACTGCCTTCTTCTCTGGCCTCAAATTCACTCCGATTCCGCTATCTGAGCATGGGGATAGAAAAGATCCCCTTACGCCTACTTCCATATGGCAAAACATTTTTGCAGTCATGCCACATGCTACCCGCAGCTGTTTCTATGGTAGTGGGATTTGTTTTGGATGAGGCTCCACCGAAAATGTGAGGCGACCTGACTGAAAACAAGGCTACAATTTTTAATTTACAACTGATGCTATGGTAACCGAACACATCTTGTCTGTTTACAAACACAAGAGTCCAGGGCTGGGAAAGTTCAGCTGTTTTTTTTTTTTTTAATGTAGGAGCTTCTCTTTTGAATATTCTACGAGTCACACTGAAAAAAAGGAATCAAGCTGAAGAAAGGGAATAGACACGTTTCAAAACCAGAAATATTAGTCATCTTAAAATGGAGTTAAGCAGGAGAGCAATATTTCTACAGACCTCGATGAGACTGGTAAAAAGAAACCACTGTATGAGTGGGGGGAAACACCACAATTCCAAGAAGCCAGCAAATTTAGTTAAGAGTGCAAAAGTGTATTTATTGTGTTCTGTTTTATAACCTACATCAAATCAGAAATCCCCTTTGCAGAAATTAATAATTTTGACAATGATGCTTTTTATTCTCACCAAGCCAAAGCGGGGAGAGCAATTTTGAAAATTCTCAATGGGCCTGCTCCAAAATGCTAAAAAAAAAAAAAAAAAGAATTTCTAAAATTTGTAATTGTACTGAAATAGGAGAGAAAGCCCGGATAGCTGACAAGCCTTCCTGTGAAATGGTTATTTTATCAAGGCTTTTATTGTTCTTAAATTTTTGTTTAAACGAAGGCAGGGAAATGACAGTTCACCCAGTTTTGTCATTGTATCTGTGGTTCCCAGTTTGTGCTTTATTTGTGGTTGTGGTTTCGCCCGGGTGTGCAGGTGTGTAACTGTTTCATCTACATATCTTCCTTTGTGTGTATTTGCGCGCCCTGTGGTAACAGTGACTGTTGAATCTTTCAACATTACTTACGTCCCTCTATTCATTTTCTTGCCAAATTGTCTTTAATTTCTTCAGTTGGCAGTACTTCCTGTAAACTGAATCCTCAACCAAAATTTTTAAAAAATGATTATTTAAGAGTGGTTTTATAGTTTGGGCACGGCCTTATACCATGGATTTTGATTCTTACACAAACTGCTTTCTTTCTAGTCTTCTAGCAAATTCTTGTTTAGTTATGGCCCACAGATAATCTGACAACCCCTGTCAGATAGCATCCCTGATGTGTTCAAACTCTCCATGTAGCTGCCAATAGCAAATGTTGGGAATGTTCTCTAAGACAAATGGTTTAGGTTTATTAGATTTATATGCCACCCTTCTCCCAAGGACTCAGGGCGGGTGTACAACATTAAAAGAAACACATAATACAAAAGTTAAAAAAAATTAAATAGAATAGTTTAATAGTTTAATCCAGGGGTGTCCAAACTTGGGAATTTTAAGACTTGTGGATTTCAACTCCCAGAATTCCCCAGCCAGCATGGCTGGCTGGGGAATTATGGGAGTTGAAGTTGGCTGGGGAATTCTGGAAGTTGAAGTGCACAAGTCTTAAAGTTCCCAAGTTTGGACACCCCTGGTTTAATCTATAGGTTTTACAGTTACTGCACTGTTCACATTAAAATTTGTGGAGGGGATGGGGGAGACATGGCTTCTTGGTGGCTATTTTTGAGTACAGAAAAGACATCTTGAATTAAAGATTTGAACTAGAAAAAGACAATGGGTCAATGGCAGAAAGACCAGCTATTTTGGTCACAATAATCGCTGGTCAGTCACCTTTACCATTGCTCCACAGCTAATAACAGGAAAGCTGTGTAAAAGGCCTGGATTGATCTGCTTTTTAGAAGGTACTCAATTAAGGGAAAATAATCGGTGTTTCCTCATTCTCAATCCTTTTATCTTTTCTTGGCTTTATACGGACTAATATTGGAAGCCAACATTGCTGGCTTGTTAGGTACAGAAACAGGGTATGATTGCCACCCTCCAGAACATAATTTCATGCATTGTGTAGAACAGCCAACCGTGATGAAAACTGCTCAACACTGATCTAGTTGGATCCAATTGGTTTCTAATCAGATTCTGCTGACAGGACTTTTATTGTTTTGGCCTGCCACCTACAGGTAGTCCTCAACCTACGGCCACAACGGAGCCTCAAAATTTCTGCTCTTAAGTGAGACATCTGTTAAGTGAGTTTTGCCCCCTTTTTTTACGACCTTCCTTTCCGCCGTTGTTGAGTGAATCTCCGCAGTCGACAAGGTAGTCACCTGGTTGTTAAGTGAATCTGGCGTCCCCGCTGACTTTGCTTGTCGCAAAACGGGATTGCATGACCTCGGGACGCAGCAACCATCGTAAGTATGAACCGGTTGCCAAGCTGGATGAATTTTGATCATATGTTCATGGGGAATGTTGCAAAGGTAACTGTGAAAAACAGCCACAGGCCACATGTTTCAGTGCTGTTGTTAACTTTGAACAGTGACTAAATGAAATGTTGTAAGTCGGGGACTACTATACGGTGCAATTTCTTCCTTTGGCCCAAACTGGACAATCCTCAAGGGCTCCATTTTATGATGGGTACATTTCAGTCATTGCAGAACTTCTGGCTGAACTCCAAAGAATTATTAAAACTCCAACATTTACATATTTTATTATTATTATTATTTGAGATGACTGCTTGTTACAGGATACTGACAGCTGTTGGACATCTGTGTACACAGATACATTTTTTTCCTTGTAAACACAAATGCATAATATCATAATTTACAGAACAGAAATTGTCCTCCTGTTCTTTCATCTGAAAAGTAGCTTATTTGGAAACCAAGTTATCCTAAGGAGGTGTTCAGCCCTCTGGTGTGATTGTGTTTTTGGCAATCTGACTCATGATTTCTGAAATAATTGGAGCACATACAGGAGAGGCACACAATTACTCAGCTGAAACCTAAGAGATGGGATGAGCAATGCTTTGGTATATTTTCAATATGCAGGAGTATCCCAAAAGGATAAAAATGTTGGATTAACATTCCAGCATTCTTTAGAAATTGTTGAAACGACGAACAAAAACAAACAAACACAATCATGTAATGCACTTTCTGCGTTGCAAGAAAGCTCTGTAAAAGTCAGCCCGCTTCCAAAAACACTGTGCCAAAATTGAAAACATCACATCTGGTTTTAGCTTTAACTCTTTGGAAAAAGACAACAACCTTAGACATATTTTTTTTTGCTACATGGACGGGAGGAGGAAAAAACACAAACACAGAGAGAATAAAGATTAAATATGAGACAAGGAGTGTGTACCGTATTCACACATTTCACACACAAACAGGAATCATATAAATAAAAATGTCTGTTGGGGCTAATAGCAGATCCAACACTCATTTTCGGTTACCTTTGGTTTTCACAGTTACTGGGAATGCCACCTTCCCCTCTCCAACTATGTGTCTTCATCACAACTGAACAATTTGTGGTTACTAATGAACTGTGGTTAACGTAACCAAGATTTCTGCTTTAACGAGGTTCGGACTATAGAATAGGAAGAGAATGATGCTGTACCATCAAGTCAGTGTCAATTCTTCATGACCAACAAGATTGTCTCTGAGAGTATCTATCCTGGTGTTTCAACAGTGAGATTTGAAAAATCCTTGTTAATATTAACTAAAGACAGAGAACCGTAACAGTTTAAATGAAACTAAAAGTGGAAGGCAGAAATTTGGTCTAAGGAAGGGAAAGACTTGGAGATACAAATGATGCATTTGAAGTTTATTCGCCACGGTTAAGAGGGAATCCGTCCCGGATGTGGGTGACGGAAATAAAATTTTTGATGAAAGAAGTAAAAATTATGGAATAAAATTAAACTGGTTCTTTTTGTGTCAGTTTGCTTGTTTCAAAACATCTGGAGCCCACGTTAAGATAACCACAGAAGGAATGTGATGGAAAACAAATTATATTGGGTGGGTATTCTAAGATTCTCTATTCTAGTTTCTAAGATATCAAAGTTTTCTATTGTGCTAACGGTAAGGACAATTTAACCCTGATTTTTTTTGTTTTTCTTTTCTTTTTTTTTAAAAAAAGAACACTTATTTTCCCCATAACCACAGAACAGTACATTACTACAGGTTTTCAAAATTTCGTTTTTTGTTCCGTTATCCCAAATCAATTTCCTACTGCCAATTCAATGCGAATGCTTAACGTGAGATTAAGCTGATGCGGTTTTTTTTGGGGGAAAAATAGACAAGTGCTTTCCCACTTTGTGCTTCTTGCTTTAATTTGCCTGTTTCTTAACAACGACCACAGGGAAGAGAAGTCGCTAGTGAAACCAAAGGCTTTCGCTCCCCGCCCCCATAAAACAGCTGTTTCAGGAATGCGACATTATTCGGAACAAGAAATCCAGCCGCTGCATCAAATATGAATTCTTGGAGAACACTTTGAGGCAAAAAAGAAAAGAAAAAAAGTCTAAAATAGTTACAGGCATCTGCCAGAGAGGAGATCAAGGGGACTCAAAATGGCAGCCTTTGGACCATGTCATCGTGGCAACCATCTTAGTCTGTTTCACCCCTCTTTTAATGCCACGTTTAGGACTTTAGAGAGTTGGGACCAAAGTGTTCACGATCAGAGAAGGGAAACCGGGAGGACACATTTTAGAAACCAAAAAGCAGATTGAAATTTAAGTAAATTTCAAAAGTAAAGGGAACGTTTTTCCCCATCCTTGACATTCCTGTTTGCTTCAACCAGTTGTTGCTACTCAAAGAACGAGCTGGGGGGGGGGGGGGAGTCAACTCTTTGGACACGGGGAGGGGGGCTCCTTCCTGCATCGGTTACCTTCCACCAAGTAATTGTTAACTATCAAACTCTGTCCATAAATTTGGTCGCTGAGGGTGAAACCATCCAGTTAGCATAAACACTATCATTTGCATATCTTGAAAACACAGCCTTAGGCCCATCGCTTCTGGCAAGTGGAACAGGGCTCTCTTCGGGCCAGTTCGGGTATGACATGCCTAAAAATGAAAACAGATAATTTTTTCTGCACTGAAGAACCAACACTTCATGTGCAGACAGTAAGGCCCTTGGCAAAACTCCCTTCGCAAATTGCAAGCCAAATGACAGGACGAGCCCTCGCCTCCCCAAGGAACTCCCAATGTGTTTCCCAGGGAACTGGGACCCAAAGCTAAAACTCACAAAAAAATAGGAACTTCGCTGCAGCCTGCTCAAATGTTTGCTCTTTTTACAATTTGAGAATGTTATGTTTTTAAAGGTAAAGGTTCCCCTCGCACATATGTGCTAGTCGTTCCCGACTCTAGGGGGCAGTGCTCATCTCCGTTTCAGAGCCAAAGAGCCAGCGCTGTCCGAAGATATCGCCGTGGTCATGTGGCCGGCATGACTAGACTTCGAAGACGCATGGAGCGCTGTTACCTTCCCACCAAAGGTGGTACCTATTTTTCTACTTGCATTTTTATGTGCTTTCGAACTGCTAGGTTGGCAGAAGCTGGGATAAGTAACGGGAGCTCACTCCGTTACGCGGCGCTAGGGATTTGAACCGCTGAACTGGCAACTTTTCTGATTGGCAAACTCAGTGTCTTAGCCACTGACCCACCGCGTCCCGCGTTACATTTTTAGGGGAATGCAAAAAAAAAAGAGAGAGAGAGAGGTTCTTGTAAGTGAGGGTTCCTGTGGCATAAACAACAATAAATCTCACAATTTGAAAAAAAGATTGAAAGTTTTGGCATGCATTGTTTTCAATCAAAGACACTGATGGACGGAGGAAGGAAGATTTATTTGTGTGTTTACAGGCACACATGTCAAGGTATATAAATATGTCTGAGAGCCTGGAACATACTCCATAAGGCCACTGAAACGGATATAAACCAAAACTTGATTCTGGCTTTTCGTAAATGGCTTAATTTGATGTTTGTCTTTTTTTAAAAAAAATTAACTTGTAAGGTGCTTCGAGTGGTTTTGGAATTGGGCAGCGGCAATAATAATGCCAAGCCCAATTCCTTGAACCCATCAAGTCTAAGATTCTTGTAAATGAAATACTAAATCAAGATTCTTATAGGGAATCTAATCATGCCCGTTGGAGTCACTGTTCCCACCCACTTCCCCCAAAACAGTTCCTGGATTTCAAAAACAGGATTAACTTGGCATGAAAACTATTTTAAGAGCCCAGCTACGAATTTAAGAACGGGGGCTCGTGACAAATGAATGGAAAGGCATGGCTTGAATTAAAGTCATTTCAAGGCCTTGATGGCATGTGCAACATTTAATTAGGAGACCAAAAATGAAGGAGTTTTGGCAAGATTTGTCTTTACTGTCTATCTCACCACCACAATATCAAAGCACATTCCTTCTAAGACACTTGCAACCACATTCAAAACAAGGGTGTAGAGGCTAACATTTTCATGGAAAAAAAACAAAACAAACCCCAAAGCATGTGAAAACAGCAATGGTTGTTTTCGTGGGATCGGAGTCTTTCAGCTCTCCCCCACCTCAGACCCATCTGAAAAATCCCGTAACTCAGTAAGCAGGCGTGACTGTAGAGAAACATAATATATATATACAAGGCAACATTTCTGACTGTGGACTCCATCCGAATCCAAAAATGGGAGCGGACTCTACAAATGATGAAGAGGACGATCCAAACTTTTAAGCCGTAAAAAAGTGATGCTGTTTTTGACAGAAGACACCACCTCCAAAAAACAAAAATGGGATTTAAATTCTCCAACCCGACATACACAAAAAAGGATAATTTTAATTGGATAATGGCTAGCATATTTTTTTTAAACTTCCCCTGAGAATGCTTCCCTGATTCTAGGATATTTGTCTTTCTTAGGCTACATATCTATATCCAGATATATAGATATAGAAGGATAGGTTGCACGTTTTCACATCCTTTAAATGTTTTTGTTATTGTTGAACACAGCTGTAAAAGACGGCTAAAGGAACAGAGCTTGACAAGAAATGAAGAGAAAAAAAAAGAAGAGGGGAGGTTGTTAAAAACTTGCCAAGCAAAGTTTGATTGGTTTCATACCAACAAATAATACTCAGAAGGGCATTACAGAGAGCGTGAGGATAGTGCAGAAGAGAAATCAGTTTTGGGAGGTTGTGTGTGTGGCTAGAATCTAGTAAATGCATGTGAAATTCTACCATAGAGTTTGTTTTCAATCCATGTGGAAGGAAGTGTTCGAGGGAGGGGAACATTATTACAATCCACAAGGGGCATCTCTTCTTCCGAGAGTCCATCATCGTAAAGCAGAGAGTCCGAAGGAGTGGAAGCGGCCAGATCTAAATAGTCCTAAGCCAATAAAAGAGAAAGAGGGTTAAGGACAGAGGCCTTTGGGTCTCCGTTCAAGTCAAGACGATCATCCCGAAGGACCCAAAATGTCAAAACTCAAAACAACCAGATCCACACGGGTAGAGTTCAAGCTAACTACTTCATTGCATTCGGCCTATAATACAGGAATCTCCCGAAAACTGATTGTCTTCCCTTGGGAATGGATAGATAAAAGTTCCATGAAGGTACTAGCTCTCTCGCAGCTGCACAACGATTCAAGACTAATTCCCTGCTTGAGCCCTCTTCCCTGTCTGGCTGGGCATTTTTCCATAAAAACTCAGTTTGGAGAAATTTAGAATATTTTTATCATCTGGAAAACGAGCAGCCCTGGAGATATTTTTCCTTGGAATCAGCCCAATTCATGTTTCCTTAGATATCTGCTCAAGTTCTCCATTTCTCCTCAACTTAAGTAGAGTTCCTTGGCAACACGTTAACATCATGGGTCTGGCAAGGAACCCCTTTAGAAATCCACAGCCTTCTCATCCAGCATTATGTATCTCTTTCAGGAGACTGGCTCATTAATTTGCTACAGAAGCCTCTCTGAATAATCCTTTGTCTGAAATTATGGAGATTTTTTTTTTTCAGAAGGACTGAATTCATGCACATCTGGTACTGTTGAATATGGAGAGAAAAAACACTTCTTCCCAAGCAAATCATGTGCTTTGCATTCATTTGAACCTTCACTAAACAGCTCTGGTGCAAATTCAACGGCTATCGTGTGATCCCATTACAGCTCAACATCATGTGGATTTAATCTTATTGCAAGATACAGTCTTCTAATAAAATTGCACCGTATTTAAAAAAACAGCAAAGCAAGGCTTTGTGTACTTACACAATCTACGGAAAGGAGAAAGCCATTTGCAAGTTTTGGGGGATCCCAAGATCAGCAGAATTGCACCAACCCTTGTAGATATGTCCTACAATTTCTCAAATTTTCTTCCCCAGGGAGACAAGTTCATTTAAATTTTATTCCAAAGGTTCCTGAGAACGTTTTTTTTTTACATTTATGTTGATTCTGTTTGGGAATTTATTTTCTTGTAGTAGGTAGTGATGGCTTTATTATCTTTTAGGACAGTGGTCACCAACTGGTGGTCCGTGGACTACTAGTGGTTCACAAGAAAATTTTTGTGGTCCGCAGAAAAATTATTTGCATTTTTTTATTGTGCTAAATTAGGGGTCTTTAAATTATGGTCCCTGGGACGGATCCGTGCAATGAACGCTTGTGTTGCTGCAGTGTCTCCCTCTTTGGGGTCTTTTTGTGCGGGTCGAGGGGGGGCAGAAATTCCAACTTGAAGTCTGTTTCAGCTTCCTGGTGCAGGGCCTTGGACGAAAGCTGGAGGGAAGCACCGCTAGTGGCAAAGAGCTGGAGGGCATTGTTCCAGTTGAACTGCATCATGGCCTGGAACTGGCTGACCATCTCAGCCTGCTGAGACTCCAGGCACCGGGACCTGGCCTTGCACCCCCACAGGTCTTCCCTCTGCTTGGAAAGCCTATGCTCATAGTCCTCAATGAGGTGCTTCTGCTGAGCCTCCTTTTCGGGCAGATCCAATTTGAACTGAGCCAGCTGTTTTGCCAACTGTTTCTCATGGTGGCTGCTTAGCTCCAACAACTGCTTCCTGTTGGGGCCCTAAGGAGCCCAGGCGGGCAGGCGAGGAGTGACTGGGAGGGGAGGGGCAAGTAGAAGCTGGTGAGGCGCCCCTCAATGTGAGTGATATCAAGTTGGCCACACCCACCCAGTCACATGACTACCTAGCCACACCCATCCAGACGATCATTAGGCAGATCATATTAGTGGTCCGTGGGATTTAAAAATATGAATTTAGTGGTCCCTGAGGTCTGAAAGGTTGATGATCCTGGTCATAGCAGATGCAGATGGGTGATACTGACATTTTTCTTTTATGATATCCTCTTTCCTTTATTTTTAACCTCCCCAATTCCCCACTTCCTGATCTGAGAAAGCCTGGTGTTCAAAGTGATATGTTGAAACAGAGCATTCACCCCTTGTACACTTCGTAACAATGTTCACACCCCATCTACAGATAGTCCTCGATTTAGGACCACAATTGAGCCATTTTGTTCCTAAGCAAGACCGTGGCATGACAAAACCGCGCTCGACTAAAGCACGCCCGTTTAAACCGCATTGCTGACGTCATCAGCAGGGCGACAACAGCGAGCGCGGAGAAAGAAGGGCACTTTACATAGCGCTTTGAAAGCAAGCTGATTCAAGTTAAGGTAAGGGTTAGGTTAAGGGTTAGGGTTAGGGTTATGGTTAGGGTTAGGTTAAGGGTTAGGGTTAGGGTTAGGTTTAGGGTTAGGTTAAGGGTTAGGATTAGGTTTAGCGTTAGGTTAAGGGTTAGGTTTAGGGTTAGGTTTAGGTTTAGGGGTTAATTTTAGGTTTAGCTTTTACAGCGTGCTTTTTTCTCCGTGCTGTTGTCGCACTGTGATGACGTCAGCTACGCGGTTTCGTCGAGCGCCCTTTAGTCGAACGCGGTTTTGTGGTGGAACCAAGCAAGATGGTTGTTACGTGAGTTTTGCCCCATGGCGTGTGATATTATTGTTGCCAGAGTGGGGGGTGGTTGGGGTTATTATATTATTTTATTAATTTATTATGTGTCAAACTTGATTTCATTGAGGGCTGCATCAGGGTTGTGCCTGATGTCAGGAGGGCCGGGGTAGGCGGGGCCAGCTCAACATCATTCGTGTCAGGGGCGCCTTTGGTGGCCCAAGCGCTCTGCCAGTGAAAACGGGTTCCCAAGCTCCGTTTCCAGCTGCGATGACCTCCTGCAGGGAAAATGGAGTTCGGGAAGGCTGCATACAAGTCTCCCAACCTCTGTTTTTGCTGGCAGGGGCATTGTGGGTCGCTCCTTCACTTTTCCAAGGGAGCCCCATGGGCCAGATCTAAGCATCTCATGGGCCGGATCCAGCCCCCGGGCCTTGTGTTTGACACTGGTGAAATATATGATCTCACTTTTATTTAAACCAATACAGGTATAGTCCCCATTTAGTGATGTTCAAAGTTACAACGGCACTGTGAAAAAATGACTTATGACTGTTTCTCACACAAACAGGCTGTTGCGGCATCCCCACAATCGCGTGTTTCGAAATTCAGAAGCGTGATCCCATTTTGTGACCTTCTGACAAGCAATGCCAACCGGGAAGCGGGGAGTCACTTAACGACCATGTGACTATCTTAACAACTGCAGGGATTCCCTTAACAACTCTGGCAAGGAAAATCTTAAAATGGGGCGAAATTTCTGTGACAAACATCTCACTTTGCAACAGAGGTTTTGGGCTCAGTTGTGGCCGTTTTAAGTCGAGGAATTACCTGTACTGACTTCTCGGGATCTTGCAGCCCTGTTGACCTAACCAAAGCTGCTGCCTCCATCCAGCTTTGTTTTTCTAGAACTACCAAATCCATCCATGTTAGGATGAAGAGAAGCATCGGATTGGCTTAAGAATCTGGATCTAATTGGGACCAGCAGCTGCCAGGAGAAAACTGTGTTTCAAGACAACTCCAGATTTTGCAAAATAATATTCAAGCGCTCATGTGCCTTTTCAGAAATGCATCATTCACGGAAAGAGGTGTCTGGAATTTATATATATATAAAATATGTACATTTGTGTGTTTGTGGGTGGGTGTGTTCTAGCATAACTCTAGAATGCCTTGAGCAATTTCAACCAAACTCTCTGGAAACAAATACTGTGTGGGTAAGACACCACTTGGGGTTGCCTTAAAATGGCTTCTGCTGTACAGCGCTGTGGAGTTGCCATGGTAATGGCTTCACAGTACTCCACAAGGGGGCTCCCTCTGGTAAGGGGGAAAATTAGAAATTGCAGCAATGTTCATGGAAGGAGGGTTGGGATAAATACATACCTGGGCATCAGCTAGTAAGTTCTAAAGTTGAGATGTCAGATTGCATTATTAAATGTTTTTCTTTCCAAGAGCTACCCATTGGCTCTTTAAATACCCGTTGATTTACTTTTACTTATACATTTCCTAAGTGGGGAACATTTTTTGGAGGGAATTCTACTTCCTTTATTAATGAATTTAATTTTCTTTCAAAGCAAGGAACATGGCTTTGCCTCAAAAGAAAATGCTTTCTAATGCATGATTAGAAGGAGTTCGATCTTGACCGGCCTCAAGGTTGACTCAGCCTTCCGTCCTTCCGAGGTCGGTAAAATGAGGATCAAGATTGTTGGGGGTGATATGCTGACTCTGTAAACTGCTTAGAGAGGATTATAAAGCAGGGGTGAAATCCACTTAACTTTGCTACGGGTTCGGCTCACTTCGCTCACAGGCACCACCTTTGTGCATGTGCAGGACCTTCCGCGCATGCGCAGAGCGACAAAATGATGTTCAGGTGGGTGGGCAGAGCCTGCTACCAAATGCGCCTGCAAAGGTAAGCGAACAGCGAGTGGGAGAATCTGCTGTGCTACGTGATTTAGATGAACTAGAAAACAGGAAATCCTGCTTTCTAGCTAATATAAATCACACGTCATAGCTGATCATTGGAAAAACCGGTTCGCCTGAACTGGTAGCATTTTTTTTACTGCTGGTTCGGGAGAACCGCTGGCATCTTTACTACCGGTTCGGCTGAACTGGTCCAAACCGGTAGCATTTCACTATTGCTATAAAGCATCATGAAGCGGTATATAAGTCTAAGTGCTATAGCTATTGACTCGGCCTTCCATCCTTCTGAGGTCGGTAAAACAAGGACCCAGATTGTTGGGGGCAATAGGCTGACTTTGTAAACCGCTTAGAGAGGGTTGTAAAGCACTGTAAAGTGGTATATAAGTCTAAGGGCTATTACTATTGACTCAGCCTTCCATCCTTCCAAAGTCAATGAAATGAGGACCCAGATTGTTGGGGAGAAATATGCCGACTCTCTAAACCATTTAGAAAGGGCTGTAAAGCACTGTGAAGTGGTATATAAGTACTATTGCTATGATGCAGGCATTTTCAAACACCTGTTGAGATGAATCCCCATTTCATACTTCCGAAAGATGTCCAAAGAGATGCTAGATAGGTTGTGCAAAATGGCCTTTGTTTCGTGAACTTGTGTTTACAATTACGCTGCTTCCTTTAAATTAAACAGCAATAGTTGATTATTATAATCAGAGCTGCCCCACGCATGTGTACACAAAAGCATTTTGCACTCTGCAATTTCTATCTGACCTCAAATGTTTTCTTAATCTAAGTAACTGTGGCACGTCTAATCCCAGGTGATTAACTAGGCTTTTCCCCCTTCCTGCCTTTCAAATATCCTTTCTTTAAATCTCTCCTTGAACAAGTTCTTTTTAAATGTGACCAAAGGAGAATAAAGACTCCAAAGAGAAACCAAGTACCAATCACCTCCACCACACATACCTATGTAGCTGTAATGAATTTTGTAAGGTTCTTACCCGGCTTTTGACCATCATTTTTTCTAATTCTTTACTGATCTCAGCAAACGTTGGCCTCTTATCTGGTTCCTGTTTCCAGCAGTGAAGCATCAAATTGTACCTTGAAGAAAACAAGCAAACTTTGAATCTTCAAATGAAAAGGAGGAAGGGCAGGAGGAGGGAGGGGAGGGAGAAGAGGGGAAGAGGGAGGAGGAGGAGGAGGAGGAGGAGGAGGAGAAGAAGGAGAAAGAGGAGGAGAAAGAAGAGGAGGAAGAAGAAAAAGAGGAGGAAGAGAAGAAGAGGAGGAGGACGAAGAAGAGAAGAAGAGGAGGAGGAATAATTCCCGGATTCCAACATTTCTGTTTTGTGAAGGTGGTATTGGAATCTACTGGAATGGGGCACCCTATAAAATAAGCAATCACAAGTCTCTGTTCTGAACCCCCCCCTCCAAAAGCTTTAGGGAGAAAGCCAATAGATTTCTCCAACCTATGCATATCCATGCGTGAAGATTGATGATGCACTTTGGCTTAACTGCATTAATTCAACAAATTCATACCCAACTTTTCAACAGGCTGAAAGCTTAAAATGTTGCAAAGAATATAAAAACAATGAAAAGGGCTTCCTCTCTCATCAGCCCTGTAGCTATTCTTTTTTCATCTCAGGTAAAGCCTGGTGGCCTTCAAGAAAACTCCAAGGGAGAGGCAAAGCATAGGTTTTTTTTCCCCTGCAAAAGGACCATATATCTGGGCTGCAAAATCACGGATGACCATTTCTGTGTCAGACCTGGAAGCCATCTTTTACATTGGGCCTTCAGGCCTGCCACAATTTCTACTGTGGGGAAAATGGGAGGGGGGATTATATGGAGTATGGGAGATATATAATCTAAATAACATTCCTTTCTTAGAGAGTCAAGGACATCTTGCCCTGCAGTTGCGATGGTATGAGTGGGAGGCATTTCCAATTTTGGATGGTGCCTGATTGGGCCATGTGATGGGCATGTAGGTGCTGGGCAGGGACTTGAACTTTCAGTTGGGTGGGGGAAACCTGGAAGCTTTCATATTCGGGTTTTCCCAGAGGTGCCAATATGACATCTCTAATGAAATGGAACTTTGAGGAAAAACTCAAGCCTCGGAGTCTTCTTTCATTGGGGGTCTTACTTGGAACACTGACATTCTGTATTTCTTTGTTGTCAACCTAGTATTTCTCTTAATTTTGCAAGCTGGGTATGGCAGACCCTTCAATGCAAGCAATAGCTGAAGAAGAGACTGGATAATATAATTATGGGTCAGGGTCTTAAGGATTAGACCAGGGTCTCCCAATCATGAAATATGCACACCTGTTTTCCTGAACCATTAAAATTCTCAACCATGGACATCTTCAATAACGGAATTCAAGTTCATCTTTAGAACTACCCAACAGAAGACAATGTTTCTGGCTCGGGACTGAACTGTGGACTTCTGAGCTTGGTTGTTTTCTTGAAGACGTTTCATTACCAAACCAGGTAACGTCTTCAGTGCACATCTTCAATCTAACCTTTGCCAGACCAATTCTTGAATACAGCCCGTCTGCTTGGAATCCACACTGTATATCGGACATTAATATGATTGAGCGGGTCCAGAGATATTTCACGAGAAGAGTCCTCCACTCCTCTACTCACAATAGAATCCCTTATGCTACCAGCCTTCAAATTTTGAGCTTGGACAGTCTGGAACTGCGCCGCTTGTGGTCTGATCTAAGCATAGTACACAAAATTGTCTGCTACAACATCTTGCCTGTCAGGGACTACTTCAATTTCAACCACAATAATACACGGGCAAACAATTGATACAAACGCAAGGTGAACCGCTTCAAACTCGATTGTAGAAAATACGACTTCAGCAACAGAGGGGTCAACACCTGGAATGCTCTACCCGACTCTGTTGTTACAGCCTCAAACCCTCACAGCTTCAACCTCAAACTGTCTACTCTGGACCTCACCCCATTCATAAGAGGTCCGTAAAGGGGGCGTGCATAAGCACAACAGCGTGCCTACCGCCCCTGTCTTACTGTATCTATACTTACTTCCTTTGTTCATGTCTATGTTCATACCTATACTTGTTATCTTGTACTTGTTTCACAAATATATAAATAAATAAAGAAGATATTACGTAATTGTGCAATAAAATGTCTGCAAGAGAACAACCAAGCAGAGAGAGCATCAAGGGCTCCACATCTAGAAGTTGCTGAGATGAGGAAACTGAATTCGATGAGCCAGTTCATCGTCCTTCCTGTGCTCCACCAGACCTTCATCCTTTTGGGATTATGGTTAAAAGTTAAAGGCTCTCCATGTTTGAGTTTCTCCTCAAAGGGGAGGAAAACAATAACTCCTAGACAGTAACACCTAGACACCACCCCACCACTCCCAGGAGTCCCTACGTGGCCCGTTTTGCATGCAGGTAAGTGCAGGGCGCACACGGACGCTCGAGGAGGGCAAGAAATGGGCCTATCAGAATTTCGGGAAGGCCGGAAACAGACCAGTATCCAGCCTCCAGAGCCTGGGGAGGCCATTTTCGCCCTCCCGGAGGCTCGAAGAAAACCTCTGGGGCCCACACACACCATGGTGTAGGAGGCTGACTAAGCCACGCCCACCATCACCACGCCCACCCAGCAACAAGGCAGAAAACCTCTTGCTAAAATATTTGAAGTCCACCCCTGATCATATTCATCCAATTTGCAGAAAACTAAGAGAAAATAGCTGATTGTAATCCTTGGGCTGGATATGATCCTTCTGATCTGAGGTTACTTACATCTCCTCACTGCAGTTTTCCGGTTTCTCCATTCTATAGCCAGTTTTTAAGAGGTTAAACAGCCTCTCTGGAGCAATTCCTGGATATGGATTACCTCCGAGGGTCACAATTTCCCATAACAGCACTCCAAATGACCATCTAAGGGGGATTTTTTTTAAAAAAAAAAAAAAACAGAAGCCGTTATTTCCGCAGACAAAGAAACCTTGCACAATACCCCAAAAGAACTGAGGACAGAGACATTTGAAGAGAATTTCTGTTTTTTTCTGGCCAGCTCTCCGAATATTCTTTCTTACAATCAAATATCGAGTGGCAAAGGACCGGCTGTAGCAAAATTTCACCAAAAAAAGAGTTTTTGCAAGTCTGCTGAGCTGTTGTAGAATCACAAATATAAGAAGCTTTTTTTTAAAAGTATATAATTTTGGCTCTCAGATAAACTTAAATTTAGTGATCACCAAGAGCAGGGGTGTCAAAATGGATTTCTTCAAGGGCTGGATCAGCATTGTCATTCTCCATAGGCCAGTGGGGGGGGGTGTTGTGGCGGGAGGGGGAAATAAATGGATGCCTCCTGCAGCAGCATCCTGCTGGCCCAAATGGGTGCGACCCATTTTCGGCCTGCACGGCCTCCTGCAGCACTTTACCAGACAAAGGGGGGCACAGGAGACCGTCTGTGGCCCCTCTGTGCCTTGTTTTTGCCCTCCATGGTGTCCAGCAGCATTATGCCAGCTAACAATGGGCCAAGCAGGGGCCGCCCAGGGGTTTTGCCGGGGAAAGGCATTATGGGCTGGTCCTTTGATATTTCCAGCACCATACAGGCCAGATCCGGCCCATGGGCCTTGAGTTTGACACCTTGATCTACCGTGTTTTCCCCAAAATAAGACAGGGTCTTATTTCTTTTGACCCCTGAAATAAGCACTTGGCCTTATTTTTGGGAAGGTCTTATTATTTTTGAGGTGCAGGAGGCAGCACGTGTGGTCACCTCATGGCTGCTGCTGTGTTGCAATATTTTTGGGGAGGGATTACTTTTGGGGAAGGGCTTATTTTTGGAAGGGCTTATTTTAGTGCATGCGCTCAAAAGCCCGATTGGGCTTATTATCCAGAAGGTCTTTTTTCCAGGGAAACAGGGTAGAAGATTGTATATGGTCCTTGGCGCTCTCTGAACTCACTGCAGGGATGCTTGAGTCTACCAATACTCCATGTACACCTTAAACTTATTTGCTGCAGCCTTATATATTTGTCAGGCAGCACTGAACAAGAGAGGACTTGTTTTGCTGGATCAAACCTAAGGTTTATCTATTGCAGCTAAAGAATTTCATAATTGCAGACCATGAAGGAATCTATTCTTCATCCAGGGTCGTCTTCTTCAGTGGGTGCAGATTCTACAGAAGATCACAGAGCTATTTTTTTTTAATGCATGGGTTTTGTAGCTAGAAGTATTTGGTATGTCTAGTTTAATGAAAAGAAGAACCAGGGGTCACATGATAGCAGTCTTGCAATATCTATGAGGCAGGGGTCGGTTGCTCACAGCATTACTACCTGTTTGGTATGCAAATGTTTTTGCTCCGCACACATGTGCATTTGCACCTAAAAAGATCTGCGCATGTGCAAAATGTTAAAAAAGGGGGGGAAACATGTTGTGACTCAGCAGCAGTCTTCTGTGAGTCTTTTCGGGATGCAAGATTAATTATGCAGCTGGGGCTCGTTAGGGGCATATTCTGGGGATAAAAGGACAGATGGTGCCACGCCCTAGTTGCAGGAGTCAACGTTCCTTGGTTCGTTCAACATTGATTGATCATCAGTCGTGGTTTATGTAAGATACACTTGGAGAAGTGCTTTGTTTTCTATAACCCTGATTCAAGGATACACTTGGAGAAGTGCATTGCGTTGTAAGAGTTTTTGTTTAGTATTTTGTTATCTCATCAGAGACTGTATTTATGTTATTTTTGGGCTCACAGCCAGTCTGAGCTGAGAACTGATAAAGAGAGTTCCTTTTAAGTTGTTTGCCTGTCGTCTGTTTAGCGGAGAAGGGGGGACAGAACAGAAACCCTTACACTTCTGCAATGAAAATTGTTCTGCATATGCGCAGAAACAAAAATCAAGATGGCGGCACTGTAGGAGAACCTGTTTTGGGGCATGGCAGGACCAAACCGGTAGGAAGCTACCTCTGCTATGGGGCTATACAACAAAGATGGCGGGGGATGTGGGGGGTTAACTTATTTTCCAAAGCATCTGGAGGCAGGAGAAGCAGCAATGGATGGAAACTAATCAAGGGGAGAATCAACCTGGAAATCAGGAGAAATTTCCTGATAGTTAGAACAATTAATCAACAATTAACTTGCCTCCAGAAATTGTGGGTGCTCCATCACTGGAGGTTTTCAAGACGAGATTGGACAACTTTTTGTCTGAAACGGTATAGGGTCTCCTGCTCGAGCAGGGATTAGAAGGACTCCAAGGTCCCTTCCAGCTCTGTTATTCTAGTGCTAACTATTCTAAATCATCAATTTTATTTAATACTTTTATCACTGTGTCCTGCTCTTTACTGCTGGACATACAGAAATATGGACATACTAACATTTGCTGGAGGTAAAGGTAAAGGTTCCCCT
The DNA here is from genome assembly GCF_051295495.1 of Thamnophis sirtalis. Lineage (NCBI taxonomy): Eukaryota > Metazoa > Chordata > Lepidosauria > Squamata > Natricidae > Thamnophis > Thamnophis sirtalis. The sequence goes on from NW_028261395.1 coordinate 30,569,617, forward strand.
CGCACATATGTGCTGGTCGTTCTCGACTCTAGGGGGCGGTGCTCATCTCCATTTCAAAGCCAAAGAGCCAGCGCTGTCCGAAGACATTTCCGTGGCATGACAAAACACTGAAGGAACAATGTTACCTTCCCACCAAAGGTGGTATTTTTCTACTTGCATTTTTATATGCTTTCGAACTGCTAGGTTGGCAGAAGCTGCAAAAAGTAACGGGAGCTCACTCTGTTATGTGGCACTAGGGATTCGAACCACTGAACTGAAAATCTTCTGATCAACATTATATAACATTTGCTGGAGAGATGTGTCTAAATAAATGCTTATTAAATAACCCAGTTAGACTAAATTTGTAAAGCTTCTGTCATCACTTTGGGACTGTTTTTTTCTTTTCTTTTTGGCTGTTACAGTCAAAGTTGGCTACTTCCCAGCGTTCTGTGGTCTCTTCATCCCTCGCTTATTGAAATATGAGCACAAGTCTTCACTGCTGAACATCCTTCGTTTTTCTTTTGTCTGAGAGCTCTCCAAAAGCACATGAGATCCTCCAGCCAAGATGTTGTGGATTCTCGAAAGAATTGTAGCGGGTGGGAAGAGATTCAAAGGTTGTAGCCAGAAAACAAAAAATGGATAAATGTTGTAACTTCTGAAAGAAGAACTTGACAGTTGTCGCGGAAAGTTATTTTTCCCACGTGAGATGTCCTGCACGAAGAATCAGCACCATATGTTATGTTGACATTAAGATTCATTGTTCAAATTTATGCACAAGAAGGGACGCAGTGGCTCAGTGGCTAAGACGCTGAGCTTGTTGATCAGAAAGGTCGTCAGTTCAGTGGTTCGAATCCCTAGCGCCGCATAACGGAGTGAGCTCCTGTTACTTGTTCCCAGCTTCTGCCAACTTAGCAGTTCGAAAGGACGTAAAAATGCAAGTAGAAAAACGGGGAACCATCTTTGGTGGGAAGGTAACAGTGTTCCATCCGCCTTCGGCATTTAGTCATGCCGGCTACATGATCACAGAGACGTCTTCGGACAGCGCTGTCTCTTTGGCTTTGAAACAGAGATGAGCACCAGCCCCTAGAGTTGGGAACAACTAGCACATATTGTATGTTCAAGGGGAAACTTTACCTTTACTTTTATGCACAAGAATATACCCACCTTAGGTTCAATACTAAATTGGTGCTAGATAAAGTCAATGGAATGCACGAGAGGCTCAAATTAGACCATTTATGGGAACGCAAAAATTCTAGGCTGATAACTTGCTTAACTCCATCTACCGGCGCTTCCTGCTCTTCACCTACACTAGCTACCCAAATGAGTGAATGCTGAGCCTTTTTAGAAAAAAAAAAGAACAAGAGAGAATAACTTGGAAAGGACCTTGGAGGTCTTCTAGGTCAGTGTTTTTCAACCACTGTGCCGCGGCACACTAGTGTGCCGTGACATAGTGTAAGGTGTGCCGTGGGAAAATTACTTTATATATAGTCAATATAGGCACAGAGTTAAAAATTTTTAACATTTTCTAATGGTGGTGTGCCTCGTGATTTTTTTCATGAAAAAAGTGTGCCTTTGCACAAAAAGGTTGAAAAACACTGTTCTAGGTCAACCTCTTCCCCAGGCAGGAAGCCCAGAGTGTCAAACTCAAGGCGTGGGTGCTGGATCCAGCCAGTGGGGTGCTTAAATCTGGCCCATGGGGCCGCCCTGGAAACAGCGAAAAGTCCAGCCTGCAGTGCCTCTGCCAGCAAAAACCCGGGGAGTTCCGTTTTTGCTGGTAGAGGGCTGCAGGAGGTCTTCCCAGCCAAAAACGGAGCTTGCAAGGGCTGCATTTCCTGCATGCCCCGAGCTCTATTTTTGCTGGCAGAGCGTTGCAGGAGGCTGTCCAAGCCAAAAGCAGAGCTCGGGAGCCTGTTTTTGCTGGAAGAGTACTCGGGCCACCACAGCCACCTCTGATACAAGCCACACCCAACCTGACCAGCCCCAGCCCCCCACCCCTGAAGTGAAACACAACCCTGATGCAGCCCTCAATGAAATCAAGTTTGACACCCTTGCCCTATACCATTTCAGAGAGAGAGTTATTCTAAGTTGGAAACATATCCTCTTTCTCCAAGTTTCAACTTCCTTTTTTTTTAACAAAAAAGCCAGGATTTAACAAAATCTGAACAGCTAAAAGAGCTACTTTGTGCCTCTGTTGGATCAACATTGGGTATGGTCATCAGTTGGAAAAAAATCAGATTAATAGTGAATGGTCTATGAGTCAGTGTTGTTTCAGCGCTGCCATTTTCAAAATAGATGGGTTTGTTCCCTATTTTGAAATAAACCCAACTTGTTCCATATTTTGAAATGACATCATACAAGTCTGAAACGACATCATATACACCTGACATCATAACCTAAACAACACAAATTGTGTCATTTGCCTAATTCAGAACACAGTGCAAATATTCCACATCTGCAAATGTTCTCGGAATGATGTGACACAAATGGCATATTTTTGAGACCTTTATGCCATGATGACAGGGCACGCGTACTCCCCCCCCCCCCCCGTTTGCCCTAAGGATACTGCAAAGTCTCTCTTGCACAAACACCACTGATATCCATAGAGATACTGTTTGGATTTAAAGATACAAATTTCCAATAGCATAAATCAACTTACACATCACTCTGGGTCGTGTAGATGTGATCAAAGAGGGACTCTATGGCCATCCATTTTACAGGTATTCGACCCTGTTGGAAGAGAAATATGTATCTGTGTGTGTGTGTGTATACACACACACAGCCTATCTAAACATTACTTCTAAAGCCACAATCCTCCCAACAGTTCTTTATTTTTTAATCCCTCGTTTTCCGTTTCTCCCATTGCTTTTTCTCAGAGGCAAGTAAGTTGACTTTTAGGCGACGGATATTCCAATTACACTAACTTGGCCCAGCCAAGATTCAAATGTTACGATATGCAGAATTAGCTTAGTTATCTAGTTATAAGAATTGATAGAAACATTCTATCTATCTAATCTGTTTATCTGTCTGTATGTCTGTCTGTCTCTCTATCTCCCATCAATTCATCTATCTGTCTATCTCTCTATTCATCCATCCATCCATCCTCTTCTACTGTGACTGTCTGTCTGTCTCTGGCTGCCTGTCCTACATCTATCTGTCTCTCTCTCTCTCTCTCTTCGTCTGTCTATCCATTCATCCAACCAACTATCCATCTTCCTTCTACTCTGTCTGTCTGTCTGTCTGTCTGTCTGTCTGTCTACCTACCTACCTACCTATCACATTTGTTAACCGTGGCAGAGGGACTTATTGACTTTTCTTAAGTGAGCAACGTTTCGAAGCACCTTGTGTTTCCCACACTGACACTAGTTACAGTATGAAGACTCTGATCCTCTTCCAAAAGCTATCCAAATAGTTAGTCCTAATGGCCTCCGAGGGCAGAAAATCCCATTTTAACTTACGCGTTCTATAAAGTACTTACTTTTATTGGCTCTGAATTTTTCAGGATTCAGGTTTTGATGGATAACCTCAAATTCTTAATGTTGTACGAGTGGCATTAAAAAAAATTCTCATGCTACATTACCTTACGTGTCTCCTATTTCCCCCCCCCCCCCGCCTAGGTTAAGATAAACCAACCCAAAACTCTCAGGCTATCATCTTCCCTCTATCGTTTCCCCTAAGAACAGTTCTAGGCCCCTTTTTTGCCCTCAGATTTTCCAAATGTGCAAAATCCCCTTGAGTGACGTAGTGCCCCTTCAAACTCCAATGTTCTAAGTCCCTCGCAGCTGTTCACGGATTATCCTTTAAATAAACAGATCATTGTGGCGAATAAATAATTGTCTCCCTCACCTTGCTCCTCTTGACATAAGAGTCTTCTTCATAAACGTCGCGAGACAAACCAAAGTCAGAAATCTTCATTTTACGCCCTTCGGCTACTAAGACATTCCTGGCTGCTAAATCACGATGAACAAGCTTGGGAGAAACACACACACACACACACACACACAAAAGAAATTAACAGATGAGCCCCTCCCTGGAAAACTTCTGGGGGTGGGCTGCTACCGGTTCACCCAGGTTTGGGAAAACTCATAGCTAACGTTATGGCTGGTTCTGAGAACCTCCAAATCCCACCCCTGGCTGGCCCCTCCCACCCTGCCCCACCCCTCCCCTCCCAGGAGTCTCCACGTGGCCCATTTTGGATGCAAGGAAAGTGCAAAGCTCTTGCAGAGTCTTGGGGAGGGAGAAAAATGGGCCTCCCGGAAGTCCCCGACCTGTTTCTGGCTTACGGACGGCCTCCAGAGCCTAAGGAAGATGAAAATGTCCCCCCCCCCCCACACCGTGGTGCGGGAGGCTTTGGCCACGCCCACCCAGCAACCAGGCAGAGAACCCGTTGCTGAAATTTTTGAAGCCCATCCCTGAAAAGTTCATGGAAATAGGTTGGGCAGGAAAGGGGAAGTCCATACCTTCATCTCGGCAAGGTATTGCATGCCACGGGAGATCTGCCACGCAAATGAGATCAGGTCGCCCATAGTGAGAGCCCGCTCATCTGGATTGTCCAAGTAGCTGGAATTTCTGTTGGTATCGCTTCCCATGTAGCTGGTTCCCACTTTCCGGCTTTCCCTTAGGAAACTCCGCAAGGAGCCGTATTTCGCATATTCCACAATTAAGTATAAAGGCCCTGAGATCAAACAAAGGGGGCGGGGGGAATGCAGATGTCCAATCAATTTGCCCTCAAAAAAAATGGGCAAGGTCCTTATTTTTATTTTTTTTAATTGCACCAAGTGAATTTCATGTCAATTTCACACATCAGAAATGTTATGATCTCAGTTGGGGGATTACTCTCCAGGATGAGATTTTGGGAATTCAGAATTAATTAATTCCTTCCTCCCTCCCTTCTTCCTCTAATCTAAAAAGATTATTTCTTTTTAAAAGAAATGGACCGTGTCTCCCAACTTTTTCCTTCTTCTTTTTCCCTATGGATACCCACCATTGGGGAGAACAATCAACCAGTGGAACAGAAGTTGCCTTCAGAAATCGTGGGTGGCTCCATCACTGGAGGTTTTCAAGAAGAGACTGGACAGCCGTTTGTCTGGATTGCTATAGGATCATCTGTTCGAGCAGGAGGTTGGACTAGAAGACCTCCAAGGACCCCTTCCAAACTCTGTCCTTCTATGTTCTATTGCGGACCTTCCCTCTTTCCTCCACTGCTGCACTTAAGATTACCATATTTTTCAGAGTATAAGACGCACCAAGGTTTTGAAGTGGCAATTTAAAAAAAAAAGTTTTTGCACTCTGCAGACCTCCCCAAAATGGCCCGTTTTTTGCAAAAATGGGCCCGTTTTTTGCCCATAAAAGGGCATGAATAACCTTTAGGAGGCTTGTAGACTGCTCCTGGGGGGTGGAGTGGGGGCAAAAACAAGCAAAAGGGGAATGCATAGCCTTTAGGAGCCTTGCAAAGTGCTCCTGGGGGCTGAGGGGGCAAAATTGAGCAAAACAGCCAATTTTATGCTCATTTCTGCCCTCCCCAGCCCCCAGGAGCACTCTATAGGCCTCCTAAAGGCTATGCAAGGCCATTTTGGTGAAGGGGTGGGGTTTTGGGAGGCCAAAAATGTTGTATTCAGTGTATAAGATGCACCCAGATTTTCACCCTCTTTTTTTGAGGGAAAAAGGTGCGTCTTATACTCCGAAAAATACAGTACTCGTTCTCTCTTGCTCATCCTTTTGCTCCGGGAATCAAAATTCAATAGAAGTCAAAATTAAATACCTACCGTCCTGGCTACAAGCACCATACAGCCTGATGACATGAGGGTGGTTCACCTGTTTTAAAAGGTTGAACTCAGAATGTAAATCTCGAAGCTCGCTTGATGAAGCATTTTCTGTGGAACAGAGCAGGAAGAGACCTCTTATTAAGTCACCCCGACTATGACTTGAGGCAGGATTTACCAATGATACATTAGAGTCTTATGTAAATAGTGGAGCATCTTAGCCACTGAGCCACCACATCCCCTAGCCACTAAACTATAGTCAGCCTATTGCCCCCAACCATCTAGATCCTTGTTTTACCGACCTCAGAAGGATAGAAGGCCGAGTCAACCTTGAGAATTGAATTGCTGAATTGCTGGCAGTCGGCAGAATTAGCCTGCAATACTGCATTCTAACCACTACAACAATCTTCAAGGGACAAGAGCTCCGCATGGTGTCTAATCGTTTTTATTATAGTTTTGTGTGCCCCCCCCCCACTTTGAGCCATGTCAGCCTGACAGATAATTCAGACAATGAGGCCATCCATCCCTGGCAGATGTAGAAGTGAACAATTCCTGAGCATTACACAATCTTTAACTGTTTTCATAACGCCAGTGAAGGATGACTAACTCACCGTAATTACAAGGGGGAAGAATACCGACACATTTGGGTGAAAAGTGACACAGCTATTTAAACTTTTTTCCAGGGAAGCTGCATTGGTGATTATATTTATTAGAGATTACAGAAAGAAGACACATGGGGAAGTTATACGGGGGAGTTCAGAAAGGACAACTGGGAAGAATTGGAAAGCACAATTTTGACTTGGATAGAAATCAAACTTGTTTAAGCCCAAGGATTGGGATCAAGAGACATATTTGCTTAGATTTTACACTCCTATTAATTAGCTGGGATTCATAGTAAAAGATACATATTTTATTCCATTAAAGTATGAAAAGGAACAATGTAAAAAAAACCATTGACAGTAAACCAGGGAAATCAAATCTTATTATGAGGTTGGTTGAAGACAAAAGGGCCCATTAGATTCCTCAAATGACACAGAACTGTTCTGACCTAGCTTCCCCCAAACCACCAAGCAAATTCCTTGTCCTGAAAAAAAGCCCTTTTTATTAAGTTACTGTGAATTCCTCTCATTCACATCCAGCCAAGTCTTTCAAGGGTGAATTTACAGTCACAGACCTTATCTGGCTTGGAGAGCTGACAGGCCGATATCTGTAAAACTTGGCAAGGAATCTCGGAGAGTCACGAACCTATTAAGCGAACTAATTGTCTCCTGCAAACTCCCCTCCCCTCTCGCTCCTTTTATTCCCTATGGGAAGGGGCTATTTACCATCCACCTGTGGATTTACTCCTAAGTCAACCCCTGTTCTTTAGCTGTTCCCTTTGTCTGGCAACTCTGCACATGCGCACACTGGGAACAGGCTCCAGCTGTTCGTCTGCCTCACTGATGTCTGACTCTGAAAATAATTGGCATATGGTTCTGGCCCCCTCTGCCTCTGACACAGAGCCCTCATCAGAGCCTTCCCCAGACTCCAGGACTGGCCAATGTTCCTCCCCCACCTCCTCACTGTCCGAGTCTGCTGCCATCTCCGCTGGCCACTGGCAGGCCACAACAGCTACTTCAGTCACACTGGGTTGTGGGTTCATACAATATCTAATGTTTTCAGGGCACACAGAACAGTGTAAAGGAAAGCACCTTAAGATGGGACCTGCCAAAGGGAAACCAGAGTCAGGGTAGAGTATCCAAAACTTGGTGTCGGATGTTCATAGATGACTTATGGACAGAGGACATCAAATGGGAAGATGCCGAAGATGCCACCAGGGATAGGATTCATTGGAAGAAGCTAGATGCCCTATGCACTTTGTGAGAAAGGGACTAATGACGATGATGCTATCTCTCAGCCTCACATAGTTAGGGAAGATGGTGGCTCATGTTGTCAGAACGCTGGCTTTACAATCAGCAAGCCCATGTTCGAGATCCGAGGGCTGCTGTGGGGCAGGATGAGCTTCTGTCATTGGCTCTAGCTCCTGCCAATCTAGCTGTCATGCTCCTGTCGGAGACTGACTCCGTGGAGGAGGATGGGCCGAAGCTGTGGCTGATGGAGGTTGATTGGGGCAGCCTCGCTGGCTTCAAAGGAACACAGGGAAGAGCAGGACCAGGCAGCCCCGGACCCCTCAGGCTTGGGATGGCTTGTCCTCAGGGAGGAATGGGGACAGGATGAACCAGAGAGGGCGGGCAGTGGAGATGAAGAGTGATGGAGTTCAGGCGATGAGCAAGGTCCACCTCCTCCTGATCCCTGAACATGGAGAGTGGAGAGGAGGCAGGAACATATTCTTTGTTTGATGGACTTTGTCTTGTTCCTTGCTTAATGGACTCATTGCTTTCTTCCTTGCTCTGTGGATTTATTGACTTGTTCCTTTGCCTTCCTGGACTTCTCGCTTTGAAGTCGATTTTGCTGGACTCCTCGGAGCCACATGTGTCTCTGTCTCTGTCTCTCTTCGAAAGTGAGTAATTGCAAGTAGATAGATAGGTACCATTTTGGTGAGAACATTAATGGTGACGTAAAAGATGCCCCCAACCATGCATCCCCTGGACAACGCTGGTGTGAGCGGCTAATCCTTTCAACCTCAGTGCTTCCGACACAAAAGCAGCCAACAGCGATTGCACATAGTTTGTTTTTTGAATAAAATTAGGGAGGAATCTCAAACATGCCACATTCAGTTCCCACATTAAAGGTGAGATATATGTCTCCTCTAATAAGTAGATTAATATGGAACAGAAATAGACGGCTGTTTTCATTACCAAACTATTGTATAAGAGCCGTGGTGGCGCAGTGGTTAGAGTGTAGTACTGCAGGCTACTTCTGCTGACTGCCGGCTGCCTGCAATTTGGCAGTTTGAAAGTCACCAGGCTCAATGTTGACTCAGCCTTCCATCCTTCCGAGGTGGGTAAAACGAGAACCCAGATTGTTGGGGGGCAATAGGCTGACTCTGTAAACTGCTTAGAGAGGGCTGTGAAAGCACTGTGAAGCGGTATATAAGTCTAACGGCTATTGCTATTCTCAGAATTTCCCAGAGAGAGGAACCTACCTTTTAACATTTTCACTGCCACCGTGGTATAGCCAGCTTTGCCCTTGAGTCGGAAGGCTGTCGCTTTGACAACTTTTCCAAACTCTCCCTCGCCGAGAGTCTTGCCGAGCACCAGGTTCTTCCGAGGAAATTCCCACTTGGGATCTTCCTATAAAGGAAAGGAAGAGGAGAAAGATTAACAGAACCAAAACCGAGCCACATCTTGTAGGTGCATCTGTTAGGTGTATCTTTCACTCTTTCAGACCACAAGTACTGTTGAAGGGTCCTTGTTGCACTGATGGTATTTCCTAGTTGGATGATGAAACCTCAATCAGAATAGAGCTGGAAGGGACCTTGGAGGTCTTCTAGTCCAACCCCTTGCTAAAGCAGGAGGCTCTACACCAGTGATGGCTAACTGGTGTAGAGTCATTGTGTGCTGAAATTGCACGTGCCCGCACCCGTAATGCAATGCGCCCCACCCTTCCTGCACATGCACACACAACCCCCTTCACTCCCCCAGCCCCATGCATAAGTGCAACCCCCCCCCCCCCGAACCCTCCTTGGACCAAAAATGGGCTGTGAAGGGGCGCCATACCCTCCCCCGCACCCCATTTCAGGCCTAGCCGGCCTCCCTCAAGCTTCCTAGGACCAAAAACACCCCGTGCTCTTCCCGCCCTCTGTGCATGTGCCCCCTTCCTCCCCACGCATATGTGAGCTTCTCCCACATGTGCGGCAGAGACCCAAAAATCAACTGGCGCAGTGGAGCTGAGCTGGGAGATGGCTTTTGTGCTGGTTCGCCATCATGGCCCTATACCCTTTGAGACAGTAGCTGTCCAATCTCTTCTTAAAAACCTCCAGTGATGGAACATCCACAACTTCTGGTGGCAAGCAGTTCCACTGGTTTATTGTCCTGTTAGGAAGTTTCTCCTTAATTCCAGGTTACTTCTGCTACTATAATTACTGATTTTTTTTCTGAATGTAGGCAGAAGATAGCAGTAAAACACCAGAATAATGCTCAGGGTTAGTGATTGAAAAGAAAATGAGAACCGGGGCTGTTTTATACAGGCCAAATATAAGTGAGTGAGGGTCTGATACACACATCCCCACTATCGCACTGACATTAAATATAAACCAGTCAACCACACATATCAAAGGCTCTTTTAAATGCATATGTTTAAAAACTGCAAAAGAACATTGCAGTTTTTAAACCAGGAAAGAGCTTTCCCCTGTCTAGACTGGACAGTTTAGTTTGCCTAGAGAAGGTAGAAGAGAGAAGAAGAAAAATAGAATATAGAAGAACAGAGTTGGAAGGGACCATGGAGATCTTCTAGTCCAACCCCCTGCTCAAGCAGGAGAGTCTATACCAGGGGTGTCAAGCTCAATTTCATTGAGGGCTGTATCAGGGTTGTGTTTGATCTCAGGGGCGGGGGGGGGTGGTTGGTCAGGGGCGTGGCCACGGTGGGCATGGCCGACTCGACATTACTCGTCAAGGCTCCATTTTCAACTGTGATGGCCTCCTGCAAACTAAAAGGTAAAGGTTAGGATACATGCTGGTTGTTCCCAACTCTAGGGGGCGGTGCTCATCCCCGTTTCAAAGCTGAAGAACCAGCACTGTCCGAAGATGTCTCCCTGGTCATGTGATTGGCATGACTACACACCGAAAGCGCACGGAACGCTGTTACCTTCCCACCTAAGGTGGTTCCTATTTTTCTACTTGCATTTTTTACATTGCTTTCGAACAGCTAGGTTGACAGAAGCTGGGACAAATAGCAGGAGCTCACTCAGCAGTGTGTGCTGAGACCTTAAAACACACCGTCCACGGTGGCTGATTAGAAGAGTTCCCAAGTCTACATTTTGCAACTGCAGGCGGCTTGACAGCTACCCCATACAACCGGGAGAACTTAACATTTATAAATAGTAGGTGACAATTACGCTGAAATCTGCCTAAATCCTCTCAGTATTCTTGGTGCCAGGAAGAAGGGAGTTACAGGGTGTTTGTAAAGATGGTTTGTGCTGATTTATGGAACTCGAAGGGGAACAGCGGGGTTTTTATTTTTGAGAAGCCACCTTATTCATCCCAGACAATTGGTTTTCTGTTCTGGGAAGCTGCTGACGAAAACAAACAAATAACATAAGTCTTCCATGGAAAACATCTGCTCTTAATACCTAAATACTCCTGGTTTGCACTTTTGGGGCTGCTTATGTTTTCTTTTTCACTTTTTTTCAGTTCTTAACTGAGTTGTGTACAGTTCTTATTGCTCCTAAAACCTTGAATAAGTCCTGAACTAACGACCACGATTGGGCATAACATTTGTGTTGCCAAGCGAGACAGTGGCTCTAAGGGAGTTTTGCCCTGTTTTACGATCTTTCTTGACATTGTTCAGTGGCTGACTGCAGTTGTTAAGGTAGTCACACGTGGTTGTTAAACGAATCTGGGTCTCCCCGTGGATTTTGCATGTCAGAAAATCACAAAAGGGGATCACATGACCCCGGGGGACACTGCAACTGTCATAAATACGAGTCAGTTGCCAAGTGTTCTGACCTAGGCTTCCCAAAAACACAAAGCCGACTCCTTGTCCCGATAAAATCCCTTTTATTTAGTTTAAAGTGAATTCCTCTCCAGCAAAGTCCCGGCCAACAGACTTTCCAGAGATTTTTACAACTGCAGACCTTTATCAAGCTTGGAGAGCTGCCAGGCTGATATCTTTCAAACGCCACTCTGTAGCAGCAATTACTTGGCAAGAAGTCAGGAACAGATCTTCACTCTAATGAACTGAACTAATTGTCTCCTGCAAACTCCACTCCCCCTTTGTTCCTCTTTATTCACTATGGGAGGGGCCATTCACTGTCCACCTGTGCCTTTATTCTCGAGTCAGCCCTTGTTCCTTAGTTGTTCTCTTCTCCTGGCAGCTCTGCACATGCACACATCGAGAACAGGCTCCAGCTCTTCTTCTGCCCCACTGATATCCGACTCCAAAGGCAGCTGATAACTGTCGGACGGCCCTGGCCACATCTCTGCCTCAGACACAGAACACTCATTAGAGCCTTCCCCAGACTCCAGGACTGGCCCAGGTTCCTCCCCAACCTCCTCACTGTCCAAATCTGCTGCCAGTTCTGCTGGTGGGTCAGAACACCAAGTGTCTGAATTTTGATCACGTAACCATGGGGATACTGCCACGGTTGTAAGTGTGAAAAACGATTATAAATCACTTTTTCAATGACTACGCCAACACTGATGATGTTACCTAGTTTGGTAATGAAACGTCTGCAAGAAAACAAGCAAGTTCAGAGAGGACCCCTTGTGTCAACTCCAAATATGCTCCTTTGTCGATTATGCAGTTGTACCACCGATCCCTTGGAAAATCAGGGAAGATGGAGAAGATGAACAAGTAACTAGTGTGCAAACTTAACACCTAATACAGTCTGGAAATGAAGTTGGAGCCAAGTCCTTGTGCCTTCATCGTTTGGGGGCTATTTAAAGAACTAAGTATTGTAAAGCAAATTTGTGTGTGTGTGCGTGTGCTCTCTCTCTCTTTCTCTTTGTGTCATTCAAGACACCGATGGGTGACTATGACAACCAGATCTCAATTTGCTTCTTAAAAAACAAATCAAATCTTGCTTTCATTTAAACAATGACATTTCTTCTCGGGCGAAGAACTAAATTTGATATATCGCACTGGCACAGTTGTTAGCAGCTGCAAGGGGAAATTGCTGGCTGAGGTTGCTAGGAAACATTAAAATAATTGATTGCAGGCTTCAAGAAAAAAAACTAGTTAACTGTAATCCAATTGCTCCTTCCTGTAGAACAAGCAATCATGTGTTGTGCTCTCTATCAAAAAGCACATAACTAACAAATAAACTATTGTAAGGAACAGAAACATGTGGAATGTTTGCTGCTCATACAGGCTTCATATGGTCAGATCGCAAAATGCATATGGAAACCCGTGATTTCCAAATAGAATAAACTAACAAGGGACCTTGGAGGTCTTCTAGTCCAACCCCCTGCCTAGGCAGGAAACCCTACACCACTTCAGACAAATAGTTATCCAACATCTTCTTAAAAACTTCCAGTGTTGGAGCATTCACAACTTCTGGAGGCAAGTTGTTCCACTGATTAATTGTTCTCACTCTCAGGAAATTTCTCCTTAATTTAGATTGCTTCTTTCCTTGATTAGTTTCCACCCGTTGCTAAAGTTGAGTGTTAAATAATAACACGCAACTTTACTTTCTAGAGTATTTCGGTCTCCAGCCTTACATCTAATTGCAATCTATAAATATTCTGTTTAATCAGCTAGTATATCAATGCATTAACTCTAGGCAATGTTAGTTTTAAAGTTCCTGACTTCTTAATCCATTCCACATTTTTCTAATGTTTGTTTTTAAGCCACCCACAAGGAAAATAATTCTATTTACCAATCAGAAATAGGGGGGAGATAAATAAAACCTGCTAGCTATTACATGCACACCTCCATTATATATTGAATTTTAAACCAATAGAAGAGATTATTTGTATCTGAGGTTTACACTGATGATGTTACCTAGTTTGGTAATGAAACGTCTTCAAGAAAACGCAAGGCTCAGAGCACCAAACATATTGAATTTTTATATGCAGCTTTCTTTAAGACAACACCTTTTATGCTTGTTTTATTTAAAAAATGTGAATGCAGCCAGAAATTAGGTTTTCCCCACCCACCCCCTCTGCATGTGCCTATATTTTAAGATTAACATAGTTGGAAGGGACCTTATAGGTCATCTAGTCCAACACGCACGCACACACACACACGCCCCCCACCCCCACTCAAGCAGGAGACCGTACACCTCCCTCAAGCAAATACTTTATTGTATAAAATGTTGGCATGGAACACAATGGCAAATAAAATTGAAGGAGTTGTTTGATTAAAGCTCACTAGATTGCTTGGGAAAAATTAAAAGTACAACTAAGATGCAGGTAGATGGATGCATTGTTGGAAAAAACCTTTTCAGGTGAAAAGGTCTTTTTTGAATCAAGCTGACTATCCAGCCTGATTAGCTCTCAGAGAGTCCAAGGTAGTTTTTGCTAGCTTTACCTTTTCTTTTTCACAAATAGTTTTTTATAAGGATTGAGGCAGGCAGACACAGAAAGATGATAGATAGGTACTCTAGATAGGTAGATAGATATAGTGGGTGGGTGGGTGGGTGGGTGGATGGATAGGTAGGTAGTTAGGTAGGTAGATACTGTAGATAGGTAGATATTGTGGCTGGCTGGCTGGCTAGACAGACAGACAGACAGACAGATACACAAACACACAGACATATTGTTTTTTTTTTTCCTTTACATTCCTTTTCCCCTCCACCTTCTAGTCCCTCAGGGACATGCTTGTCTCACAATGAAGCAAAGCATCAGATAAAACCTGGGCAAGATATCTTCCTCATTAAGCAGCTGAAAATGAGAAGAACTTACAGGTATTTTAAATGCATCTACTGACATTTGGTTCTCGGAGTCCATTGATGGTCGACGGACATTATTGGATGAGTAGTTGATGGGATAGGCCTGAGCCGGCCGCCGGAAGGTCATCTCTGCCGAGGCGATGGGTGTTTTGGGCGCATTCTTGTGGTACCGATGAATGAAGTAGGAAGAAAGGACAACTGAGATAATGAAGGAGAGCAGGACTCCACCCGCAATCACCATTTTGCACATGTCATCACAAAAAGGATCTGCAAAGAAAGAAGAAATGTCTGAGACTCTTCTTTTCACTCCTGATCTTGCTCCCCATTTTTATGATCCCATAATCCCTTAATTTGGGGTAGGGTGGAGCTGAGCATTTATTGGCTAGATGCCCTTCCTGATGCCTACATGGAGTTCACAGCAGATATGTGTGTGTGTGTGTGTGTGTGTGTGTGTGTGTGTGTGTGTTATGTCAAAGTACCTGGCATGCCCAAATATGGAAGGGAGCATACTGCTTCCCTTTTGCCTTTCAGCTCCACCCTTGGCTCAGCTGATAAGGGAGGAGAGCTTGTGGCTTAGAGGTTAATATAACTGCCTAATATGTAAAAACAGCCCAGGAGGCAAGTATCTTACCCACTAGGCCACCATACTGCTGTAACTCCTGATCTTGCTAACTATGGGTAATCCATAATTTTTCACCAAAATTGAGCCCAAAATTTCTGTTACTAAGTAGGACAGTGAGTATTGTCCCATTTTACAACCTTCCTTGCCGCAGTTGTATGTACGTGTATGTGTGTGTGTGTGTGGTGTGTGTGTGTGGTGTGTGTGTGTGTGTGTGTGTGTGTAATACAGCCCAGGTTCGAATCCCAGTAAGGGTATGACTAGCTGATGAGAGCTAAATAGCTTGAAATAGATCTCTACTAGTCTCCCTTTATTTATTTATCAGCACAAATGCAACATATAATATACATTTTATATATATAATATAAGATAATATAATTGGAATATAAGAAATATTATATATAAATATAATATTACATATTATATATATATAATATAAGAACAATTAGCGGGCTTTCAAAAACCCAGTTAATAGCTCATTTTTGAATTGCCCCCATTAAAAATCAAATTGCCCCCCCCATGGGGTGCGGGCCCCACATTGGGAACCACTGGTTTAAGAGCCACAAAAAAGCTAGAGCCTCCAGCGATACAATGAGAGACTCACAACTTGAGACGTACCCCTGATATCATCTTTCGCACAGTAGCAGCTTATTCCTGGAAAGCAGTGACAAACTCCGTGTCCTGCCTTGATTCCAGTTCCAAGGCTCCCTTTCAGATGACCTCCAATAATGTTGGTTCCTAAATCAAAGACAGATTGAGGTACGTTTAACCGAGGCATGCAGCGCTCAGTACCAAAATGGCGTTTTTCCAAATGAATATTGGAAACGTTGGCTTATCAAAACAGCTGAAGCAAGTCTGAGTGAGAAAACTGACCCCTAATAGATTAACAGAATCGGAAGGGACCTTGTAGGTCATCTAGTCCAACCCACCATGCCCGAGCAGGAGACCCTACACCAGTGATGGCTTTTTGTTGTTGGGTGTCAAAAATGTGAGCACGAGTGCACGATAGCGCATGTGCCGATATCCATAATGCAAAGTGCCCCCCCATATGCGCCTGCGTGCGCAACCCCCCCATGCTCACACACACACTCCTACACACACGCACCACACTGCTCGCCTCCAAGCTGAGCTTGATATTTCATCCAGAAGGCCGGGGAAGGCTGTTTTCCCCCTCCCCAGGCTTCAGGAAAGCCTCCGGAGTCTGGGGAGGGCAAAAAAACAGGCCCAATGGGCCGACTGGAAGTTCATTTCTAAACTTGGGGCTTGGTTCATTTCCTTCCCGTTGGGCCTGTTTTTCGCCCTCCCCAGGCTCTGGAAGCTTTCCTGAAGCCTGGGGAGGGCGAAAACGCCCTCCCTCGGCCCTCCGGATGGCCAAAAATCAGCTGGCTGGTGTGCGCATGTGCACCGGATCTGTGCCGGCAGATATGGCTTCACGTGCCACTTGTGGCATGCATGCCATAGGTTCACCATCACTGCTCTACACCATTTCTGGCAGATGGCAATCCAGTCTCTTCTCGAGAGCTCCCAGGGATGAAGCTCCCACAACTTTTGAAGGCAACTTCCATTCCATGGGTTGACTGTTCTCACTGTCAGAAAATTTCTCATTTCTAGGTTGAATCTCTCCTTGCTCACTCCTTGCTTTTTCCCCCCCCAAGAGCATCCGAACTAAAGCAATAAAGTAGTAAATGTCTGAAACACTCTAACTGAGCCTGATGTTAGTTCCTCTAACCCCCATACCTTTTACCTTCAGCTGTCTACCCTGGACCTTACGCATTTCTTAAGAGTCCCTAAGGGGGCGTGCATAAGCGCACCAGCGTGCCTACCATCCCTGTCCTCCTGTCCCCTTTATCTGTACTCATTTATGTGTTTATGGCTGTTTTCCTTATTTTTATCCATTTATCTGTGCCATTTTTGCATGTGTCCATGTCTATGTCTATACCGATATCATGTTTTCCCGAAAATAAGACAGGATCTTATTTTCTTTTTACCCCCGATATAAGCGCTTGGCCTTTTTTTTTGAGGAGGTCTTATTATGTTTGAGGTACAGGAGGAGGCGAGCGTGGTCACCTCATGGCTGCTGCTGCTGTGTTGCAATATTTTCGGGGAGGGCTTATTTTAGCCCATGCGCTCAAAAGCCCGATTGGACTTATTATCCAGGGAGGTCTTATTTTTGGGGAAGCAGGGTACTTGTTTCTTTGTACTTGTTGACAATAGATAGATAGATAGATAGATAGATAGATAGATAGATAGATAGATAGATAGATAGATAGGAAGGAAGGAAGGAAGGAAGGAAGGAAGGAAGGAAGGAAGGAAGGAAGGAAGAAAGAAAGAAAGAAAGAAAGAAAGAAAGAAAGAAAGAAAGAAAGAAAGAAAGAAAGAAAGAAAGAAACTTTCTGGTTTTTCTCTGAAGACGTTTTGCTTCTCATCCAAGAAGCTTCTTCAGCTCTTCCAGCAGTTGTCCATCAAAGCATTCCTCTGGTTTGACCCATCTTACCTCCCTGAACTCAGACAAAGTCATCCACCACATGCTACCACCCGTTGACTTAGGGAGGGAAAGAAACCAAACAGGCATCAAAGCCAATAGTAATTAAAAGAAAAAAAGAAGTCCATACTTGTGCAATCTTGAGGGCAGATTCTCTTATCTTTGCTCTCTACAGCATCGCAAATGCCGTCTGGACATGTCTTGATGCTTGGAGTACAGGTGGAGTAGTTGGTGGTTATTCCTAAAATCAGAACATGGTTTCTGAATGCCCAGCAATGCATAGATAATTCAAACCTATTCTTGAACATGCATGCTAGTCATGTACCACCCGACTCTAGGGGGTGGTACTTCTTGAGGGAGTTTAGTAAGAGTTTCTTTCTCTTTATTTTGTATTCCTAAATTGCTTGTGTGATATAATACTTGAGGTTTCTTTGTCAAATACGTAGCTTCTTTTGCAATGATAATATAAATAAAGGTAAAGGTTGCCCTCGCACATGCATACTAGTCATTCCCGACTCTAGAGGGTGGTACTCATCTCCAGCGCGGTCTCTGTGGTCATGTGGCCGGCATGACTAAATGCCAAAGGCACACTGAACGCTGTTACCTTCCCACCAAAGGTGGTCCCTATTTTTCTACTTGTATTTTTACATGCTTTCAAACTGCTAGGTTGACAGAAGCTGGGACAAGTAATGGGCGCTCACTCCATGATATGGCACTAGGGTTTGAAGCACCGAACTGCCAACCTTTTTGATCAACAAGCTCAGCATCTTAGTCACTGAGCCACCACGTCCCTATAATGATAATATAATCATGGTGTTGTTTAGTTTCTTATGCACTGATGATGTTATCTCTAGTTGGGTAATGAAACCACCACACTCAGAGAGCACCAAGGACCCCACAGTTTATAAACCTTACAATGCTGAGTGACAGTGGGCCAATCCAGGAGACTGTGAGTTCTAGTCCCACCTTAGGCATGGAAACCAGCCAGATGACTGTGAGCCAATTCCCAGAGAGACTGGGAGTTCTAGTCCTGTCTTAAATGTAAAAGCTGGCTGGGTGACTGTGAGCCAACCCTCAGGGTGAGTTCTAGTCCCACCTTAGCAGAGGTCAAATGCTACTGATTCGGACTGATTAACCCAAATCAGTAGAAAAAAATGCTACCATTTTACCTGAACCAGTAGTAAAAAAACGCTACCGGTTCGGGCAAACTGGTATTTCTGACAATCAGCTGTGATACGCGATTTATATTAGCTAGAATCGTTGGATTTCCTGCTAATCTAAATCGCCTGGCACAGCGGATTCCCCCCCCCCTGCTGTTCTACTTACCTTTCCAGGCAGGCTCAATAGCAGGCTCCGCCCACCTACCCATATGTCATCATGTCCCATTTTTGACACTGTGCATGCGCGTAAGATCCTGCATATGCACGGAAGTGGCACATGCACAGAGGTGGCACATGCTTACATTTGCAAACCAGTAGCGAAGGTGGGTTGATTTCACCCCTGCACCTTAGGCATAAAAGTTGGCTGGGTGACTGTGGGCCAATCCCCAGGGAGATTGAGTTCTAATCCCGCTTTAGGCTTAAAGATTGGTTGGGTGACTGTGGGCCAATCCCCAGGGAGATTGTGAGTTCTAATCCTGTTTTAGGCTTAAAGATTGGCTGGGTGACTGTGGGCCAATCCCCAGGGAGACTGTGAGTTCTAATCCCGCCTTAGGCGTAAAGATTGGCTGGGTGACTGTGGTCCAATCCCCAGGGAGACTGTGAGTTCTAGTCCCGCCTTGGCCATAAAAGCCAGCTGGGTGACTGAGTTCTAGTTCCGCCTTAGGCATGGAGAAGCTGGCTGGGTGACTTTAGACAAGTTTCTCTCAACCTGTATTAGGCTTGTCGGCCAATTCTTGTCACAACCAACAGTCAGTTAATCTGAAGAAAAATGTCGGTCACACACATTCCACAAAGCTGCATTTGCTGCCCATGTGGTTTAGCCCTAAGGCGGATTTTCCAATATGCAAACATACCTTTCCCGCTTCCCTGCCTCCACTGGCATTTTCCCATCAGTACTCCAAAACCTCCACATTCTTCACACTCAGGTCGCCTTTTGCTCATAGCACAGGAGTCTGGACAGTTCTTATCATTCTGTATAACTGAGAAGACAAAGAACATCAGGGGTACTGCTGTCACCCTCGTGTTGCAGAAATCCTTTACAACCCACTAATGTCAGGCACGAAAAATAAGGGTCACGCATAATGTTCCAGTTCAGAAGATTTATTGCTCGACTCCAAAATAAAATATCTAGTTAACTAATGCTCAGCACTACATTGCTGTTGTGGTCCACTGGCGGCCTGCGGAGCTGGCAGCAGAGTCTGACAGTGAGGAGGTTGGGCCAGTCCTAGAGTCTGGGGAAGGCTTGGATGAGGGCTCTCCGTTGGAGGCAGAGAGGGGGCCAGGGCCATCTGGGAGTTATGTGCTGCCTCCATAGCCTCTGGAGTCTGACATCAGCGAGGCAGATGAACAGGGGGAGCTTGTTCCCAGTGCGCGCATGCGCAGAGCTGCCAGAAAGCAAGAACAATTAAGACTAAAGGGGTTTAAAGAGTAAGGCTTAGAGATGATTGACCCTCCCATAGGATATAAGAGAGGAGCAAACAAATGTGAGCTTTTGCAGGAAGCAACTTTGTTCGTTTTGGTCGGTTTAAACTCTGAAGCTCCGTTTTGACTCTGTGCTCCATTTGGCCTTGCAAAACTAATTGGCAATTAGGTCTCTGGCATCGTTTCAAGGGAGATAAAGGTGGGTGCTTATCAGCCTGATCCCGAAAGACTGTGGCAGACTTTTGTCGGACTCTTCACAAAGTGTTTATGACTCATTACGGGCTGTGAATGAACATAATTCACAGCTGTTTAAATAAAAAGAAGGTTTTGGGGACTAAACATGTGATTTTTACTGTCTCAGGAAGCCTATGTTACAACAATTGCTGACTAGGTACTAGGTATGAGTTAATGAATTAACTCTTACCTAACTCTTACCCTTCTCCTACATAGAAAAGGCTTCAGCCAGTGATTGACTTCATGGGGCATGTGATACAACTTCTTTGGTGACTTCTTTCCTTCTTCTGGGATGTTTTAATGACTTCCTAGTCTAGCCTTCAGCCCTGGCTGAAGCTGGTGTTCACCCACCCAAGTCTTCCCCAGGAATTATTCTGCTTCGCTTCTTCTGAGATCAGCCAAGGCTGGCTGGGTAATCCCCAATGAATATATGGATGCATCCAGTGGTGGGATTCAGCCGGTTTGGGGGAACCAGTTGTTAAATTGCCCTTCCTGCCCCGCCCCTTCCAGGAGTCCCCACATGGCCCGTTTTTGCTCCCAGGAGGCTGCAGGAGGCCGGGTGCTACCTGTCACACACCCCTGGCCACGCCCACCCAGCCAGTCAGTAGAGCAGAGAACTCGTTGTTAAATTATTGGAATCCCATCACTGGATGCATCCATTCATGTTTCTATATCTGGTATGGCACCTGAGTCACGGCCACTGGACTTCTTTCCTTTTTTGGGTTCAAAACTTTTCAATGCTTATCCAAGTAGCTTCTTCAGTCTGCACTAAGAAGCTCCTTGGATAAGCACCAAAATATTTCAAACCAAAAGAAGTCCAGTGACCATGATTCAACTTCCAGACAATTTTACCTGGGTGACTGAGAATCTTTACGGACGCCCAGTATGGAAATGTCTTACTTGTGCCTTTTGTCTGAAACGCTATAGAGTTTTCTGCCTAAGCAGGGGGTTGGATTAGAAGATCTCCAAGGTCCCTTCTATTCTACTCTATTCCATTCCATCCCATAATATATTCTATTCCATTCCATTCCATAATCTATTCCATTCTATTCCATATTCTATTCCATTCTGTTCTATTCTATTCCATTCCATCCCATAATCTATTCCACTCCACCCCATTCCATAATCTATTCCATTCCATTCCATAATCTATTCCATTCCATTCCATAATCTATTCCATTCTATTTCATATTCTATTCCATTCTGTTCTATTCTATTCTATTCCATCCCATAATCTATTCCACTCCACCCCATTCCATAATCTATTCCATCCCATTCCATAATCTAATCTATTGTATTCTATTCCATCCCATAATCTATTCTATTCCATTCCATTCCATAATCTATTCCATTCCATAATCTAATCTATTCTATTCCATCCCATATATTCTATTCTATCCCATTCCATAATCTATTCCATTCCATTCCATAATCTATTCCATTCCACATTCTATTCCATTCTGTTCTATTCTATTCCATCCCATAATCTATTACATTCCATCCCATTCCATAATCTATTCCATTCCATATTCTATTCTATTCCATTCCATTCCATAATCTATTCCATTCCATTCCATAATCTATTCCATTCCATTCCACAATCTATTCCATTCCATTCCATAATCTATTCCATTGCATTGCATTCCATATTCTATTCTATTCCATTCCATTCCCAGGTCCCCCCACCCCACCCCCCGATCTTCTTATCTTCTGTGCCAGACCTTCTGGAGACCTCCCGTTCAAGGATCAACAAGGTCTAACTCTACTTTTTAAAGACCAGCCAAAATGTGTTAGGTACTGCCACTTGCTTGAACTTTCATCCAGGAACCTCTTCTATCAGACATCACACAATTGTGAGTGAACTGATACTTCTTTTCTAAATTGAGGCTCTACAATCCAGGGCTCTGTGCCTCTCTAGCAGCTGAATGGTTTCGGCGCTTCCCTGTCTAGCAATACAGCTGTGGTGGCAGAACGGTTAGAAGGCAGTATTGCAGGCTAATTCTGCCCACTGCCAGGAGTTCAATCCTGAATGGCTCAAGGTTAACTCAGCCCTCTGTCCTTCCAAGGTCGGTAAAATGAGGACCCAGAATTGTTGGGGGCAATATGTTGACTCTGTAAACTGCTTAGAGAGGGCTGTAAAGCACTATAAAGTGGGATATAAGTCTCAGGGCTATTTCTATCTGTCATGTAATTATCATGTATCTATCTATCTATCTATCCATCCATCCATCCATCCATCCATCCATCCATGGTGGCACAGTAGTTAGAATGCAGTATAGCGGGCTAATTCTGCCCACTGCCAGGAGTTCAATCCTGAACAGCTCAAGGTTAACTCACCCTTCCATTCTTCCTAGATTGGTAAATGAGGACCAGAATTGTTGGCGGCAAGATGCTGACTCTGTAAACTGCTTAGAGAGGGCTGTGTAAAGCCCTGAAATGGGATAAAACTCTAAGGGATATTGCTATCTATCATGTAACTATCATCTCTCTGTCCGTCCGTCCGTCCGTCCATCCAGGGTGGCACAGTGGTTAGAATGCAGTATAGCAGGCTAACTTTGCCCACTGTCAGGAGTTCGATTCTGACCGGCTCAAGGTTGACTCAGCCTTCCATGCTTCCAAGGTGGGTAAAATGAGGAGCCAGAATTGTTGGGAGCAAGAGTCTGACTCAGTAAACCACTTAGAGAGGGCTATAAAAGTTTAAGTATAAGTCTATATAAGTCTGAGTGCTATTGCTATCTCTGTATTTCCTCTTGTGTAAAAGCCTAAACAAAGTTGACTTATTTAACTGACTGAACAATAAAAGAAGTGGTACCAGAGTCTTGGCCTTAGGAACTTCAATGATTAATTTCTTTCACAAGTGAAAGGGAACAAGCGGTTTAGAGCAGGGGAAAATTTCATCATGAAAATCTCTGTCGCAATCCCAGCAAGAACTGGGCAAGGGGTAAACATCCCTTTGTTCTTTACTTGCAGGGTCTGTTGTATATCAACTAACTCCACCCTCCTGTTCAAGGCTAACCAAACTGCAGCTTTCCAGAAGCATCAAAAGTCTTACGTGATCCTTCAAGTATGACAGTAAGATGAGCGAAAGCTTCCTTCCTGCTCCACTCCTCTTTAGCTAGCACAGGGTAGTGGATTACTCTGCATTCGGGGCTCTGCAGCAGGGCTGAGTTGTTCACGTAGAGAATCCCGTACTTGTCATCGTGGCTTGGAGCAACCTCCACCGCGTAGCAGCTGACATTTGGACTCTCTAAGCTGTAGGTGATGCTGACACCGTAAAACTTCATGCAGTTGTCAATGCAGAGTTTTCCTATCTAGGCTCAAAAGAGAGAGAGAGAGAGAGAGAGAGAGAATGGGAACAAGGAAAGAGAAATTGTCAAACTGTCGAGTTCCTGAAGAACAGGAGAGAAGAGAGGAGGGGAGAAGAAGAGAGGAGAAAAGAGAGAAAAGAGAAAGAGGGGGAAGAGAAAGGAAAGGAAGAGAAGAGAGAGAAGGGAAGGGAAGGGAAAGAGAGAGGGGGTGAAGGGACAGAAGGGGGAGGAGAGAAGAGGAGAAAAGAGAGAAAAGAAAGAGAGGGAATGAAAAAGTGAAAGGGGGGAGGGAGAAGAGTTGAGAGAAGAGAAAAAGAGTGGAGAAAAAAGAGAAAAGAGAGAGAATCGAAGGGAAGGGAAGATGAAAGAGAGAGGGGGAAGGGAAGAGGAAAGAGAGAGGGGGGAAGGGAAGAGGAAAGAGAGAGAAGGAAGGGAAGGGGAGGGGAGAGGAGGGGAAAGGAGAAGAGGAGAGACTTTGGAGATCTTCTAATCCAGGGGTCCCCAACCCCCAGTCCATGGACTGACACTAGTCCGGGGCATGCCAGAAACCAGTCCATGGAAACAAACATAGCCCCATCCACAGGATGCTGTCGGCACGTGAAACCATCACCACCCCTTCAGTCCACAGAAAAAACTCTCTCCATGGAACTGGTCCCTGGTGCCCAAAAGTTTGGGGAGCACTGTATCTAGTCCTATCCCCTGTTGGAACAGGAGACCCTCTACCATTCCAGACAAATGGCTGTCCAATCTCTACTTAAAAGCCTCCAGTGATGGAGCACCCATCATGTCTGGAGGCAAGTCGTTCCACTGACGAATTGTTCTCACTGTCAGGAAATTCCTCCTTAGTTCCAGGTTGCTTCTCTCCTTGATTAGTTTCCACCCATTGTTTCTTGTCCTGCCCTCCAGTGCTTCTTGTTTTGTCTTCAGGTGCTTTGGAGAATAAGTTGACCCCCCAATCTTCTTTGTGGCAGCCCCTCAGATATTGAAAGACTGCCATCATGTCCTAGCCCTTCTCTTCATTAAACATACCCAGTCCCAGCAATCTCTTTGGAAAAGGTATAAAATAAGTAGACCATCAATCAATATATTCAAAGCCATTACAATTTGGGGAAAACTATTATTATTCAAAATGCAGCACAATGTTTTCTTCTGCAGTCGTGTCATGCCCCCATCCGAGTCTGACTCTGCGGGGGAAGAGGACTGACAGCGAGTGAGAGAGCAGCTCCATTGACCTTGGAGGAAACTGGGGGAGGGCAGAGTCAGTCCAGGAAAGGCTTTTTGTAATTAGTAAGGCTTGCAGGCAGGGAGGAACAGAGGCAGGTTGGAGAGACAGAGCTCAGACGAGGAGCAAGAACCACCCTCTCCTGTTCCAAGGGCTTGGAGAGTGCAGAGAAGGCGTGATCAGCGGAAACAGAGCAGGTTACTCAGGTTCCCCGCCCATCTTCACCAGGCACATCTGGGGAATGAAACTTAAGGAGACACAGACAGTGCTGGGCTGGACTAATTGCAGCCAGAGGCTGCTTGAGGTTTGTGGGGTGGGGGTGTGTTGATAGCACTCTCCTCTGGGACTTGCCAGAAACGTGGGAGCATTTGGGGAGATTTGGAGCAATAAAGAGGATGTTTGAACTGCCAGCTGCGTGTGTTATTGTTGAAAAGATACCCCAGTTCCCTTTTTAATGCAGCTCTAGCTTTTCATCGCAATACTGGTGATTCAAATAGAAAAGCCTCCAAAAAGTCACAACTGCCTTGCAATTTTTGTTGTAAGCCATTCAATGATGTTTCAGACACGTTGCAGGAAATCCCTGCTGCTCTATCCATTTGTTGCATTGCTAAAATGGCCTCAACTCCTCTTCACCTTTGCAGAATTTATTTGCGAAGGACATTCGGGCCTTTGTGCATCTTGTATCGGGTCATGTCTCCAAACTGGATCAATTTTTTTCCTACAGATTATGGGCCAAAAAGTTGGATTAGAAATGGAGAAACCCAGGATCAAGTTAGCTGTTCGCTGTGGAAACTCACCTAGGTGATTTTGGACCGCTCCTTCTCATCCCAAACAGAAGTCAAAACAATTGCTAAATCAGGAGAAAATGAAAATAAATTGCTATAGAAGCCCCTTCACTTCTTGGAAGAAAAGCAAGCTATGAATCTTAAGTGTAAACAGGGTCCTTTCTCCCTCGTTGGTCCAACCAAGATATGGAAAGGCTCAAATTCATAACCATGGAAATGTAATGACTAAATTCCCTGGAATAATAAGGGACACGATGACAAGTTATCTAAAATGCCAGATCATTTGCATTAAAGTAGTAAATAAGAAAATGCATATTACATCCTAATGCTCTAGTCCCGTGATGGTGAACCTGTGGCACGCATGCTGGAAGTGGCATGACAGAGCCATCTATCTGGGCACACCAGCCGTTGCCAGTTGCTCTTCCGGGTTTTGGAGTACACATGTGTGCCGGACAGCTGGTCTTGCGCATGCATACATGCCAGAAACCAGGTGACCGGCATGCATTCACATGCATGCCGGGAAACTGCTCTTCCGGTTTCTAGCACCTCCAGGCGTGCGCACCAGGGAGCTGCTCTTCCGTTTTCCAGTTGTTGTCGTCCCTGCGCACTCCCATTTTGGCACTCAGTGCCAAAAAGTTTCGCCAACACTGTTCTAGCCTCCTCCCTAGGCACAGTAAAATGGTTTATAAACCGAGCAGATGCAACTAAAGCAAATTTTTAAAAAGTAATCAAAACATTAATAAATGGAAAAAGCACATTAGATTCAGCCATAAACAAGCCTTGACCGAGCATCAAACGTTTTAAGAAAATATCTCTTCCTTTATGCAATCCTTCCAATCCTTCGTATCTGACAAATGTCCACAAAGACTGACATTTCCTGGATCTCTTGGCTTCAAAAAATCCATTTCTTTCTCTGTTCCTCAATTGCGGTTATTTCTCCTTCCTGTTTTTAGTACTGACCTTTGCAAGTGGAACACTTCGCTTTCTTGTATATTCAACTTCTCGAACCTCAGAAAATGAATTGGTGGTTCTTTATTATAGATAGCTGAAATTGTAGATGGTCATCATTTTGGATTTGCTGCTCATTAAAGGTAAAGGTTCCCATTGCACATATGTGCTAGTCGTTCCTGACTCTAGGGGGTGGTGCTCATCTCCGTTTCAAAGCTGAAGAGCCAGCACTGTCCGAAGATGTCTCCGTGCACATGTGGCCGGCATGACTAAATGCCGAAGGTGCACGGAACGCTGTTAGGGACGCGGTGGCTCAGTGGCTAAGACGCTGAGATGTCGATCGAATGTTTGGCGGTTCGAATCCCTAGCGCCGCGTAATGGAGTGAGCTCCCGTTACTTGTCCCAGCTTCTGCCAATCTAGCAGTTCGAAAGCATGTAAAAATGCAAGTAGAAAAATTAGGACCACCTTAGATGGGAAGGTAACAGCGTTGCTGCTCATTACGAGTCTCTAAGAGCGGATGTCATATGTCTTTGATGATTATTTTCTCCCACTATCCGAATGACTGCTATCATTTATGTTGCCCATGGCTCTTGATAGCAATCTTCTAGCAACTGGGAATGTCTAGTTTAATAGAAAGAAGGACCAGAGATGACATGATAGCAGTCTTCCAATATCTCAGGGGCTGCTACAAAGAAGAAGGAGTCAAATTACTCTCCAAAGCCCCAAAAGGCGGGACAAAAACCAATGAATGGAAATGAATCAAGGAGAAAAGCAACCAAGAACTAAGGAGAAATTTCCTGACAGTGATGACAATTAACCAGTGGAACAGTTTGCCTTCAGAAGTTGTGAGTGCTCCATCACTGGAGGTTTTTAAGAAGAGATTGGACAGCCATTTGTCTGAAATGGTATAGGGTCTCCTGCTTAAGCAGGGGGTTGGACTAGAAGATCTCCAAGGTCCCTTACAACTCTTGTTATTCTGTTATTCCTTGCTGTGTTATTCTTTCTGGATGGATTATATTCCTCCTTCTTTTCTTTTCCTTGCCAAGTTAAATTTGCTGACGTTCTACCAGACCTGCTTCATTGGATAGAAACAAAAAGTCCATCTCTGCTAAAAAGGACATAAAGATGCACATAGTTTATTTAAAAAAAATTTTTTTTTACTGATTTAGAAAAACTGAATTAAAGACTTGTAACAAAACTGTTTCTCAATCTCATTTGTGATATAGGCTGGGATTACAGGAGTGGGCTGATGGAGGTTCGCATGGGTTCGGGAGATGTTCTAGCTAAGATTCTGCCCAGTTCGGCAAACCGCCAAATGACACCCCTGGCTGGCCATGCCCACCCAGCCCCTGCCCTCCCCCCCCCTCCCAGGAGTCTCCATACGGCCCGTTCATCATGCCAGGTAAGTGCCAGGTAAGCCCACGCAGAGGCTCAGGGAGGAGAGAAAACGAACCTACAGGAAGTTCCGGAAGTCCGGAAACGGGCCTGTTTCCGGCCTCCAGAACCTGGGGGAAGCAGTTTTCGCCGGCCCAGAAGCTCGAGGAAAGCCTCCGAAGCCTGGGGAGGGCAAAAAACACCTCCCTCCACTGTGGTGCAGGAAGCCAACAAAACCACACCCACCATGGCCACACCCACCCAGCAATGGGGCAGCGAACCCATTGCTTCAATTTTTGAAGCCCTTCCCTGCTTGGGAACTACTGTTTTTCATTGTTTTAAAGACTTCTGGGGAGTTTCAGAATTTTTGCCAATAAACTTTCAAAATGAATTACTCATGAATTAAAGGCATCTTAAATGCAACTTTTGGAATGAGTCATCTTTACTTTAGAACTTCCAAGAAAACAAGTAGGAAGTTAATGGCCTTTTAATGTGTTGCTATTCTTATTTCAATAAACAGAGGAGAAATACTACGCCTGGAATTAAAGCGGATGGGTTTAAGACAACATTTTGGAGTGGTTTTTCTTCAGCACAACCTTAGTAACAAAACCACATACTTTTCCTCCTCTCCGTAAGTAAGACAAATCTCCATGCTTTAATTTTATTATCTTCTTGGAATGTGATTTTTTTTTGGGGGGGGGAGGGGCGAATGCAGTTAAGGTAACTTACCTGCAACAATGGTTGTGAATGGTTGGGGATTGTGTGCTCATTAGAGCTGCATAGCGTGTTTCCCCAAAAATAAGTCAGGGTCTTATTTTCTTTTGACCCCTGAAAAAAGAGCTTGGCCTAATTTTCAGGGAGGTCTTATTATTTTTGAGGTGCAGGAGGCGGTGAGCGTGGTCACTTCACGGCTGTGGCTGTGTTGCAATATTTTCTGGGAGGGTTTATTTTTGGGTCCCAAATGGACTTATTATCCGGGGAGGTCTTATTTTCGGGAAAACGGTACATATAAATTGAATTTATCCATTAACAAATGTGAACAATCTCCAAATTAAGCCTCGAAAAAGGAGCTAAACATTGATTTCAAACAATGAAGGATGAATTAGTTCCTATTGTAGGAAGTTAGCACCCACCCACCCCTCTCCTAGAAAAATGAGATATTTTAGGAAATATTAAAAGGGCAGAATATTTCCTCTAAAAGGGAGGCAGAAACTCAGCCCACCCCCCCATCTTTGTCAACGGACCATTAAGGCCTGAGCCAGGCTATTCCACATAACAAAAATCTACCTCCTTCAGGTAGAGCCTTAGTAGGAATTGCCCAAAGCCCTCTACCCATCTCACCACATGGCACCTGGGAAGATTACATCACCCAGCAAGGCTCAACCAAGCCTGGGACTCAAGACAGCCTGAAGAGTTGCCCCTGCATGGTCCCATGGGTTTCTGACAACCAATCAGAATACAAGCTCAAATTCAAAAGCCCAGAGAGGGCATAAAACCGGGGCACTCTCAGCATCTCTTCCCTTTTGAACCCAGGATCTCAAACCATGTGGTCCTGTCCACCATCAATAAACCTTCTTTCCAAGCAACTTCCATGAATCCAGTATCTTTTTCCCCACTTGGAACTGAACCCAAATGGAATTCACATAAAATACTATCGTCTTTTACGATATCCAGTTCTAAAACAGGACATCCATTCACCAGCTTCTCATATGGTTTCATTTTTAGGATTATCCTCATTTTTTTCCCTTCTCTTACCCTTCGCTGCTTTCTTTTGCTCTGCTGTTTGGAACATCTGCATTTTTTACTCAAATTGCACAAACTACTTAAGGCGTTATCTCTAACACAGGTAAACTGTGAGCAAATTTGGATCGATAGGGATTGAAAAGCTACATTTTTCCAGCCCTGAAAACAGGCCTACAGCACCCCCTAACAATAAACTAGATTAAATGTAAAGGTAACTCAGCACACGAGAAACAAATAAAGGAAGATACATGCTTGCTTATACAGTGGAAGAGGTTAGTATTCATGTCATAACATGAATTTATTCAAACACTTGCGTCATAGAGTAAAGTCTGCTATTTGCAACGACAAAAATCGCCAGTCCAAATTAACTGTAAATTAATTGCCTCCTTCTAAATTGCAAACGCAGATCATTTCATCGACTAAACACTTCCTCTATCGCTTAATCATCTTTAAGCAGTTAATTATTTTGTCTTTGCAACCGCTTTAAACATTTTATTAATTATAATTTACTGTTTTAATGCATGTCTTAATAAATGCGCACCTGTTAGGTACGAAAGACCAATATGTGAAGGTTCAATTAAGTAGATTTATTGCTCAAATTGTCTACATCCTAACCAGAAGTGGCATTCAGCAGGTTCTGACTGGTTCTGGATAACCGGTAGTGGAAAATTTGAGTAGTTTGGAGAACCAGTAAATACTACTTCTGACTGGCCCCACCCCCATCTATTCTCTGCCTCCCGAGTCCCAGCTGATCGGGAGGGAATGGGGATTTTGCAGTAACCTTCCCCTGGAGTGGGGAGGGAATGGAGATTTTACAGTATCCTTCCACTGCCACGCCCACCAAGCCACGCCCACAGAACCGGTAGTAAAAATTTTGAATCCCACCTAACCAGTGGTGGGATTCAAATTGGGCCTAGCAAGCCTCCCTGAAGCCTCCTGGGAGCCAAAACTCTGCACCCCTTTTTCGGCCTAGCAAGCTTTCCTGCAAAGGGCTGGGCGGGCCAGTCAGAGATGGTATTTGCCGATTCTCTGAATGGCTTAAAATTTCCGCTGCCAGTTCACCTGAGCCAGTCAGAACCGGCTGAATACCACCTCTGATCCTAACCATCTTTTCATGTGTGCATATGTTTCCCTGCCTGATGACTGAATTCTAAGACACTCATGTGTAAAAAAGAAGAGAGGCGCCATCCTCACTTGTGAAAAGTTGGCGGCATTTCTGTTCACCCTGAACCGATAGGTTGGGTTTGAGAACTGGATGGAGACCGGAAGGATGGAGACGTTGAAGTGAAGGGTCAAGGATTTGTCAGGCCCCTGATACGTTGTGTCGTTCACAATGACATCCAACAGGATGGAACGGCTTTCCGTAATGGAAACAGTCCTGTTTAGTATCAACTCTGCAAAAAAAATAATAATAATAGAAAATCGGTTTAGCTTCCCTATACTTTAGCACTTGGGAGAAGGAAATACACAACAAAGAGAGACACCCAGTGGATAAAGAATGGACAGGCACTGGACCTTATGAAAAACAGTAGTTTATGGGGAGATCTGGCCACAGACATACTGAAATGCAGAGTTCTGTTCCATAACACAACCCCAAAATCTTTTCAAGGAAACAGAATACAGAATAACAAGAGTTGGAAGGGATCTTGGAGGTCTTCTAGTCCAACCTCCTGCTTAGGCAGGAAACCTTACACCACTTCAAACAAATGGTTATCCAACATCTTTTTAAAAACTTCCAGTGTTGGAGCATTAACAACTTCTGGAGGCAAATTGTTCCACTGATTAATTGTTCTAACTGTCAGGAAATTTCTGATTTCTGACAAGTCGTTTCTCTCCTTGATTAGTTTCCACCCATTGCTTCTTGTCCTGCCTTCAGGTGCTTTGGAGAACTGATTGACCCCCTCTTCTTTATGGCAACCCCTGAGATATCTGAACACTGCTATCATATCACTCCTAGTCCTTTTCATCAAACTAGACATACCCAACTCCAGCAACCATTCTTCATATGTTTTAGCATCCAGTCCTCTAATAATCTTGGTTGCTCTTCCCTGCACTCTTTCTAGAGTCTCCACATTTGTCCCCAACTGGGCAGGGTAAACTGTTACCTTTATTATAAGTTTAATCTGGAACATGGGTGAATTTGCATTTGAGGGATATATTTTAGTTTAAATGAAATATAAGATTATTCAATGTGTTTATTCCTAAACTAAAGTAAGTTTCGCTGGAATTGAACTTTAATCCAAGTGATTTATAAAGATGTAATCGTATTATTTTCTTTGTCATGATTTGCCATTGTTTTTGTCTAGGACAGGTGTGTCAAACTGGCGGCTCACAGGGTGCATGTGTCACATGCAGGCCACCCCAGCTCCGTGAATGAGAAAAACATTGTGAAACATCACCTGATGGCAACGAGACGAGCCAAGTTTGACATCCGTGGTCTAGAATGTCTTCTCCACTTGTCTATATTGAGATTTTTCCTGGCCATCACTCATCCAATACTAACCAGGTTTAACACCGCTTACCATTCTGGGATCAACCAAACTCAAACTCAGTTAGATGCTGTTATCTGCTATGCCAGGAGTCTGCAACCCCTGCGCTGTGGCCCTTTGGGAACTGGGCCGCACAAGGGGCACACACATGTGCAAAAAATCTTTTGACCTAGGCTGCCCCAAAAAGTACGAAGCAGATTCCTGGTCCCGACAAAACCCCTTTTATTAAATGAATGTGAATTCCTCTCATTCACATTCAGCAAAGGCCTGGTAAACAGCCTTTCAAAGGAATATTTATGAGTACAGACCTTATCTATCTTGGAAAGCTGGCAAGTAAATATTTTCCAAATGAGGTGCTGTGCAAGGAAAGACTGGGCACAGAGTCCCTAAGATTCATGGACACTAACTAATGAACGAACAAACAAATTGTTTCCTGCAAAAGCCCACTCCCTTTTCGCTCCTCTTTTATTTCCCATGGGAGGGGCCAATCACCTTCCACCTGTGGCTTTAATCCCAAGTTGACCCCGATTTCTGAGTTATTCTTTTCTTCTGGCAGCGCTGCGCATGCGTACACTGAGAACAGGCTCTAGCTGTTCCTCTGCCTCACTGCTGTCCAGCTCTGTAGGCACCTGATCACTGCCAGATGGCCTTAGGCCTGTCTCTGCCTCCAATGCAGAGCCTTCGTCCAAGCCTTCCCCAGCCTCCAGGACTGGCCCATGTTCCTCCCCAACCTCCTCATTGTCCGACTCTGCTGCCAGCTACGCTGGCCGCTGGTGGGCCACAATAAAACCATTCCTTCTAGCCACTGCTGGTCTGCAGAGCCAGAAAGGTTCTGTGCCACCCTTAATATTATTTCCTACTTATTTAATAATTTATATCATACCTAATTTATTAAAGCCCAATAAAGGTTTCACCTAACGCTTTAGAAAGGAGGCACCTACACAGATGCACATACAGAAATACAAGTGTATGTGTTTGTGCATGTGTGCATGTCTCCAAGAATTAAAAAAAAACCTTTCCAAATCATCTTGAATTCTAACCATGATCCTTTTACCAGAAGGTGCAGTTGCAATAATAAAGACGTGCATAAACTTACTATATTCGTGTTGCGTGCCCCGCACTTGGCTGCCATTTGGGTGGAAATTGATCTCGTGGAAGAGATGGTCCACACGAAACGTTTCCTGTATCCACGGATCTGATGAATTTATGGTGCCCGTATATTTCTTCTTGCTGGTATCGATAGGGTAGATAGGAGTTGTGTCTGTATCCAGGACTGATAATGCTGCCAAGACGGTGCCCTGGAAAAGAAGAGAGGTAGATTAAAGTAGCAGGCACCAACTGGTGGTCCACAAGAAAATTTTGATGGTCTGCAGAAAAATTATTTGCATTTTCTATATTGCACCAAATTAGGGGTCCTTGAACTACGGCCCTTGGGACAAATACATGCAATGGATGTTTGTGGTTGCTGCAAACAGTCTCTCTGTTTGGGTTGTTTTTTTTTTGTAGGGGTTAGAGGAGGGCAAAAGTTCCAACTTGGGGTCTGCTTCAGCCTCCTGGTGCAGAGCTTTGGACGAAGGCTGGAGGAAAGCACTGCTGGTGGTAAAGAGCCGGAGGGCCTCATTCCAGTGGGAGTTCATCATGGCCTGGAACTGGCTGACCATCTCAGCTCGCTGAGCCTCCAGGCACCAAGACCTGGCCTTGCACTCCCGCAGGTCTTCTCTCTGCTTGGAAAGCCTATGCTTGTAGTCCTCGGTGAAGTGCTTCTGTTGAGCCTCCTTCTCAGTCACATCCAATTTGAACTGAGCTGTTTTGCCAACGCTTTCTCATGGTGGCTGCTTAGCTCCAACAACGGCTTCCTGTTGGGGCCCTAAGGAGTCCACACGGGCAGGCGAGGAGTGGCTGGGAGGAGAGGGGCGAGGAAAGGCTGTTGAGACACCACTTGACATGAATGGCATTGAGTTGGCCATGCCCACCCAGTCACATGACCGCCTAGCCGTTCATTAGGCAGATCATATCAGTAATCTGCGGGATCCCACGCATGCATGGCAGAGACTCTGGCTGGCAGAAGGCAGCTGCACATCCGTGGTGGAGTTGTGCTGGGCGAGGGCTCATGTGCTCCCAAAGAGGGCTCTGCATGCCACCTGCAGCACGCATGCCAGAGATTCCCCATTATGGGCTTAGTGCATTAGTGTTTCCAAACTTAGACAGCAGCGATCGGTGGAAACACATTTCAGCCATGAACTAAATGAATGAAGCATTTCTCATTCAATTATTTACAACACACCTCCCCTGCTCACTCTCTGCAAGAGGATACAGAAGGGAGAGCATCCAAACAACAACAACACAAAATGTAACAGGTCTAAATACAAAGAATGGAAAGAGGGGGGGGGGTCCTTGGTGCTCTCTGAGCTCAGTTGCTTTCTTGCAGACATTTTATTACCCAAACTAGGTAACATCATCAGTGCTAGCAAGGACTGTTAGACTGGTCTCTGGTCTCTGACCCTAATAAACTGAATTGATGGACTGTTAAGATTGTTTGGGAGTTAATCATTAGCACAGATTAACCCCAGACCAACGGTCTAGCAGGCGACAATTTTCAGTCTTTTCTTACAAACCTCTGAAGCACCCACAACGTCTGGTGGCAAGCTGTTCCACTGGCTAATTGTCCTCACTGTTAGGAAATTTCTCCTTAATTCCACATTGCTTCTCTCCTTCATTAGTTTCCATCCATTGCTTCTTGTCTTCCCTTCTGGTGCTTTGGAAAATAAATGGACCCCCTCTTCTTTGTGGCAGCCTCCCAAATACTGGAATACTACTATCATGTCACCCTTAGTTCTTTTCTCTAGACTGGCCATACCCAACTCCCGAAAGAGTTCTTAACAGAGACGTTAATAAGGCTTTAAAAGATGCATTTTAGACCAAGACAAGGATCGAAGCTGGGAAAAATGTGTACTTGTTTCAAGAGCTTGTATGACACACCAGCATAATCTATCCAATCATGATTAATCAGAGCTAAACAAGCTTCTCGGATCAATATGATCACACCCATAATCTTCAACCCTGCAGTCAAGCAGAGCTGAGACTAAAGAAAAGTAGCAATCATAATTCTGGACTGATGGTGGCAGCAAACACCCAAAAATGGAACTTTTTCTCTTGCCAAATCCTCCAGGCAAGGAAAACAACTTATTGGATGAAGAAGAATAACTTCATATAAGGGCTAAGCAGTGCTTGCAAAGTAGAGGTCAGGAAAGGCACTTCTGTTTTAGAAGTCCATTTCAGTATTAAATTTGGATCCCTTCCTCCAAACTACCCTTACAAAATAATATTTGTTTTCTTTTATAGACATCCTTTGTGTGTGTGTGTGTGTGTGTGTGTTTGTCTGTCTGTCTAGCTAGCTAGCTAGCTAGTTCGCTATCATTGTTGTTGTTAATTGTGAAATTGTGTCCGACCCATTGCGAACCCATGGCAAGTTTCTTCCAGGCCTTCCTCTACTATCCTCTAGAGTCCATTTAAGGTCACACCGACTGCTTCAGTGACTCCATCCAGACACCTCATTGTCTGTCGTCCCATTCTTCTTTTGCCCTCAATCCTTCCCACCTCTTAGGCTCTTCTCCAGTGAGTTCTTCCTTCTCATTAGGTGGCCAAAGCATTTGAGTTTCACCTTCAGATCTGGTCTTCTAAAGAGCAGTCAGGATTGATCTCCAGTTGGATAGCCTTGCAGTCCAAGGGACTTGCAGGAGTCTTCTCCGGCACCAGAGTTCAAAGGCCTCCATTCTTTAGCGCTCAGCCTTTCTAATGGTCCAACTTTCACAGCCATCCATTTCAACTGGGAAAACCACAGCCTTGACTATATACACTTTTGTAAGCAGAGTGATGTCTCTGCTTTTTAGGATGCTGTCTAAATTTGCCATGGCTTTCCTCCCCAGGAGCAAGCATCTTTTAATTGCTATATTTACTGTATTTTTCAGACTGTAAGATGCACTTTTTGTCTCCCAAAAGTGGATGAAAATGTCTGTGTGTCTTATAGACCAAATATTGCTGACGCCCTGCCTACCCGCTGCCATTTTTTGGCTTCTGCACGCACCTTTTTCAGGCCTTTTTTCATCCCATTTTTGAGGCTTTTTTAGGCTTGTTTTTCCAAAAAAAAAAAAAAAAGGTAAAAAAAAGCCTCAAAAACAGGCCACGAAAAGCCTTGAAAATGGGCCCAAAAAGGTTCAAAAATGGGCAGAAAAAAGGCTGGAAAAGGCCTTCAAAAGGGCTGAAAATGAGGCACGCAGAGGCCTCTTATAGTCAGGTGTGTTTTATAATCCCAAAAACACGGTAACTATTACAACCCAGCTATCTCAACACGAGGCCTAAGGACAAAATTCTCCTTGTGCCAGCTTACCTCTTCTCTTTTGAACTCCACTATGGCGTCCGTTGTGCTGGTCCCATTGGACAGGAAAGGAGGCATGTCGTCTTCATCCAGAATATGGATGAGCAGAGGGACCTCCTTGAGCGTCTCCTGGGAGCCTTCCTTCAAGGTGCACTGAGCCAACATCTCGTACTTTTCCCGTTCTTCTCGGTCGAGGGGTTTGGACACTCCTATAGTGGTGGTCTCCTCATTATAATAAAAGGGCAGGTTCTCATCTGGAACACGGTAGAAAGAAAAAAACTTATTTTATCATGAAACCTGGAGCGATCGTTTGATCCTAAAAGTCCATCATATACACCTCGCAACTCAACATTCAGACAAGTCGCATATCCTGGTTCTTTAATTCAGAGACTGGGAAAGGGGGATTAGATCATTGGGACTTCTGCTTTGAAGTATGAAAAGACAGTAATAGTAATTGGAAGACAGCTGAAAGGGACCTTAGAAGTCTTCTAATCCAGGAGTCCCCAACCTTTTGGACCTTAGGGACCACTGAATTCATAATTTTAAATCCCACAGACCACTAATATGATCTGTCTAATGACTGGTTGGGTGGGTGTGGCTGGGTGGTCATGTGACTGGGTAGGTGTGACCAATTTGATGTTACTCATGTAGAAGGGTGCCTCGCCAGCCTCTGTTCGCACCTCCCCTCCCAGCCACTCCTTGTCTGCCCGCCTGGGATCTTTAGGGCCCCACAGGAAGCAGTTGTTGGAGCTAAGCAGCCACTGTGCCATAGGTTCGCCATCAAGGTGCTAGTCATTCCCGAATCTAGGGGGCGGTGCTCATCTTCGTTTCAAAGCCGAAGAGCCAGCACTGTCCTAAGACATCTCCGTGGTCATGTGGCCGGCAAGACTCAATGCCAAAGGCGCACAGAATGCTGTTACTTTCCCACCAAAGGTGGTTCCTATTTTTTCTATTTGCATTTTTACATGCTTTCAAACTTCTAGATTGGCAGAAACTGGGACAAGTAACAGGATCTCATTCTCTTACTCGGTGCTAGGGATTTGGATCTTTCTGATAAACAAGCTCAGCGTCTTAGCCATTGAGCCACTATGTCCCTTATAGTAAAGGGAATACATACTTAATGCTGTTAACAGTGGCTAGAATTGTATTTGCACAACACTGGAAGAGTATAGAGTTCCCTACAGAGGAGAAAGTAATAAAAAAAATACTGGAATGTGCAGAAATGGACAGATTAACACCTAAAATTAACGTCAAGGAAGACACTGAATATTTCTTAATATGGGGTTTGTTCTATCAATGGCTAATGAGCAGAAACCGAAGTTAGATTTCAGATAATACAAGAGAATGACTAATTTTGTAAAAATGGTTTACCAAATGGATGAGCACTATTGTCATTATGTTTATTAGCAATGTTATGATGAGGCATCATTGTTACTATAAGATTATTACTAATGTTATTAACGTGATTTTTATGATGATGATGATTGCTCAAACCAACTATACCCAGACAACACACTGTTTATATAGACATTGAAATTTTTGCTCTTTCTATATTTAATAAAAGGACCCAGTGGCTCAGTGGCTAAGGCGCTGAGTTTGTCGTTCAGAAAGGTCGGCAATTTGGCGGTTAGAATCCCTAGCGCTGCATAACGGAGTGAGCTCCTGTTACTTGTCCCAGCTTCTGCCAACCTAGCAGTTCAAAAGCACGTAAAAATGCAAGTAGAAAAATAGGAACCACCTTTGGTGGGAAGGTAACAGCGTTCTATGCGCCTTTGGCATTTAGTCAAGCCGGCCACACATGACCATGGAGACGTCTTCGGACAGCGCTGGCTCTTCGGCTTTGAAACGGAGATGAGCACCGCCCCCTAGAGTCAGGAATGATTAGCACATATGTGCGAGGGGAAAATTTATCTTTTAACCTTACACAATAAAAAATAATAACAGGGGGGGGGAACCTACCACCATCACCCAAAAGGCAATTGAGTAAATGGAGAGTTCACCTGTGATAAGCTTGTAGGAAATGCTGGCGTTGTGACACTGGTACTGCAGGGCAAAAGACTGGAGCTGATGGAAGATTCCAGGGGGCTTGTTCTCCATGATTTGAAAAGAGAGGTCCATGGCAGGAAAGCAAAGCTGGCTGGACATTGCAGAGCTGCATGCTGGCACGGTGCCGTTGATGACCAAGAGTTTGACCAAAGTCATAGCCGAGCCAAAACAGGTTTTGGCTTGGAAAGGTTTGGCAGAGAGGAAAACGCGGAGCACGACTTTGGCCTCTCGATTTCCCGAAGCTAAAAGGAGAGGGAGAAAGAAAATTGACAACAGAACGCAAAGGGAGGACTTAGTCGAGTCATTCTCCAATGGAACATCAATAGGATCGATATTAATTATCACTAAGTCAATTTAATGGACTTCAGAAGCAGACCTGGACAAAACCACGAAGCTAAGACTTTCAACAGATTCTGAATTTAAAAAAAAAATACAGGAACAAAATGAGGTGAAAAGCCTCCAAAGATGACAGTGAGAATAATCAATCAGTTGGAATCAGTGGTGGGATTCAAATTTTTTTACTACTGGTTCTCTGAGTGTGGCTTGGTGGCCGTGGTAGGGGAAGGATATTGCAAAATCTCCATTCCCTCCCCACTCCAGGGGAAGGTTACAGCACAGAAACCGCTTTGGTCGCATTGACCGATGATCTCTGGAGGGCCAGAGATGGAGGCCATGCGTCCATCCTGGTTCTCCTTGACCTCTCAGCGGCTTTCGATACCATCGACCATGGTATCCTTCTGCGACGACTGCGGGAGGTGGGGGTGGGAGGCACTGTTTTGCAGTGGTTCTCCTCCTACCTCTCGGACAGGTCGCAGTCGGTGTTGGTCGGGGGGCAGAGATCGTCCCTGAGCCCCCTAACATGCGGGGTGCCGCAGGGTTCGGTCTTATCCCCCCTACTATTTAACATATACATGAAACCGCTGGGCGAGATCATTCGGAGGCACGGGATAAAATACCACCAATATGCGGACGATACGCAATTGTATCTGTCCGCCCCGTGCCAACTCAATGAAGCGGTGGACGTGATGAACCAGGGTCTTGAGGCCGTTAAGAACTGGATGAGCGCTAACAAACTGGTACTCAACCCGGACAAGACCGAGTGGCTGTTGTGTTTCCCTCCCAAAAATTTGGCCAATGTTCCAACACTTAGGCTGGGGGGTCAAATTTTATACCCCTCAGATAGGGTCCGCAACTTAGGAGTCCTCCTGGACCCACAGCTGACGTTTGACCACCAGTTGTCGGCTGTGACCAGGGGGGCATTTGCCCAGGTTCGCCTGGTCCGTCAGTTGCGGCCCTACCTAAACCGGGAGGCCCTCGCAACAGTCACTCGAGCCCTTGTGATCTCTAGGCTGGAATACTGCAATGGGCTCTACATGGGGTTGCCCTTAAAGTGCATCCGGCGACTGCAGTTAGTCCAGAATGCAGCTGCGCGAGTGATAGTGGGCGCACCGCGGTTCGCCCACGTTACACCCATCCTCCGCGAGCTGCACTGGCTACCTGTCGATCTCCGGGTGCGCTTCAGGGTATTGATGACCACCTTTAAAGCACTCCATGGTAGTGGATCTGGGTACTTGAGAGACCGCCTTCTGCCGATCACCTCCCTTCGACCGATTAGATCGCACAGACTGGGCCTCCTCCGCACTCCATCTGCCAGTCAATGTCGACTGGCGACTACACGGAGGAGAGCCTTTTCTGTTGCAGCTCCGACCCTGTGGAACGACCTCCCCGTCGAGATCCGCACCCTCACCACCATCCAGACCTTCCGCACAGCCCTCAAGACCTGGCTCTCCCATCAGGTCTGGGGATAGGTTCCCAATTTACCTGCCCGAGTGTTGACTGTTGAATGCAAGTTGTGTTTTTATTATTTTCTTTCTTTTGTTCACATATTGTTTGTCTTTGATAGTGCACCCCCTTCCCTTTGATTGTAAGCCGCCCTGAGTCCCCTCAGGGAAAAGGGCGGCCTATAAATCTCAATAAAATGACTAAAAATGACTAAAAATCCCCATTCCCTCCCCACTCCAGGGGAAGGATACTATAAAATCTCCATTCCCTCCCCACTCCAAGGGAAGGATACTGCAAAATCCCCATTCCCTCCCCATTCCAGGGGAAAGATACTGCAAAATCTCCATTCCCTCCCCACTCCAGGGGAAGGATACTATAAAATCTCCATTCCCTCCCCACTCCAGGGGAAGGATACTGCAAAATCTCCATTCCCTCCCCAATCCAGGGGAAGGATACTATAAAATCCCCCTCCCCTCCCCATTCCAGGGGAAGGATACTGCAAAATCTCCATTCCCTCCCCACTCCAGGGGAAGGATACTATAAAATCCCCCTCCCCTCCCCACTCCAGCGGAAAGATACTGTAAAATCCCCCTCTCCTCCCCACTCCAGGGGAAGGATACTGTAAAATCTCCATTCCCTCCCCACTCCAGGGGAAAGATACTACAAAATCTCCATTCCCTCCCCACTCCAGGGGAAGGATACTGCAAAATCTCCATTCCCTCCCCACTCCAGGGGAAGGATACTGCAAAATCTCCATTCCCTCCCCACTCCAGGGGAAGGATACTATAAAATCTCCATTCCCTCCCCACTCCAAGGGAAGGATACTGCAAAATCTACATTCCCTCCCCAATCCAGGGGAAGGATACTGCAAAATCTCCATTCCCTCCCCACTCCAGGGGAAGGATACTGCAAAATCTCCATTCCCTCCCCACTCCAAGGGAAGGATACTGCAAAATCTCCATTCCCTCCCCACTCCAGGGGAAGGATACTGCAAAATCTCCATTCCCTCCCCACTCCAGGGGAAGGATACTGCAAAATCTCCATTCCCTCCCCACTCCAGGGGAAGGATACTATAAAATCCCCCTCCCCTCCCCACTCCAGGGGAAAGATACTGTAAAATCCCCCTCTCCTCCCCACTCCAGGGGAAAGATACTGCAAAATCACCATTCCCTCCCCACTCCAGGGGAAGGATACTATAAAATCTCCATTCCCTCCCCACTCCTGGGGAAAGGATACTGCAAAATCTCCATTCCCTCCCCACTCCAGGGGAAGGATACTATAAAATCTCCATTCCCTCCCCACTCCAAGGGAAGGATACTGCAAAATCTACATTCCCTCCCCAATCCAGGGGAAGGATACTGCAAAATCTCCATTCCCTCCCCACTCCAGGGGAAGGATACTGCAAAATCTCCATTCCCTCCCCACTCCAAGGGAAGGATACTGCAAAATCTCCATTCCCTCCCCACTCCAGGGGAAGGATACTGCAAAATCTCCATTCCCTCCCCACTCCAGGGGAAGGATACTGCAAAATCTCCATTCCCTCCCCACTCCAGGGGAAGGATACTATAAAATCCCCCTCCCCTCCCCACTCCAGGGGAAAGATACTGTAAAATCCCCCTCTCCTCCCCACTCCAGGGGAAAGATACTGCAAAATCACCATTCCCTCCCCACTCCAGGGGAAGGATACTATAAAATCTCCATTCCCTCCCCACTCCTGGGGAAAGGATACTGCAAAATTTCTATTCCCTCCTCACTCCAGGGGAAGGATACTGTGTATCTCCATTCCCTCCCCATTCTAGGGGAAAGATACTGCATATCCCCATTTCTCTCGATCAGCTAGGACTCTGGGACTCGGGAGGCAGAGAATAGATGGGGGTGGGGCCAGTCAGAGGTGGTATACACTGGTTCTCCAAATTACTCAAAATTTCTACTACCAGTTCTCCAGAAATGGTCAGAACCTGCTGAATACCACTTCTGATTGGAATGGCTTGCTGTCAGAAGTTGTGGGTGCTCCATCACTGGAGGTTTTTAAGAAGGGACTGGACAGCCATCTGTCTGAAATGGTCATGTATAGGGCCTCCTTCTTGAGCAGGGGGTTGGACTAGAAGACCTCCGAGGTCCCTTCCAGTTCTATCCTGATTGATTGATTGATTGATTGATTGATTGATTGATTGATCAAAGAGAATCTATGGCGATTCTCAAGTCATCCAGGTCAAATAAAAAAGGCAGGTGGGCTTTTTTGGTTGTTTTTCTCGAAAACATTTTGCTTCTCATCCATTCAGCTTCTTGGAAGAGAAGCAAAACGTTCCTACTCAACCGGTATCAAGCAGCTTGAAATACCTCCCATCCCTAATAAATTTCCAAGGTTTCTTTCATTCAGAATATCTAGCAAAGCAAAAGAATGCAATTGGTCTAAGCACATTGACGCTTTATGGTGTCTTTTTGTCCAGCTAGGCTCATCGTTTTTTAAAATATTTTACTATTTGCGATATGCAAGATGTCTTCATTTATCCTGGCCTTGCCTCCATGCA
This sequence comes from Thamnophis sirtalis, assembly GCF_051295495.1. NCBI lineage: Eukaryota > Metazoa > Chordata > Lepidosauria > Squamata > Natricidae > Thamnophis > Thamnophis sirtalis. The sequence continues at coordinate 30,612,367 of NW_028261395.1, forward strand.
ATGGGCTTTCCTTATTGATACATAGGAAAGAAATAAAACCTAGACTTACCGAAGCAATAATTTGCTCCGCATTGCTCACCTTAAACCAATCCCCCCACCTTTTTCAAATTAAAAACAAATGCCTGAAAGATAGGGGCTCACTCATTTAATCACACTAGCCCCCTTTGAAAATAGGACTCCAGGTTTGGGAGTGAATATATAGAGCTGTAATGTTCAGAATAGCACTAGTAACAGCACTTAGACCTGTATACCGCTTCCCAGTGCTTCCCAGCCTTCTCCGAGGTGGCGCAGTGGTTAGAGTGCAGCACTGCAGGCTACTTCAGCTGACTGCACTTCTGCAGTTCGGCTGTTCAAATCTCACCGGCTCAAGGTTGACTCAGCCTTCCATCCTTCCGAGGTGGGTAAAATGAGGACCCGAATTGTTGGGGGCAATATGCTGACTCTGTAAACCGCTTAGAGAGGGCTAAAAGCCCTATGAAGCGGTATATAAGTCTAACTGCTATTGCTATTGCTATTCTCTAAGGAAGGGAGGGAGGGAGAGAGGAAGGGGCAATAGCAATAGCATATACCACTTCATAGTGCTTCACAGCCTTCTCTAAGGGAGGGAGGGAGGGAGGGACAGTAGCAATAGCACTTACTTATATACCACTTTACAGCCCTCTCTAAGCGGTTTACAGAGTCAGCCTATCGCCCCCCAACAACCTCGGAAGGATGGAAGGCTGAGTCAACCCTGAGCCAGTAAGAATCGAACTGCTGGCAGAATTAGCCTGCAATACTGCGTTCTAACCACCGATCCACCAAGGCTCAGTGAATGCAAATTTTACCTGCAAATCTTGGGGCAGATTTAAGTTATAAGCCCATTTAGACAGTAGTTCATTAATAGTTCATTTTTAAAAAGCCAATGTATTATCGTATTTATCTGTAGCAAACCGATCTAAGGTTGAAATGCAAAATCTAAGGTTGGCTGCAGAAATGCAACACAAGGGAGCATGCAACTAATTCCTGAAACTCACGAGAAGCAGCAGTTTCAGCTACAGGTAGTCCTTGACTTAAGACCGAGCACAGGGAGCCCCAAATTTCCATTGCTAAGCAAGACAGCTGTTAAGTGAGTTTTCCGCATGACACAACCTTTCTTGCCACTGTTGCTAAGTGAATCACTGCAGTCATTAAGTGGGTAACCCGAGTTGTTAAGTGAATCTGGTTCTCCCCACTGACTTGCTTGGGAGAAGGTCACAAGAGGGGATCACGTGACCCTGGGACACTGCAACTGTCAGAAGTGCATGCCATTGTAGGCTGCTACAATAGTTGTTGGTGTGAGAAACGGTCATAAGACCCCTTTTTTTCAGTGCTGTCGTAACTTCGAACAGACACTAAATGAATGGTCGTAAGTCAAGGACCACCTGTATTTTCATTCCAGATGTCACGTAAAGAACAGAGAGTAAAATCTTGAGTAAATTCTTCCAGCCAACATACCAAAGTAGGATATTGTTCAAAATGGCAGAGTTCCACTTTTCGTACACCAAACAGCTATTTTTAAGTGCCAGTAGGGCATTAGTCTAGTGTCGGTTTTTGGCTACATTTCAAACTTAAATGTCTCATGCAGATCAGAATTATTCAGTTACCAAAATGTTTTCTGGTTCAGGGCAGATTTACAATGTCCGCTAATATTACTAATGGATGCCTTGGTACTGTAGGAATGTTCAGAAAATATTGGGCACCTCAATAAGAACATTTTTTTTTTTTTGCAAACATAGCCATAGCACTTATATATACCGCTTTACAACCCTCTCTAAGCGGTTTTGCAGTCAGCATCTTGCCCCCAACAATCTGGGGTCCTCATTTTACCCACCTCGGAAGGATGGAAGGCTGAGTCAACCTTGAGCCTGGTGAGATTCAAACTGCCAAATTGAACGCAGCCAGCAGTCAGCAGAAGTAGCCTGCAATACTGCCCTCTAACCACTGCGCCACCAAGGCTCTTTTTTCGAGATCCATTTTCCTTCCCCCCAAACACCCCACTTAGTAACTGAACAAGTCTCTCTAGATAAAAATCGGAGTCACCCATCACCTTTTCGCCAACGAGGGGCACTCAAGGTCGCTAACAAATTAAAATGATAGGATGAAAACACAATTAGAACAACACACAAACAACACTCAATGTGTCCCTACTTTTTAGCCATGATGCTGAACATCAGAAACCTGTTCATATAAATCTGATTTTGCCTCCTAAAGCAGGGGTATCAAACTCGATTTCATTGAGGGCTGTATCAGGATGGTGTTTGATCTCAGGGGGTCGGGGGCGTGGCAGAGGTGGACACACCCAGGATGACATCACTCGTATCGGGGGGGGCGGCACCTGCGGTGTCACAAATGCTCTGCCAGCAAAACGGGCTCCCGAGTTCCGTTTTCAGCTGGGACAGCCTCCTGCGACCTTCTGCCAGTGAAAATGGAGCTAGGGAGAGCCATGTGCATCCTTTGTGAACTCCATTTTGACTGGCAAAGGAATCGTGGGTTAGTCCTTTGGGCTTTCCAGGGTGGTCCTGTGGGCCAGATCTAAGCACCCCACGGCCGGATGTGGCCCCGGGGACTCGAGTTTGACACCCCTGTCCTAAGGAACATCTTTCCTAACCTTCTCCCTTGTCTACAGAGATGCTCCATCATCCAGATCATGGGTAACTGGACTTCTTTTGTTTTTTTCCTTGAAAACATTTCGCTTCTCATCCAAGAAACTTCCTCAGTTCAGTTTGAAGAAGCTTCTTGGGTGAGAATTAAAAACTTTTCAAAGGAAAAACAAAAAACCAAGGTAAGAAAAAAAAACCCGGGATAACCCTTTCCTTCTTCCCACCCATCGGCAAAGAATCCCAGAGACTTACAAAGGACAATGAAGTCTTCTCTATCCAGACTCTTGCTGAGGTATAGGAGTCCCGTTCTCTCGCCAATCTGAAACCAGATGTTTTTGGGTCCCGTATCTGGGACTAAACAATAGAAAGCTTCTTCCTCTTCTGAATCTTTTAAGGCATGGAGTTGTAATAAAGGTGTCCCTTCTGGTTGTTCCAGGTAAACGTTTTCAAGATACTCCTTCCGGGGAAAGTACAGGCCAAAGGCAACTGAAAAAGAAAGGGGGAGGAGGAGAATAAGACAAAAACATTGTCTATTTAAGATTCCTGGCGTAAGAGCGGGTCCTTTAAAAAAAACTCAGCTTGTCAGATAAAGGGGGCGATTCCCTCCCCCAAAAGAAACCACAAAATAGTAAGGAAAAGAGGAGAACAGGGAAAACCCTGGGGAAAGTTACTAGAATAATAAAAGGAAATATCCTGAAGAAAAGATACAACAATCACAAAAACAGGGGAAAGAAAAAGAAGTTAAGGGAAAGGGGGAGAAGAAGAAAAAGAATTAAAAGTGGAATTTTTGAAAGCCTAAGAGAAAAGGGTTAAAAAGGGTTACTTTAGTAGACTAAAGAGAATAGTAGCAAGATTGTTATGCTTATCTAATTAATTAAGAAATAAAGAAATTATAGTATAGACTCTAGACTCGACTACTGCAACGTGCTCTACATGGGGCAGCCCTTGAAGAGCATTTGGCGACTTCAGCTTGTCCAGAATGCAGCCGCGCGAGCGATCATGGGTGCGCCTCGGTTCACCCACGTAACACCTATCCTCCGCGAGCTGCACTGGCTGCCTATTGGTCTCCGGATACGCTTCAAGGCGCTAGTCGTCACTTATAAAGCCCTTCATGGTATTGGACCTGGGTACATGAGAGACCGCCTGCTGCCATTACCTCCACTAGACTGATTAGATCCCACAGATTAGGCCTCCTCCGAAGTCCATCTGCCGGCCAGTGTCGACTGGCGACCCCCCGGAGGAGAGCCTTCTCTGTGGCTGCTCCGACCCTCTGGAACGAACTCCCCGTGGAGATTCGAACCCTCACCACCCTCCAGGCCTTCCGCAAAGCCTTTAAAACCTGGCTGTTCCGACAGGCCTGGGGCTAAAGAACTGTTGCCCCCGTCTCGAATTGGTATGACTGCTGTGTGTTTTTAATTATGTATTGTTTTGTGTTGTTTTTAATTTTTTGTTTGTATCCCCCTTCCCTGGTTGAGTTGTGAGCCGCCCTGAGTCCCCTTCGGGGGAAAAGGGTGGCATATAAATAAAATCAACATTCAACATTCAACATATTGTTAAATATAGAAAAAAAACTGAAAGAAATGCTCTCTGGGTTTAAATTGAATTAGAGGATAAACACTGTTTGTAGCAAAATATACCACTGGAGAAAATAAGAATTGAAAATTTGGTGTAACTGTGAAGGGGCAATTGAAGACACTCTTTATGTAATAAGAAAAAATAATTATAAAGATGGAATAATTTGGCTGAAAGTGAAAACAAGACTATGATGCAAAATGGACATTGTCAATGAGAGGAGGTAAAAGAAAAAGACAACACTTTGTTCCTATAATATGTAGAATTTGTATTAAAAAAAAATTGAATTGGAAAAAGAAAGCCTGCTTATTACAAGTTATCCTACGCTTACAATCGTTTGTTTCATGACCACTGAATGTTACAACAGCACTGAGAAAAGTGACTTATGGTCATTTTTCACACAAACGTTGAAGCATCCTTCTCTTTTTTATTATTATTATTATTATTATTATTATTATTATTATTATTATTATTATTATTATTATATCAATTTCATATATACATTCACAATTATATGATCTTATAACTATTAATAATATGTATTTATAACAATTTTTCCTACTGTTGACAATATACTTGAAGATTCCTTTTTTAACATCCCATAGATCCATCTTATCTTACAACAGTCCTACTTCTTCTTCCCTCCCTCCCTCTTTCCTTGCCTCATTTCACTCCTACTCCCCTTCCTTCCTTCCCTCCCTCCTTCCCCTTCCCTCCTTCTCTCCTTCCCTCCTTCCTTCCTTCCCCTTTCTTTTCTCCTTCTCTCCTTCCTTTCCCCCTTCCTTTCCTCCTTCCTTCCCCCCTTCCTTCTCTCCTACATTCCCTTCTTCCTTTCCTCCTTTCTTCTCTCCTTCCTTCCCTCCTTGCTACGTTGAAGCATCCTTGGATTGGTTACGTGATCAAAATTCAGACACTTGGCAACTGGCGTCTACTTACGAGGGTTGCAGCGTCGTGCAATCCCCTTCCGCGACTTCCTGACAAGCAAAGTCAGTGGGGAAGCCGGATTGACTTCACCACTATGTGACTAATTTAACAACTGCAATGATTCACTTAGCAACAGTGGCAAAAAAAAAGGCCATTTAATAACTGTCTCGCTTAGCAATGGAATTTTTGGGCTCAATTGTTATAAGTGGAGAACTATTTGTTCCTTGTGAATTTACCTCCTTGTAATCTTGCCTACTGGGGATGGTGGTGGCTCAATGGCTAAGATGCTGAGTTTATCGATCAGAAAGGTTGGCACTTCAGCAGTTCGAATCCGTAGCGCCATGTAAAGGAGTGAGCTCCCGTTACTTGTCCCAGCTTCTGCCAAGCTAGCAGTTTGAAAGCATGTAAAAATGCAAGTAGAAAAATAGGAACCACCTTTGGTGGGAAGGTAACAGCGTTCTATGCGCCTTTTGGCATTTAGTCAAGCCGGCCACATGACCACAGAGACATCTTCAGATAGCGCTGGCTCTTCGGCTTTGAAATGCACATGAGCACCGCCCCCTAAAGTCAGGAACAACTAGCACATATGTGCGAGGGGAACCTTTACCTTTACCTAATCTTGCCTAATAGCTAAAGCACGAAATCTAACATATAAAAACACCTTTAAAAATATATTTTTTTAATAAAAGATTTTTATAAATCTCACAGGTAGAGTTAATGGGAAATCCAATAACAGAGTCTATATATTTTCTGATCAAGCTGCCGCTGATTTGTATTCTTTAAAATGAATCTCTACACATTATTATTAGTATTACATTTCTTATTCCAAGTTGATATTTGTTTGTTGAATTGTATGCAGTGAAATGCATCTGTCAGGGTTTCAAAGAGCATCCAAAAGTAAATCAGAGTCCAAGGCAAAGTATTGCTCAAAGTTCCACTTTATTAAGAGAGCCATGTTGGCACATCTGGGAAAACCCGAATCTGAAAGCTTCCCAGTTTTCCCCACCCAGTTGAAAATTCAAGATCTTGCCCCCACACCCACAAGTCCTTCACGTGGTCCAAGCTTCCACTGCCATGCTATGCTGGCAGTTCCAGCCATCCAGTTCTGGTCAGGTGCAGAGGTGACCTTGGCTGTCTAGAAAGAATTTTGTTATGGCTGCATATCATCTAACTCCATACAATCCCCCTCCCATTTTCCCACAATAGAAAATGCATAGTAGAATAATAGAAAATGTGGCAGGCCAAAGATCCTATCCATTTGTCTGAAGTGGTGTAAGGGTTCCCGCCTAGTTGGGGTTGGACTCTAAGACTTTCAAGGTCCCTTCCAACTCTGTTATTCTATAGATCTAAACACTTTCATGTTATAATGAAAGTTTTAGAGTGTGCAGAGATGGACAAATTTACAAAAGTAATAAAAGAAAAGGAGGAAACAACATTATATGGAATGAGTGGTACAAATGGCTAGAGGAGAGGTGTAAAGCTTAAGGAAAGACTAAATGAAGACATAGCAGTTAGAAATTAACAATGTATAGGTAGAGATGAACAAACATGCATAAATGGAAAGGAGGATTGTAAATTAAGGATTGTATATAATAGTATCATATGTTTAGACAAAGAAAAATTGAATTAAGGGGGAGATGTACTGTACATTTACAATGGATGTATACCAAGGTGGAAATGTTGTACAAAGGAAATTGCAAAAAAATATTTTTTGTGTCTTTTTTTTTAAAAAAAAAATTCAATAATTTTTTTCTAAAATAAATAAACACCCAACGGGCGAGTTTGACACCCTTGGCTTAGAGAGATATTAGACAGGATCCACAGACAGAAGACTTCAGGCCAAGAGTAGGTAAAGGAGAGTGGGGAACTTTGAAAAAAATAAGGTCCTGAAATTGTTGATCTCTGACAGGTTGTCCACCTAATTCACTGCCGGATTCTTTTAGACTTAATAATTTTCATAATATTACATGTGAAAAATGAACTTTAAAAAAACGTCATTTTTCTAAGAAGCCATAAATTCGATCCATTGCCCCTTAATAAGTAACTGACAGTGTAAAGCTGAATTACCAATAATTTCCAAGTGTTATATTATAATGATTCATAGAAAAGGTCAAAATACTTCTTGATCGAAGTCTACAGTTAATAGTCAGTGATATAACAGTCTGCCTCAAACCTGTCCTACTTACCTTTCTCCCTGGTATTAAAACACTTTCATTAATTACGCTATTAATTACGCTATAATCACAATAAACCTCCAACAACTTCATTCTCAGTCCTGAAGTCTGACATTCTGTTTCTCAGTTGTCAGAATAACAGATTTGGAAGGGACCTTGGAGGTCTTCTTGTCCAACAAGTGACTGTCCCGTCTCTTCTTAAAAGCCTCCAATGATGGAGCGTCCACAACATCTGGAGGAAAGCCATTCCACTGGTTGGTTGTTCTCACTGTCAGGAAATTTCTTCTTAGTTCTAGGTTGCTTCTCACTTTGATTAATTTCCGTTGCTTCTTCTCCTAACACTGTACACAAAGATATCCCTAACTAACTTGGATGGGAGACCATCAGGAAATAACAGAGTTGTAACTGGAAAGTTCAAAAATACTGTATCCTGGAGGAGCTCAATGTTTCCAAAAGATACCCTAATTTAACTTACAAGCCTCGAGCCAAGTTTCAAAAGAAATCCATTGTCAGCGTTCCAAATATCATGCAGAATTAAATCAGAGTCCAAGGCAGAGCTATCCTTAAAGTTCCAATTTAATAAGTCACACATGTTGGCACATCTGTGGAAATATCCCAATTCTGAAAGCTTCCTGGGATTCCACCCAGTTGAAAGTTCGTGATCTTATCCCCACACCCATAAATCCATCACATGGTCCAATCTTCTTCAGCCACGCTGGCATTTCCACCCATCTAGTTCTGGTCAGGTGCAGAGGTGCGGAGACAAAAGATGACCTTGGGCTTCTAGAAAAGAATGACAACAACACATCCCAAAATTCTACTCCTTTCTATTCCCCCCTCCCAATTTTTACACTAATGAAACAGTATAGGAAAATAATAGAGAGTGTGGCAGGCCCAAAATCCTAAAAGGAATATAACTGCAGGCCTGAATCCAGTCATTTATTAGGAACAACATTTCAGCAATACCCACACAGAGTCAGATCTGACCTCACTTAAGTTATGGCTGAACTTTACCCCTGTTTCTCCCCTCCCCTCAGTCTGTGTCATAAATCACATTCTCCAAGGAGGTGCTGCAGGTTGTAAAATTCTACCTCACAAGCCTGCTGTAGTAATCTGAGATCAGACTCTAGCCAAAGATATCTGTGGAATGCTCTCCCCCCTTTCCTCCCATGTCAACTTGATAACAGACATGGAAATGCTTTACGAGTTGATGCTCAATTCAGACTACTTCTGTATCTTACTTCTCTAAGAAAAAAGCATCCTTATAACTACATTTAGTTACTGGACCCCGAGTTCAATTTTGAAGGCAACTTTATCTTGAGTTAATTGAAATGTAAAGCAAGACGGAATACAGTAAGACTCAAGTGGGAGGGGGGGAGTATCTATTTTCTCTTTGATGTCAATATACAGGTAAAGGTAAAGTCAGTCATATCCAACTCTAGGGCTCATCTCCATTTCTTGGCTGACAGAACCAGCATTGTCCAAAGACATTTTGTGGTCATGTGGCCAGCATGACTATAGAGCAAAGGCACACGGGAGGCTGTTACCTTTCCACCAAAGTGATACCTATTTATCTACTTGCATTTGTATGCTTTTGAACTGCCAGGTGGGTAGGAGCTGGAGCAAGGAACAGGAGCTCACCCTGTCACACAGCGCTAGGGTCTCAAATCCTTGTTCCTTGCTGACAAGCTCAGCGTCTTTAAACGCTTAGCCATCATGCCCCCAACATACAGATGACCATTTGAAGTTATGATGGGCTCAAAAAAAGTTACTTACGACCCCTCCTTGAAGTTATAACTACTATGACTACCCCCTGTCCTTGCATTTTGGCAACTGGGTCGCATTGCAACTGGGATTTGTAACATTTTTGTTGTTTCCAGCAGGATTAGGGGCAAAAAAACCAAATTGGATATACTTGATTCACTTAATGACCACATGGTTCACTTAACAAACTCATAATTCATTTAATGATCATGGTGACTTGCTTGACAACTATCGTAAAATTGAATTGGGCCAAGCAGTGAATTCCTTAATGACTACAACGACTTAATGCCCAAAACTCTGAGCTCAATTGTGTCATAAATTGAGAATACTTCTAAAGAAATTGGGAGGACCCAAATGGCTGGGATAATTTGGGGAAACTACAGGATATAGTGAAAGGAATTATCCATCTCTCTTTCTCTTCTTGGGGTCTTTGTTTTTAAAATGTGTGCAAGTAATCCTCGCTTTAGGAACACAATGTAGGAGATGACCTGGCTGAGTCCGAGGGAGGGGAAAAATGCATCAGTCTTGAGTCCCTTCATGCCCACAAGAGATCTCAGTCCAGTCCTCCTTGAATTCTTCTACTCTTCTCTCCAGCTAATTTCCTTTGACTGTTAGTAGTTCAGATTCTTGTAGCGGGCTCAACCTTACTGCCATTTGAACTGTCTAGCTCTCCTGATTTTCCTGGTGCTTGACACATACAATGGGACCAGCAAAATCACGAGATTGTGACAGATGCACAACCTCACTTCTGCTGCTTTTTTTATGTGAGAACAAAGTCATATGATCCCGACTTGGAATACCCCTGCCAGCTTCTCCACCAACTCCGCTTGCCAGAAGCTGGCTATGAAGCATTCAAATGGCAATCATGTGACTTTGCAACACTTCGACTCTCGTAAATGCGCACCGCTTGAGAAGCACACCTGAATCTCAATCACATAAAGGCAACCAGCTTAGAGCTGAAATTGTTGACTTCAGATGGTAGCTCCTTTTTGTACCATTATTTAAACCAAGATCTGATCCCACTCCCACTTAAACCCTCTTTTATTCAAAACGGCTGCCACTTGGCTAACTCACTCTGGTCCCTTCTTGCTTTTTTTTAATATATATACTTCCTGCGTGGGTATTTTCCAATACTTGCTTGCTAAGAAAATCAGGGTAGGCCCGAGTTGTAATTTATAGTTGATTCACAAAGAAGAGCTTGAGCTATGAACATAGATCTGGTCTGCAACTCATTAAAACAGCTGCATCTCTTCCTGGGAATATTTCTTATCCGTTCATCCAGTGCTAACTAAGTATGAACGTCAAATAGCTTTGTTGCAGCAGTCCTTTGTTCATCCTGACAACTCATGGAAGGGGGTGTAACTTCTGTTTAAGCAGACTCTCCTCCAGGATCCAAATGCCAGAGCCATCTGTAATAACATTGCCAAAAAGGCATTAAGAGTTGTTAACTTAATATTGCGTAGCTTCTTCTCTGGTAATAATGTACTGCTAACCAGAGCATACAAAACCTTTGCTAGACCAATTCTCGAATACAGCTCATCTGTCTGGAATCCGCACTGCATATCGGACATTAATACAATTGAGCGAGTCCAGAAATACTTCACGAGAAGAGTCCTCTACTCCTCTGCTCACAAGAGAATACCTTATGTCACCAGACTTGAAATTTTGGGCTTGGACAACTTAGAACTATGCCGCCTACTGTCTGACCTAAGTGTAGTACGCAAAATTATCGATCTGTCAATGACTACTTCAATGTAGTCAATGTCCTACCTGTCAACGACTACTTCAACTTCAACCACAACAATACACCAGCACACAATAGATACAAACTTAAGGTAAACGGTTCCAAACCCAACTGGAGAAAATACAACTTCAGCAACAGAGTGGTCAATGCCTGGAATGCACTGCCTGATTCTCTGGTTTCTTCCCCAAACCCCCAAAACTTTAACCTAAGATTGTCTTCTGTGGATCTCACCCCATAAGCACACCAGCGTGCCTACCGTCCAGGGGTAGGTTTGTGTACTAGCGTCTGTGCGATGCTCCAGCTGCTCCTGGAGGATTGTGCAGGCGCTGTATGCGTCCTGCGCATGCATGGAAGCACAGAACTCGTCAAAACTGGGTAAGAAATGCGGGCGGGCGGACCCTTCGGCGTTCCCGGAAGTTACTTACTTCCGGGTTCGCCAACCAACCGGTTCACGGGGACTGCCGCGAACCGCCTGAAACCCACCCCTGCTACCGTCCCTATCCTAATATTCCCTTTTATTCATATCCATTCCATGTATTAAAAATCATGTTTATACTTATATATGTTATTTAATATATGCTTGGTGAAATAAATAAAATAAAATAAAAATAAGGAAGAGGCAGCCAGTAGGCAGCACACTATTGTCGTTAGTTAGTAATCTATTACACAAAGAAAGGGGGAAAACAGTGCCAGCCAGCACTGATCAAAAAGGAAAAGAATCATCTCCCCATAAAAGAAGAATTGTTCCATATGCAGATGGTGGGAGACCGAGGCTTTCGTTCAGCGAACAGCAAAGGAAAGAATGAGCGGAAGTTGTTCCGAGTTCTCCTTGATGTGAGAAGATGACGGATGTGTTACTTTTTTCTGATGCAATGAAAACCCAAAGCTCAGAACTTCCCCGCCAGTGAAGGATAATTAAAATTACCCTTCACTTGAGCATCTTACTAGCTAGGCTACTCATACCAATAGCAGTAGACTTATATACCGCTTCAGGTTATACCAACCTTTCCTGCCACATTCACAGTATCAGTAAATACTGTGCGGTGTGCTTATTAAGAGGTTTGCAAACCATTGTGAGCCTTAAAGATGTAGCAGCCTAAAAACTGGGTAGGACAGGATAGAATGCAGAATAGAACAGAGCAGAGCAGAGCAGAGCAAAGCAGACAGAACAGAACAAGAATAGAACAGGATGAGAACAGAACGGAGAAGAACAGAACAAGACTAGAACAGGATGAGAACAAAGCAGAACAGAAAGAATAAGAGTAGAACAGAACCAGAACAGAGCAGAGCAGAACAGAACAAGAATAGAACAGGATCAGAGCAGAACAGAACAAGAATAAAACAGGATCAGAGAAGAACAGAACAAGAATAGAACAGGATCAGACCAGAGCAGAACAAGAATGTAACAGGATCAGAGCAGAGCAGAGCAGAACAAAAATAAACAGTATAAGAGCAGAACAGAACAAGAACAGAACAGGATCAGAGCAGAACAGAAGATTTTTTTATTGGCCCAGTGTGATTGGACACACAAGGAATTTCTTTCCAATGCAGAAGCTCCCATTGTGCAGACAAGGAACAAATGATAAATCATGATCATAATCATAAAGTGCAGTAATCATAAATCATAAGATACAACGCTCAGTGATGTTACCAAATAAGATACAGATTAACAGAGGTGGAAGGGACCTTATAGGTCATCTAGTCCAACCTCTCCCCACTAAGCAAGAGTGCCAGAAGTGGCACGCAGAACCCTCTTTGCTGACAGGCACGCGGTTGCCCCAGGTCAGATATCCGTGCACCTGTTCACGCATGCGCACCTTTTAATTTGGGCACGCGGGCGCGCACTCAGTGTCTAAAAGGTTCGGCATCACTGCCCTATACTATTAAGCAATCAACATAAATAATAAGATACAAACAACAAACATAGTCAAAAGAAGCTAAGTAAATAGGTAATAGGAAAGATCTGAAGGATAATAGTAATACAGCCCAATTTCGCCGTTTGACATCCCAGCACATAAGACCGTGTTGTGGAAATTAGTTATTTAGCAGAGTGATGGCATGGTGGTGGTGGTGGGGGCACTGTTCTTGTGTCTAGTTGTTTTGGCATGCAAAATAATAAAAATGTTGATAAATAATTCAGAAGTTGCTTGCAGCCTGATCCTCATTTAAATGGAACGGCCCATCACTGTAAAGTATTTCTTATGATAGATGGAGAGAGAGAGAGACGGAGATGGAGTGACAGAGAAATGAAAGAGAGAGGGAGAGGGAGGGGGGAAGAGGGGGGAGAGGGAGAGAGTCCATCACAAGATCATTGGAAAAATACTTTTGAAAAAAATGGCACCCATATGTTGAACAGAAAGTTTAGGTCAAAAATTAAAGTTAGCCCAGGCTAGCAACAGAAATAACAACTGCCAGAAAAATTATAGTTTCGGCAAACAATTTTCCAAAAGTTGAGAGAAATTCTCTTTTGCAGTTTGTTTTCAGGTTTAACTTTAGATGGTACTGTAACATATTAAATCAAAGCAGATCTGTTTTTACACCAACAGGCCAGTGGGTCTCCATGGTGACGGGTGGTCGGAAGCAGCCGTGCCTCCTTTAGCCCAGGCGCCTGCCTTCGAGCTAAGGCCTTGGGGCTCCCGGAGCGGCCCGTATGCGGATGGCGCTTGGCTGGCTATGGCTGTGCCCAGGCTGGAGGAGGTGGCGCCACGTCCGACTGTCCATCGCCAGTGCCAAGAGCCCACTGGCGCAGGTGAGCCATGCCTGGCTGGGCGGGCGGTCGCAAGGCTTCAGGCCAGGAGTGAGCGAGCTGCAGACACAGCCGCTCCATCGAGAGGAGCACTTGCCTCCGTTGGGGCCGTTGCCTCTGAAGAGCTCGCAGGCGGATCTCCGGTTGGCGGGAATGCTGGGCGGGACTGCATGAACAGCTGTTTTCTTCCTCCCGGGCTCCATCTCCCAGGCAGACGTAGCAGACAGAGCATCCCAGGAAGACAGAGCAAGAGCCCAGGCCCAAGGCCATTGGCCACAGCCTCCATTTCAAGAGCAGGCTCCTTGGCTCGCCCTCAGTGCCGTCCGGGAGACAGCAAAGAATCCCAGCCTGGCGCACCCCTACCCCTTGTCAAAAAATTTTGCCACCGTTTTGGTGGCTGTGGCTTGGGGGTTGGGTCATATGACTGAGTGTGCATGAGTGATTTCAAGTTGGCCACGCCCACTCAGTCAAATGCCTCCCCGTCTAGCCACGCCCACCAAGCTGGTAGTAAAAAAAATTGAAACCCACCCCTGATTCTACATAACAAAGATCTACCTCCTTCAGGCAGAGCTATAACAGGAATCCCAAAGCCCTTTCATTACATTATCACCCAGCAAGAGTCAACCAAGTTTGGGACTCAGGACAGCCTACAGAGTTGCCCCTCCATGGCCCCATGGGAGTCTGACAACTAATCAGAATACAAGCTCAAATTCAAAAGCCCAACAGAGGGCATAAATCTCTCTCACACACACACACCTATGTGCTTTTTTGCCCAGGATCTCAAGTCATGTGGCCCTGTCCACCATTAAACCATCTTTCCAAACAGCCACCATTGTTTCCAGTGTCTTTCTCCCCACTTGGAAATGAACCCAGATGGACATCTCTTCCAAGAGAATAAATGCCATTTCCTATCCTTCGCAACATGCTACATTTTCCTGTTAAAAAGCAGTCGTGTTTGTTATTAAGACAATTACACTCCCTAATGCCAAAGTCTTTACTGCTTTAATACAGAACTAACAAAGTTAGCAGGCACCAGAGATGATTGCTATTAACAGCTCACTAATTTCTGGCAAGGCCTTAGTTTCAGCAATCAATCAAAGTAGCTACAGGCAGACCTTTATATAGGCTGACTGTTATTAACTGTAACTGACAGCTGTGCTCAACTGCAGATATTTCACTGTTTGGTATTTTAACAGTTTAGCTAGAAATCAGGGACAGGATAGGCACAGAACCTCTACATTCAAATTCAGAATAGAGCTGGAAGGGACCTTGGAGGTCTTCTACTCCAACTCCATGCTCAAGAAGGAGACCCCATACCCGTGATAGTGAACCTATGGCACACGTACCACGGGCGGCACATGGTGCCCTCTCTGCCGGCACGTGAGCCGTCGCCCCAGGTCAGCTCCACTGTGCATGTGTGCATGCCTCCTGCTGGCCAGCTGATTTTGGAGTATCCTGCTGCACATGCAGAGAGAGCCGAGGTGGCGCAGTGGTTAAATGCAGCACTGCAGGCTACTTCAGCTGACTGCAGTTCTGCAGTTCGGCTGTTCAAATCTCACCGGCTCAGGGTTGACTCAGCCTTCCATCCTTCCGAGGTGGGTAAAATGAGGACCTGGATTGTTGTTGGGGGCAATATGCTGACTCTGTAAACCGCTTAGAGAGGGCTGAAAGCCCTATGAAGCGGTATATAAGTCGAACTGCTATTGCTATGCGGGAGATGCACATGCACTTGCAGGGGAGTGGGAGGTTGCATGCGCATGCACAGGGGCAGCATGGGGGGAAGCACCCCCATGGCCCATTTTGGGCCTAGGAGGCATAGGCTGGAACCCCCTGCACCTTGTTTTTGGTCCCAGGGGACTTCCGGGAAGCCTGCTAGGCCCAAAGTGAGCCATTTGGGGGGGGGATTGCACATGGATGTGTGAGTGGCAGGAGGAACACAGGGGGGTCATGCGCACATGCACAGGGGGAGCGTGGGGGCATTGCATGCCTTTGCATTATGGGTGTGGGCACACGCATGCACAATATCGCGCGTGTATGCACACTTTGGCACCCAAGGGAAAAAAGGTTAGCTATCGCTGCCCTATATGTGATGGCGAAGATTTCGGGTGCCAAAAGGGCGCGGGCACGATAGTCCGTGTGTACCCACACCCATAATGCAATGCCCTCACCCTGTGCATGCACGCATGCCGCACTGAAGCCTCCCGACTTCCGGTAGGCCTATTGGGCTTTTTTTCACCCTCCCCAGGCTTCAGGAAAGCCTCCGGAGCCTGTGGATGGCAAAAAATGGGCCCAACGGGCCTACTGGAAGTACGGAAATGTGCCCTCAATATGGCTCCACGAACCTATGCCACCTATGTGCCATAGCTTCGCCATCACGGCCCTATACCATTTCAGACCAGTGTCTCTCCAGTCTCTCCTCAGGAAATTTTCTAACAGTGAGAACCATCAACCCATGGAACAGAAATTGCCTTCAGAAGTTGTGGGAGCTTCATCCCTGGAGGCTTTCAATAAGAGACTGGACTGCCACTTGTCAGAAATGGTATAGGATCTCCTGCTTGGGCAGGGGGTTGGACTGGATGACCTATAAGGTCCCTTCCAACTCTGTTAATCTAAACCTCTGTCTGCTTTCTAATGACAGCTGTCTTTCTCAAAGATATTCTCCACCATCTTTGTCGGTAAATAAAGCAGTCGTTTATCCATCTGAGATTTCATAGGCCCTGATAGGGAATGTCTAAAGTGTAAAAAATGATGAGCTACTTATATAGCATTGCAATTAGCTTAAAAGGATTAAGATCTTTTTCCTTTAGAAACATCTTCCGGTATGATCAGAGGCTCTCTTTAATATTAATGGCAATGCTATTAGTTGTCTGCCTTAGCTTAAGTAAAAATAGTTCATTGAAAAGTAACCTGTTGAACAAAGGCATGCAAAGAACTCGGATCAACTTGCACTGAAATTTTCTTTTCTACCAAACTAGCCAAAGGCAATCCTTGATTTACGATCACGGGATTTGCCACGGCCAATTCGCCACAACCAACTTGCCGTATCCAACTTGCTACGGCCAACTCGCTATGGAGTGTGAATTTATTCTCAAGAACCCATTGTTTCAACTCTACGGAAGCCATCTGAATACCTGTTGTGACCTGCCAGCAGCCAGAGGAGCTGGTGGCAGACTCTGACAGTGAGGAGGTTGGGGAGGAACATGGGCCAGTCCTGGAGTCTGGGGAAGGCTGGGATGAGGCCTCTGGATCAGAGGCAGAGATGGGGCCAGAGCCATCCAACATTTATCAGCTGCCTTCGAAATCGGATATCAGTGGAGCAGAAGAAGAACTGGAGCCTGTTCCCAGTGTGGGCATGCGCAGAGCTGCCAGGAGAAGGGAACAGCTGAGGAACAAGGGCCGACTCAGGAGTAAAGCAGGGGTGGGTTTCAGCTGGTATGCACCGGTATGCACATACCGGGTCATAGAATTTAGCGTGCCTTCCTGTACCGCAGCTTCCAGAGGCCCCGTACCGGAACGGTCTTTTCCCTGCCCTGCCCTCCAATCCCGCTTGCTTCCCCAACCCGCCTGGTTGCCATCGCTCTCTCGCCCCGCCCGTCCACACCATGCTTGCCCCGCTCACCCACTTCTTTTGCCTGCCCAGCTGAGGCTCTGAGACTGCAGGCAGCCGGGGAAGTGGGGGAGGGATGCTGCCCATCTGCCTGCCCCCTCCAGAAGCAACCGGGCAGGCCCTGGGATAGTCAGCAGCCCACACGCCACTGCCATGTGATCGCTCTGGGGGCGCAGCACCTGCCCAGACGGGGCTGCAGCTGGCAACAGGATGCAAAGGAGAGGCCATCCAGCAGAGTGTTCCAAGGTCAGTGGTTTGGCTGGGAGGTTGCGCGGAGCTGGAGGCGGCAGGGAAGAAGGTGCCGAGGCTGCCCTGGGTGCCTGCAATAGGACATGGCAGCTGCTAAGTGCCCCCTCCTTTGCGTCCCATTGCTCCTTCGCATCCCATTTCAGTTGGCTTCCTTCTGGCAATCCTTCCTCTCTGGGGCAGAGGGTCGCTCCCAGCCAAGAAGACTCTCCAGGAGAAAGCCAACTGCAAGGGGATGCGAAGGAGCAATGGGACACAAAGGAGCAATGGGACACAAAGGAGCAATGGGACACAAAGGAGCAATTGGACACAAAGGAGCAGCCACCCAGCAGAACCGGGGGCGTCCCGAGGTCGCACCGTGGGGATGTTGCATGGGGCTGGAGGCGGCAGGGAGGCAGGACATTGAGGCCACCCTGGTCGCCTGCAATGAGACGCGGCAGCTGCTGGGTGGCTGCTCCTTTGTGTCCCATTGCTGGCAGCAGTTGGCTTTCTCCTGCCGATCCTTCCTGTCCCGGCTTCTGGGCGTGCTCTGGGTTGGTCAGCAGCCCATGTGCCACTGCCATGTAACCGCTCTGGGAGCACAGCCAGGAAGGATCGCTAGAAAAATGCCAAGTGCAGCCGGCAAGGGGACACGAAGGAGTGCTGGAGGCGGCAGGAGGTCGAAGCCGCTCTGGGTGCCTGCAATGTGATGTGGCAGTTGCCAGGGTGGGAGGTTATCAGAGGCCACCCACTGGCCCCATGGCTGGTTCAGGCCCTGCTTGAAGGGACCACCACTTGAAGGAACAGGCGCTGGGTCTTCCTGCTGCTGAGCACACCGCCACCGGGAGCGTCCACACAGAAATCCTCATTGCAGTTGATTTGGCTGGGAGAACAGACCCCCAAAGGCAGGGTGTGCTCTGCTGCCGCTGCTACAGCTACTGCTGTCAGGTGCATCCACGTAGGAGAACTCCCCAGTGCGGCATAGTTCCAGGATGGCAGAGAGCCAAGGCAAGCTCTCCCCCCACTGCTATCACCGCTGCTGCCGGGTGCATCCACACAGAACTCTCCGGTGCGGCACAGTTCTGGGATGGCGGAGAGCCAAGGCAAGCTCTCCCCCCACTGCCACCGTCTATGTGCCCAGATCAGGTGTGTGTGTGTGAGAGAGAGAGAGAGGGGGGGGAGGAGAGGAAGGGAGAGAGGGAGGGGGGAGGGAGAGAAGGAAGGGTAGACTCTTTGGGGAAATATAATTGATCTCAGAATCCTTTCTGGATATAAGATGATGGACTATAACAACTAATTTTTCTATAATGTTGACATATTAAAGATTGTGAATGGTGTCCACCCTGTAAATATCAAAGGCGTTTTGGGGTCCATCTGGATTCATTACAAAATTTCAAAGAATATTTCCCATGCTGGAAAATGGATTCAGAAGATGGAACTTCCTCCCTCCCTTCCTCTTCTATATCTATCTATCTATCTATCTATCTATCTATCTATCTATCTATCTATCTATCTATCTATCTATCTATCCATCCATCCATCCATCCATCCATCCATCCATCCATCCATCCATCCATCCATCCATCCATCCATCCATCATTATCAATCTCTATTTACCTAGCTAGCTAGCTAGCTATCTCTGTCCAAACAGTATTAAACCTGATAGGGTAGCTGAGTTGATAAAATGTCTGTTCCTCTCAAGCTGTTATTTTTATCCAGACAAATAAGGCACCTGCAAAAATGACTTTATATTGCATGGATACAAGAGACAAAAATATTGGCCCCTCACTTCCTTTTCCGCCACCAGTTCAGAATAACTACTATTTCACCAGCTTTGGATGAAAAGGGAAGGTAAAGCTGGCTGTCCCCTCAGATTAACAATACAGCTCACTTCTGCCAGCTGATCTCTCTTTTCTCTTATGGAAATCAATATGTTTATAAAGCCTATAAAAGGTGTAATATTATGTAAATACAAGGAATTTTTTTTCTCACAGCAGTGAAGTGTCTGTTGCTCAGTTGGTGGGTCAGCTTTGTAAGGTGCCATATATTTTATGGTGCATAACATCTGTGTCCCTTTGGAAAGAAAGAAAGAAAGAGAGAGAGAGAGAGAGAGAGAGAGAAAGAAGGAAGGAAGGAGAAAGAAGGAAAGAGGAAGAGGAAGGGAGAGAGAGAGAGACAAAAAAGGAAGGAAGGAAGGAAGGAAGGAAGGAAGGAAGGAAGGAAGAAAGAAAGAAAGAAAGAAAGAAAGAAAGAAAGAAAGAAAGAAAGAAAGAAAGAAAGAAAGAAAGAAAGAAAGAAAGAAAGAAAGAAAGAAAGAAAGAAAGAAAGAAAGAAAGAAAGATGGATGGATGAAAGAAAGAGAACTCATGACCACAATTGAGCCCAAAATTTTGGTTGCTAAGCACGAGTGTTGTTTAGTGAGTTTCATATTTTACAAGTTGGCCACGCCCAGCCAGTCACATGACCGCCAAGCCATTCTCAGCCAGTCACATGACCGCCAAGCCACTCTCAGCCAGCCACATGGCCACTGAGCCACTCCCACAAAACAGGTCACACCTACAGAATAGGTTCTAAAAAACTTTGAAACCCACCACTGGAGTAAAGGTACAAGTGGACATTGAATGCCCCCTCCCATAGGGAATAAAGAGGAGAGAAAGGGGAGGGGAATTTACAGGAGACAAATTAGTTCAATTCATTAAGGTGAAAATCTGTTCCTGACTTCTTGCCAAGTATTGTCTGCTCCAGGGTGGCGTTCGGAAGATATCAGCCTGGCAGCTCTCCAAGACTGATTAAGGTCTGCAATTGCGAAATCTTTGCTGGAGAGGAATATACTTTAAACTAAATAAAAGGGGTTTTATCAGGATGAGGAGTTGGCTTCGTGCTTTTGGGAAGCCTAGGTCAGAACACAGTAATAAAATGGATTTCTGTCAATCCCTCTCCAGCCATCCATCCTGCTATACTTTGAACATTTGTTGGGGGGAAAAAATCAGCCAAGTAGCAAGTAATAATTGAATCTTCCAAGCAATCCAGTTCAATGGGGAAAAGTGATTTAGGGAACATGTGGGTGCACAAGTTATACTTGCTAGCATCTTCTTAAACCAAATGCTTCACTAAATTAACTTGATTTAAACATAACTTTTTAAAGAGCAACTGTCATCTCTGCTCCGCAGCAGCTCTTTCTCTGATCCGTTGTCGACTCACCGCCATCCCAATATTGCAGCATATACAGCCTCATACATAACTAAGCTGCATTTCATGCTAAATAAACTAAATTATTAATGTATCTTAAATAGAACACTTAAATAGATTTTTACTCCAAAAGCATTTTATTAAAATAAATTTGATAAAAATAAAAAATCCAATTTAAATTTTTTAAAAAAAACCTGTGATTTTTATCCACCCTGAACACTGATGATGTTACCGAGTTGGGTAATGAAACATCTACAAGAAAACAACCAAGCTCAGAGGGCACCAAGGTCTCCGTACCTTCATTTGATTTTGAGAAAACCCACTGATTTCCACGAAGTGACGGTGTGAAAGAAATCTTTTCACAGAAAACAAGAGCAGCACTGGTGACCCGTCTTTCTCCTCTACAATAAGAGGAAAATACTCAAGACGTTGCTTCAAATCCACTTGACTTCCAGAAAGGAAAGTGTCGTGCACCATTCAACCCCTGGAAGATTCATCACAGGCTTGACCACAACTGATCCCACAATTTCTGCAGCTAAACGAGACAGTGGTTAAGTGAGCTTTGCCCGATTGTATGACGGATCACTGCTGGTAGCCCGGTTGTTAAGTGAAATCTGGCTTCCCCACTGACCGGGCTTGTCAAAAGGTAGCAAAAGGAGACAACGTGACCATTATAAAAGCGAACTGGCTTCCAGCCGTCTGAATTTTGATCATGTGACCATGGGGAGGCTGCCAGGGTCGTTAAGTGTGAAAAACGGCCATAAGTCACTTTTTCCAGTGCCGTTGTAACTTTGAACAATCACACAACACAAACAATTGTCAGTTGTAAACAGGGGGGGTTTACTACACGTGCGTGTGTGCTCTGTTCAATGGAAATTGTTCTGTACACATGTGCAGAACAATTTACAGTGAACTGGGGGAGGGAAAAGCTCACTAGGAAGAAGTGGAAAGGATAAAAGGGGGAAAAGTGAAGATTGACAGGAGAGGGGAAGAAGGGAAGCACACACACATATATACAGAAGTACATATATTAGTATGAATTATTAGCGAATTGGATAGTTAGAAATTGCTATGTGGAGAATATAAAGGAGAGGTATGTGATTTATTCTGTTACATGATAGTTAAACTGAGTTGCTAATTGATTGAATAACAAGGGTGATAATGAAACGATAATTAAATAGAAGTTAAAGTATTAGGAATATGGATACATATAGAACCTTTAAGAAGATGAATACAAGTGAGGTGCATATTGCCTGCCATGTTATATAGCAGATTAATGGGATTGTAATAAGCATTGAATAGCAAGGATTGTAACTAAAAGATAATTAAATGTAAGCTAAGTAAAGATATGATATGGAACAGTGGTGGGTTCCGGATCCTGTTGCAACGGGTAATGGTGCAACGAGGCCCGGCGGCCACCACATGAACACATGCAGTGCACGCACATGCGTCCTTACCTCCTGCAATGCTCTGTGACACCTCCGCAATGCTCCAGCTGCTTGGTGGAGCATCGCACAGGCACTGTTCGCTCCGTACGCGGAAGCGCTGAGGAGCTCAAAATCAGGTATGGACAGCTGGCGGGCGGGTGGGCCCTCCGGACAGCTGGCGGGTGGGTGGGCCCTCCAGAACACCATACCAGAACGGTACCTGGTGCTCCCGGCAGGCAGCGGTACACCTGTACCGGGGTGTACTTCCTTCACTAAAATCCAACATGGCAGCGACATCAGTGGCAGTGAGGGAACTGGATTGGGGGCGTATGAATTCCACTACCGGTTCAACCAAACCAGGCCAAACCGCAGCAACCCATTCCTGGTTGTAAACTTATCCTTTGTGCAATCTCTGCACTCACCCCAGTAGGTAAATGCCACTACTCGGTCCCTTTCAACAGAGCCATTTAAACCAGAGAGATTAAAATTAATGGTCACTTGAGATAGCATCCATCTCTTCTCTTCCCCCCTCCCCTTTGGTTAAATCATATATTTAAAATAACCCATTTTGAGGCAGGAGGAGGATATGATATTACATAGCAGAAGAACAATATTAAGTTGGGTGTAGAGAACTGCCAAGTCTGGCATTAAAATCCCCAGGCGTTACGATAATGGCATTAGGGTGCAATAAAAATTAAATCCGGAGTATAATCCTCCAAGTTTATCTCAGTTACCATAACTTGATACAGAAAGCACCAGAGAGGAAAGTAGACACCGGTTATCTAAAATTTGTAGCCAATAGGTTTCAGGTTTAAGGAGAGAAACTTGTTGTAACCCAGCTGCCCAAACACGACAAACCTCTGAAGTGAACTCAAAGATTCTGTTATTAGGAGAGCCAGCAGCCCCGGCAAATAGTTTCTCTCTCAATGCAGACTAACAAGTCTATCTGCCCAGAAGATGAATATTTGTCGTCTTCTTCTTGTGCTATATCCGTCATCAGATGTTAGCGATCATGTTGGCAATCCCAAAACTATTTGTCTACCCCATCTATTCCTATTTGCCCCTTGCCTTTTATCTCCAGAGCTAGGGTGGGGCTTCACTAGCAGTAGTCGCTCCTCCATCCCAAGGATCAGCCCACGAATTTCCACTGCTCTCCTCTCCTCTACCATATGTGCATACACACGTCAGGCACTGAACCCAGCTGTTCCTCCTCTTCTTCATCAGCCACCTCCAGACCTGGGGGTTGTTGACTCTCCATCTGAGGGCTGATGGACGGCCCAAGCTCCATCTCTGTCTCCTCTTCCTGCCAGATCCGCTCCCCTCCTCCCCCTCAGAGCTCTCAGATTGCCTTGATGCTGACCCTGACTCCCACACCTCCTCATCTGATTCGGCTGCTGGAGGGGCCGGTGGCCAACAGGTCACAACAGAAACAGAGATAAGCCTCTATAATTCTTTATTTCCTGGTTCCTTTAATGGTATTGCTCACAGGCCCCAATTCTCTGGACAGCAAGCAACCACCACAAACTACCACCATAAAGGTCCCAGGTCCCAATGCTGGCAATCCTCAGCTTACAACACTTCATTTAGTGGCCGTTCAAAGTTACGATGACACTGAAAAAAGTGACGGAGAGAAGCAACCTAGAACTAAGGAGAAATTTCCCGACAATGAGAACAATTAACCAGTGAAATGGCTTGTCTCCAAAATTGTGTGTGCTCAAACCCTGGAGGGTTTTAAGAAGAGATCGGGCAGCAATTTGTCCAGAATGGTATAGAGCAAGGGTGTCAAATTCAAGGCCTGGGGATGGATCCGGCCCATGGGGTGATTAGATCTGGACCGCGGGACCACCCTGGAAACAGTAAAAGACCAGCCCGCAGTGCCTCTACTAATGAAAATGGAGCTCGGGAAGAGCTATGTGTGGCACTCCCAAGCTCCATTTTTACTAGCAGAGGGTTGCAGGAGGCCATCACAGCTGAAAACGGAGCTTAGGAGCCCGTTTGTGCTGGAAGAGCACTTAGGCCATCACAGGCATCCCCACACAAGCGATGTTGAGGTAGCCACACCCAACCTGGCCACACCCACCCCAGCCCCCCAATCTCAAACACAACCCTGACGTGGTCCTCAATGAAATTGAGTTTGACATCCTGGTATAGGGTCTCCTGCTTGAGCAGGGGGTTGGACTAGAAGACCTCCAAGATCCCTTGCAACTCCAATTATTCTGTTATGGAAGAAGCAAGACAATATGTCATGTCCAAGAGGCTTCCTAGTTCCTACAATCAACCAGAGGAAAGTAAGAAAGTGGGACATGAAGATCTGCCCAACTACAACGTTCAGATGGTGATGACTCATGGCCTTGCTAGAGCTAAATAGATGCAGCTAGGCTCTGATGACGCCACCAGATGCTTCCCCGGTTATCTTTCCAGATGTCCACTTGGAGGAAGATGAACCAGTTCCAGGCAAGTCTGGAGGAGAGTTTATTAATGGCTCTGAGCAGCTTTATGAGAGGGATTTGGCTGAAGCACAGCTACAGCAGGACAGCCCTGAGGCTCAAAGTTGGGAAAGCATGCAGCTGCAGCTGATCAGCGATGAGGAAGGGGAATTGCCTTCTGCTCTTGATCCAAAACCACGCAGGCCAGAGAAAAGACAGGAACAGAGAAGGTCAGCCCGATTACTCTCAAGGAGGCATCTTCTCCCTTCTTGATGGGCTGTACCAGAAGCTGGCTATTTAGCACAGCAGGCTGATAGGGATGATGCTGGGAACAACATGTTCATGTCCTAGTTGTGCATTTCCTGGTCATTGTGCTCCCTGCCTTGCTTTGGATTGACACCAACTTGCATCGTGTCTTGTGAACTCTGGACTTTTCTTGCCTCGTGCACCCTCTTGTATTGTGGAGTTAATTTTGCCTGATGGGTTTATCTTGTTTGGGAAACTTTGAAGTGCCTTGTGGACTCACTGGCTGGACTAGCATCGGCCTGCTTGTGGCTGGACTTAATTGGGACAGTTCTGAGTTTTTGGTGAAGGGAGGGAATATTAATAAATCCACTGAGCCACAATTATGTGTGTGGGCGGGACTGCACATAGGCAGAGTAAGAAACCACTGAAAATCTTCAGTTTTACTACACACTGCCCACAATCCAGTCCAAAGGCTCTTGAGAGTGACTTACAGCTAAGCACAGCAGTTTCAATGCCAAATTCCCGATTGGAAACTGGGCTGAAATGGATCCAAGCAATTAACATTATTCAGAATTATCTGGATTTGAAGCCTTTGAAGTCCAGACATGAACGGCGAGCGTTCCAGTTCTTATCCTTAATACAGAAAAATGATGGCTGTTTGTGCCAGATGTCACATTACAGTATGGGCCATGTTTCATTATGCGGCATTAATACTGGAGGGGAAATTCTTGCGTATTTAATTAGGAAAGAAGCGAGTCATAATAAACTATCGTTACAAAAAGCCACAGACAGCTTTTCCCTCAAACCCCAGAAAGTTATTTCAGGGCGGCACCCATCCCTCCTTTCGTCTGCAAAAGGTTTTCCTCCATGGGAGGAGAAGAAAATAGGATTTCTTATGCCAGCAGTATTTGCGATACTTTCCATGAAATATAGCTTTTGTTACTTTTTTTTATTAACCGATGTTCAGCATTTATAGCTGAACGTCACTGTTCAAATATTTCTGGGAAAAGGTAACTCGTTGCCACTTGGGTGAAACACAAGATATTTTCAAAAAAAAGAAGAAGCCAAAACCATTTTTACTGTCATTAATCTTGAATATTGATTTCGTGCATGTGAGTTGAATGAGGTGTCTTCTTATGCTTACCGTCTCTAAAGGAAAGTAATCACCAACTAACTCAAGGGTGAGCAAATCCATGATATCCATATAATTCGTCCATCCATTGTTCCAGATGGTGGTCCTATTTCTGCATTAATTTTATTTAAAACTAGCTGATAACCCAGTGTTGCCCTGGTATTTATTTATCCTAATCCTGTATTAGACAGGAAAAGGAATGAATTATATCAAACACTCTGCTTGCATGATGGCTCCCATGCCCAGTTTTGGGCCTAGTAGGCCTCCCTGCAGCCTCCTGGGAGCAAAAACAGGCTTTGGGGAGATCGGGGCTACACCCCCTGCACTACCCTCACACCCTGCACATGCGTGCATGACCCCAAGCATGTGTGCACCCCCCCTGTGCATGCACACGCATCTCCCAAATTCATCCCGCCCCCCACACATGCACGGCAGAGACCCAAAAATCAGTTGGCCGTCAGGAGGCACACACAGCTGGGGTGACGGCTTGCACGGAGGGCTACACACACACACACACACACACACACACACACACACACACACACCAAAGAGTGTTAGGGGTGTCTTACCCCCAAAGTATTTTTTTCCAGAGACTAAGTCATCTCTGTACCAAGTTTGGTTGAAATTGTTCAAGGCGTTCCAGAGTTAAACTGGAACACACACACACACACACATGCACACATAGCCATTTAGATGATAGATGATACATAGATAGACAGATAGACAGATGGACAGAGATAGATTAGATAGATAGATAGATAGATAGATAGATAGATAGATAGATAGATAGATGATAGATAGATAGATAGATAGATAGATAGATAGATAGATAGATCTACCATAAAACCCTCAGTGATAATAGATGCATCATTCCCATTCACCATATTGTTTCCTGAGTGCTGCAGCATAGAGATGCAGAATCTAATGTTTGCACCAAACTTTCTGCACACAAAAAGGATTTACAATATCCCAAGGCATGTAGAATGCACAGATAATAGCAGAGAGTTGTTCACCCCATCAGCTATTCTATAGGATAAGAGTTGGAAGGGACCTTGAAGGTCTTCTAGTCCAACCCCCTGCCTAGGCAGGAAACCCTATACCGTTTTAGACAAATGGCTATCCAACATCTTCTTAAAGACTTCCAGTGTTGGGGCATTCACAACTTCTGGAGGCAAGTTGTTCCACTGATTAATTGTTCTAACTGTCAGGAAATTTCTCCTCAGTTCTAAGTTGCTTCTTTCCTTGATTAGTTTCCACCCATTGCTTCTTGTTCTACCCTCAGGTGCTTTGGAGAATAGCTTGATGCCCTCTTCTTTGTGGCAGTCCCTGAGACATTGGAACACTGCTATCATGTCTCCCCTAGTCCTTCTTTCTATTAAACTAGACATACCCAGTTCCTGCAACCGTTCTACATATGTTTTAGTCTCCAGTCCCCTAAGTTAAATCAGGTAACATTTACTAAAGGTCCTTCAAGTGAGGCCCAAATGAACGCTCTGTATACCTCTCCTTCAAGCAACAGGAAGCAAAGTTGAAGTACACCAAGGACATTGCAACATATCGAGAGTAAAGAGGTTGACATTGACAGAAAACATGACGATTTGTTACCAAAGCAACAAGAAGGGAAACACTGAGCTAAATCCAAATGATGGAGAAGAATTATGAAAACAGACACACAGCCCTCCTAATTCACATGAATAGAAAAGAGAAGACGGGAAACACAATCAGACTTGATAGGTTCTGTTACTGTAAAGCTAAAGATAGTTAAAGGTTCTCCTCGTACATATGTGCTAGTCGTTCCTGACTCTAGGGGGCGGTGCTCATCTCCGTTTCAAAGCCAAAGCACTGGCCCGCATGACTCAACACCGAAGGCGCACAGAGCAGTTACCTTCCCACCAAAGGTGTTTCCTACTTTTCTACTTGCATTTTTACGTGCTTTCGAACTGCTAGTTTGGCAAAAGCTGGGACAAGTAACGGGAGCTCACTCCGTTACGCGGCGGTAGGGATTCAAACTGCTGAACTGCCTACCTTTCTGGTTGACAAGTTCAGCCTCTTAGCCCCTGAGCAGCCGCGTCCCATTTCTGTTACTGTACTCCATCTTAATACAGTAGATTTAGGCTTATGTAGAGTCTGTATCTTAGATCTGTCTGTCTTCTGGGGCTGAAAGAATAGGCATCAACTGACCTTTTCTGATGAGGATTTCCTCCCCCTCAAAGTTTAAGGGTGCACTGTTCTGCTCACTCACACGCAACAATGGTTTAGTGGGTTTATTAATAGTCCCCAGCCATTCCCTTCACCCAAAAAACCAGAACAGACCCAATTAAGTCCAGCCAAAAGCAGACTGAGCAATGGCCAGTGAATCCACAAGGCCCTTGAGATAACAAGATAAACCCACCAGACAAAATTAATTCCACAATAGAGGAACAAATAAAAGAGACAATGATAGCATGAGTGAAAGATTTTGGCTATAAGACAGAATTGGATAAATGGCAGATATTGTGGGATAGGAATTACAAATTAACGATGTCAACTGCATATAAAGAGAATTTGTAAGCGATGTTTTACAGATGGCATCTACCACTGACGAGGTTGGCAAAGATGTTTAAAGAAAACTCAGATAAATGTTGGAAGTGCCACCAAATACCTGGATCTTATTATCATAAGTGGTGGACATGTGGAGAGGCAAAGAAGTATTGGACAAAAATTAAGACATAGTTGGAAGAGATGATACAACAACATATTGAGCTGAAACCAGACACATTTCTGCTAGGAATTCCACCTGAAATTTATAATAAAGAGAATGTATATTTAATCGCATTGTTGTATTGTATTTATTTGTCTTGTATGCCACCCACTCCCGAAGGACTCCAGGCGGCTCACAATAGACAAGGGAAGGGGAAATAACTAGACAAAGACAACACTTTAAAAAAAACCCGCAACATTCACAGTTTCCATGGGGCTGGATGTTTCACAAGCCC
This sequence comes from Thamnophis sirtalis, assembly GCF_051295495.1. Taxonomy (NCBI): domain Eukaryota; kingdom Metazoa; phylum Chordata; class Lepidosauria; order Squamata; family Natricidae; genus Thamnophis; species Thamnophis sirtalis. The sequence continues at coordinate 30,641,136 of NW_028261395.1, forward strand.
CCCGGCCTTCTGGAGCAGCCAGGACTTGGTGGCTTTGCGGAAGGCCGGGAGGGAAGTAAGGGTCCGGATCTCCACGGGGAGATCATTCCAGAGGGCTGGAGCTGCAACAGAGAAGGCTCTCCCCCAGGGAGTCGCCAGCCGACATTGGCTGGCGGATGGAATCCGGAGGAGACCTAACCTGTGAGATCTAATCGGTCTATGGGAGGTAATTGGCAGGAGGCGGTCATTCATGTATTAACCGCAGCTAGAATTGTATTTGCACAACATTGGAAAACTGTAGAGATTTCTATGGAAGAGAAGGTGATAAGGAAAATATTAGAATGTGCAGAAATGAACAGGTTTACATTAGCAATTAAGGAGAAAGAGCAAATTGAATATTATATGATCTGGGAAGTATTTTTACAATAGTTGGAGAATAAAAAAGGAGAAATGAAGAAAGCTAAAAAATAAGTAGACAATACACTTAGAAAGAGATATAATAAGATGAAAACTGTTAGTATGTGTATGATGAGAACAATGATGTTTAATGCTAATACGATATCATTACTAGAAGATATTAAGAAGAAAAATGAAGAGTTTTATAACGTTTAAATGCTCAAAATATTATACTACTAAACTTAGGGAAATATTGTTAATATGAATGTGAAAGTTGTGGCAAAAGAAGAACAATGTTGCAGAGAGAGGTTTGTACCCAGATGACATACTGCATAAGGAAAGATGGAATGTTTATTTTTGTAATTGAAAAATAATAAAACTCTTTATTAAAAGAAATAATTCCACAATACAAGAGGGTGCATGAGGCAAGAAAGATCCAGAGTTCACAAGGCATGATCCAAGTTAAGACACGGTGTCAATCCAAAGTGAGGCAGGGATCACAACAACCAGAAAACACACAGCTAGGAAAGGAACACCTCGTACCCAGCATCACTTCCTTTTCTCTACTGTGCTAAATAGGCAGCTTCTGGTGCAGTCCATCAAGAAAGGAGAGGATGCCTCCTTGCGAGTAGTCGGGCTGATCTTCTCCACTTCTGCCTTTTCTCTGCCCTTCCTGTTGTTGGATCAACTGCAGAAGGCAGTTCCTCTTCCTCATCGTTGTCCGGCTGCACCTGCATATTTTCCCTACCTGGAGACTCAGGGCTGTCCTGCTGCAGTTGTACTTGTCCCTCTCAGATGGCTGCTTGGAGCCATTGTCCAACTCCCCTTCAGATGTGCCTGGAACTGGTTTGATCCTACCTCTGGACCGGTATCTGGGGAAGCATCCAGTGGAGCCACCACAATGGAGGTGACTTCACCAACAGTGAAGGACTAAATTTTCCAGAGTCATGCATGTTTTAGATTGGGAGAGTGAAGTGCAACGGATGTGCTCAGCAGAACAAACATTTAAAGCACCCATGTTGCTTATTCGACATTATGTCTCATCAAATTTCAACCACACAAATTTCAGGGGCTCTGCAGGCCACCAAAACTGGATTTGGGAATGCTAGATGGCTTCCAAGCAACATTGCACATATTCTTGCTCTACAAGTAGGCGGTGTTGTGTTTGTATAAAATTTCCTTTCGCCTTGTAAAACACTTTTCATATTAGGTGATGAGAAATAGTTTAATCTGCCGAATAACCGCTTGTGGAACAGCCCAGTTTGATGGGTTTTGAGTCAAGATTTTGTGATTTTTCTCTCCTGAATTGGCTTTCTGTTCAATCACAAAGTAGACGGGATCAATAACAGCATCCAAAGTGGTGGCACGCCAGCAACGGAATTTATAGGAAGGGATGTGAAGCTCACTCTAGTTTCTAGCATGGCTCAAAGCACCCAGCTAGATTCTAATTACTTACTCAAATGTCCATTAGACTCTTCCAGTGACTTCCTGAATAAATTGTAATGCTGTTGGTACATGCATAATTTTGTATTTATCTATTCATTTTGTAAAAGGGACGTGGTGGCTCAGTAGCTAAGATGCTGAGTTTGTCAATCAGAAAGGGCGGCAGTTCGGAGGTTCAAAACCCTAGTGCCGCTTAACAGAGTGAGCTCCCATTACTTATCCCAGCTTCTATCAACCAAGCAGTTCGAAAGCATGTAAAGTGCAAGTAGAAAATTAGGGACCACCTTTGGTGGGAAGGTAACAGCGTTCCGTGCACCTTCGGCGTTTAGTCATGCTGGCCACATGATCACGGAGAACGTCTTCGGACAGCGCTGGCTTTTCGGCTTTGAAATGGAGATGAGCACTGCCCCCTAGAGTTGGGAACGACTAGCACATATGTGGGAGGGGAACCTTTTCCTTTACCTTATTTATTTTGTCCTGTTTATGTAGTATATATTGGAGGTGGAGACCTTTTGAGAGCTGTATGCCATGAAATTTCATTTTAATGTATGCCGATTAGTGTACATTCAAAGTGACAATAAAGTTATTGTTCTGTTCTGTTCTGTTCATATTCCATTCCATTCCATTCCCTATTCCAGAGGTGGCTAACCTTTTTTGTCGTCACGTGCCAAAAGTATGCGCACACCCATAATGCAATGCACCTTGCCCCCCACGAATGAATGTGACCCACTGTGTGCAGCCCGCCCCAGCACATGCATGCGGGACCCCCTGCATTCCCCCCTCCCCACACACATGCACTCCAGCCCCCTGCACATATGTGTGCATCTCCCACATGCGCCCCGCCCCCTGCATATGTGAGGCAGAGACTTGAAACCCAGATGGCCTGTGGGCAGCATGTGTGCATATATTGTGGAGCTGAGCTGTGGTGACAGCATGTGTGCCTGCAAAGAGGGCTGTGCATGCCATTTGTGGCACGGGTACCATAGGTTCACCATCACTACTCCACTCCACTCCTATTCCTTTTCCTATTTCATCTTTCAGAAAGATCTCCTTTGCAACACATCTGGAATCGGAGGATTTTACTTCAAAAATAGTGTTTTGAGAGGATTGGATTTTTAAAAGAAATTTACTAAAAAAGAAAATATTGTCCAGTTTACAGGCATAAATAAATAAATGCAGGCAGACAGTCTGCTTCTAGAGAGCATCTGATCTCCTTTAGAGATATGGAAAGATAAAATGCACAACCATGATAATTTTGCACAGATTTGAAGTGACTCCTTAACTTTTACTTTTTAACAAATATTCATGACTAGACACAGCTGGGAGTTACTTTCATTTTTCTTTAGTAAAAAAGTCAATGATTTAGAAAATCCAGGGAATTACAGCCTGCCCCCCTATTTCTCTCTCTGTGTGTATCTCTCTTTCTCTAATCTCCCTCTGTCTATCTCTCTCTAATCTCTCTGTCTCTTTCTCTAATCTCTCTCTGTATCTCTCTCATTCTCTAATTGCTCTCTCTGTGTATCTCTTTCTCTAATCTCTCTGTATCTCTCTTTCTCTAATCTCTCTGTATCACTTTCTCTAATCTCTCTCTGTGTATCTCTCCCTTTCTCTAATCTCTCTCTCCCATCTCTCTCTCTCTCTTTAATCTCTGTCTATCTCTCTCTAATCTCTCTCTTTGTATCTCTTTCTCTAATCTCTCTATCTGTATCTCTCTCATTCTCTAATCGCTCTCTCTGTATCTCTCTCTTCGTCTAATCTCTCTGTATCGTTCTTTCTCTAATCTCCCTCTCTGTGGATCTCTCCCTTTCTCTAATCTGTCTCGGTATTTCTCTCTCTCTCTGAATCTCTCCCTTTCTCTAATATCTCTGTATCACTTTCTCTAATCTCTCTCTCTCTCTCTCTCTCTCTTTCTCTCTCTGTATCTCTCTCTAATCTCTCTATCTGTATCTCTCTATCTGTATGTGTATGTGTGTGTGTGCGTGCGTGCATATATATATATATATATATATATATATATATATATATATATATATATATATATATATATATATATATATATATATATATCTGTATTTCTCTCTCTCTCTCTCCCTTCGTGTCAGGTAAAGAGAAGTTCATATTTACACACATTTAGCAGGTGGGAAAAAAGGACTTCTTAAGCCCTAATGTCTTTCCTAGGTAGCTTTTAAGTGCTTATTTCAGAATTAAACTTTGAGTGAGCATTAAATGCAAACCTTGGCAGGGTTCCATTTTAAAGGGAGTGGGGAAAACAAGGCCTGAATTTTATTCTCTGTACATGGGTGGGTTTTTTGTTGTTTTTTGCCTCCAACGTTCAAATCAAAAGCTTTCTTTCCATGCTTCTTTTGTCTTAATTGTTTTGTTTTTCCTTGTTTTGCAATTACTCTGATGGCATTCTGTGCGGTGGGAGAGATTTCAATTAGCTGCAGAGTTGGGTGTTTTCCACCCCGCCCGCTAAGAAATTGCCAAGTTTATGGTTATCATTTACTGGCAAGTTGAAAGACCCCCGAGGAGTGTAGAAAAATCAAAGCAGGCTAGGACAGAACTTAACTTCCCATAAATGAGATGGATTGCCCACTGATTTTTCTTAGCAATTAAGAAAACACTTAGTTGTATTAGGAAGAAATTCAAATATAATTGCTATCTAAACACTAGCAAGACAAAGGAGATGGGGTTGGACTTCTGGAAGCAGAGAGAGGAACCTTCCTCACCAAAGGTGATTATTCAGCTGGCTTTCTCGGGTTCCGGCGAATCACTAGTGGTGGCTGCAGAAGGCTCCGCCCACCTGCCCTGATGTAATGCATGCACAGAAGGCGGTACGCATGCGCAGATAAGGTGCGTGTGAGTGACGCAAAGGCGCGTGTCAGTGAAGGGAGGGCGCGTGCAAGTGACACGAGGGTGTGTGTGAGTGAAGCGAGGGTGCATGCAAGTGAAGGGAGGGCGCATGCGAGTGAAAGGAGAGCATGTGCAAGTGACACAAAGGCGCATGTCAGTGAAGGGAGGGCGCTTGCGAGTGACATGAGGGTGTGTGTGAGTGAAGCGAGGGTGCATACGAGTGAAGGGAGGGCACATGTGAGTGAAGCGAGGGCGTGTGCAAGTGAGGCAAAGGGGCGTGTCAGTGAATGGAGGGCACGAGCGAGTGACATGAGGGTGAGCGAAGCAAGGGCGCATACGAGTGAAGGGAGGGCGTGTGCAAGCACACTCACATTTGTGAACCAGTAGGGAAGGTGAGTCTCACCTCTGTTCCCCACTCTACATCAAGGGGGGCTGTGTGGAGAGGGTCCCCTCCTTCAAATTCCTGGGAGTGCACCTTAGCCAAGATCTCAGCTGGAAAAATAACACACCCCAGGTGGACAGAAAGGCTCAACATTTCCTAAGGGTCTTGCGGAAAAATCAGGTGGAACAACAGCTGATGACTTCCTTCCACCGGTCCATGATAGAAAGCACCCTCGCATATTGTGTCACAGTATGGTACAGCCGCAGACAGGAAGGTTTAGTTTAGTTTAGTTTAGTTTTATTATTATTTATAGGCCGCCCTTTTCCCTGAGGGGACTCAGGGCGGCTTACAAAATATAGGGAGGGGGGTACAAAACAGTAAACATAAAACGATACATAAGTAAAAATAGTACACAACATTCATTCATCATTCGGGTGGGGACAGATTACGATCTTTATCCCCAGGCCTGACAGGATAGCCAGGTCTTGAGGGCTGTGCGGAAGGTCTGGACGGTGGTGAGGGTATGAATCTCCACGGGGAGATCGTTCCAAAGGGTCGGAGCTACTACTGAAAAGGCTCTCCTCCGTGTGGTTGCCAGTCGACACTGACTGGCGGATGGAACTCGGAGGAGGCCTAATCTATGCGATCTAATAGGTCGCAAGGAGGTAATTGGCAGGAGGCGGTCTCTCAAGTACGCAGGCCCACTACCATGAAGGGCTTTATGGGTGGTAAGTAGCACCTTGAAGCGCACCCGGAGATCAACAGGTAGCCAGCGCAGCTCGCGGAGGATAGGTGTTATGTGGGCGAACCGAGGTGCACCCACAATCACTCCCGCGGCCGCATTCTGGACTAGCTGAAGTCGCCGGATGCTCTTCAAGGGCAGCCCCATGTAGAGCACGTTGCAGTATTCCAGCCTAGAGGTCACAAGGGCCCGAGTGACTGTTGTGAGAGCCTCCCGGTTCAGGTAGGGTCGCAACTGGCGCACCAGGCGAACCTGGGCAAATGCCCCCCATGTCACAGCCGTCAGATGATGGTCGAAGGTCAGCTGTGGGTCCAGGAGGACTCCCAAGTTGCGAACCCTGTCTGAGGGGTATAGAGTTTGACCCCCCAGCCTGAGTGATGGAATACTAGCCGAATTATTGGGAGGGAAACACAACAGCCACTCGGTCTTCTCCGGGTTGAGTACAAGCTTGTTAGCCCTCATCCAGTCCCTAACGGCTTCAAGACCCCGGTTCATCACGTCCACCGCTTCATTGAGTTGGCACGGGGCGGACAGATACAACTGGGTATCGTCCGCATATTGATGGTATCTTATCCCGTGCCTCTGAATGATCTCGCCCAGCGGTTTCATGTAGATGTTGAATAGTAGGGGGGATAAGACCAAACCCTGCGGCACTCCGTATGTTAGGGGCCTAGGGGTCGATCTCTGCCCCCCAACTAACACCAACTGCGACCTGTCCGAGAGGTAGGAGGAGAACCACTGCAAAACAGTGCCTCCCACCCCCACCTCCCGCAGTCGTCGCAGAAGGATACCATGGTCGATGGTATCGAAAGCCGCCGAGAGGTCAAGGAGAACCAGGATGGAGGCATGGCCTCCATCCCTGGCTCTTCAGAGATCATCGGTCAATGCGACCAAAGCGGTTTCTGTGCTGTAACCAGGTCTGAAGCCCGACTGGAAGGGGTCAAGGTAACTGGCTTCCTCCAAGGACCGTTGAAGGTGGAAGGCCACCACCTTCTCAACAACCTTCCCTACAAAGGGGAGGTTGGAGACTGGACGATAATTGTTGAGAACAGCTGGATCCAAAGATGGCTTCTTCAGGAGGGGTCTCACCACCGCCGCTTTAAGTGCGGCGGGGAAGTGCCCCTCCCGAAGAGAGGCAGTGACAACCGCCTGGATCCAGCCTCGTGTCACCTCACTGCTGTTGGCGACCAGCCAGGAGGGACACGGGTCCCGGACACACGGGCATTAGAGAGGGTGATGAGCACAGCCCAAAAAATCATGGGCTGCTCCCTAACCCCCCTGGATGAAAGCGCCAGGTCCTGCTATCTCAGCAGAGTGAGGAACATCACCCTCACCATGTGCAGGGCAGAGCAAGCTAGAAAATCTCATAGAATTTCCAGACCTAAAGCTAATGAAAGTAAAGGAGGTGGAATTAACCTCTCCCAAATGTTGAGATCCAAGGAGCTGCCTTCGCAGAAGACGTTCAACTCATTGCTGAACTAACCCATTCTGGGCTTCATCCCAAGCAATGGAAATAAATTAACCAAACAGAACAGGCCCAACGCACCAAGCTAATCAAGAAAACACAAACCAAGCTTAGGATCTTCTTCCAGCAGAGATGCTAGGACTTTAACATCGCCTTTAACAAGATGCCAGTGGACCACAACCGGACACATACTTGAAGCAGCTGGAAGGTGCCTGGAGATGTCCTGTCTCTGAGATAACCACATGTCTGGAAGATAGATCTCCCTATTATTTTGTAAGTATAGTAGTGGCCAAAATTGTGGAAATCTTTTGGGAATAGTGTATTTTTGAGGTTTGATGGCTAATAACACCACTTCCTTTTGGAGTTTCAAGGTACTGTATTTTTCAGAGTATAAGACGCACCAAGATTTTAAAGAGGCAAATTTAAAAAAAAATGTTTTTGCACTTTGCAGACCTCCCCAAAACAGCCCATTTTTCATGAAAACAGTCCCGGTTTCCCCCCCAAAAAAGGGCATGAATAGCCTTTAGGAGGCTTGTAGAGGGCGTGGGGGGGGGAGCAAAAATGAGCAAAAAATTGCACTTTTTTGTGAAAACGGGCCCATTTTTGTCAAAAAAGGGCATGCTTAGCCTTTAGGAGGCTTATAGAGTGCTCCTGGGGGCTGGGGGG